>NC_069499.1:671163586-671538586 GCF_027579735.1 Bombina bombina
TACATATTGCAAGATGTCTCAGATTGTCCCTGAATCAGAAGCCACTTCTGGAAAAACGCTTAACTGAGTTTCAGTTCTACATTTATTTTAAATGTTATAAATGTTTATCTTTAGCTATGGTTTGTAATAAGGTATTATGATATACTTTTACATGCAGAATCCATTAGTGTTTATGCTTTATATATTTCCATTCTTACATTTTATGTACAAGAAATATTTAGAAGATTTATAAGAAATATTTTCTGATTCTATTTTAAAGGCTTTGTCTGACTTTGTGCCTTCTAATAAAATATTTAGGTCTTTTTCACTTCTTTTTTAATTATTGAAGTTTCAAATGACCAACAACATACTGATTTATCCTTCTCTGATGATGTTTTTTCTCTTTCAGAAATTTTCTTCATCAAATATTGACACTAACAAATCTACTTTTTTATTATTTTTCTATTATTAAAGTACATTTGTTCTTTGTTGAAAAGGTGTTGATTATTTTGGATATTAAGGTAACTAGTTCTTTAAGACTAGCTGACACTATTTCTGCCTATTTATTTCTTCTGTGTTTTCAGAGGTTTTCTTTCCAATTCCTCATTCTAGGGAATGGAATAGGCTGAGAATTTTCTTTTATTCCTTTTTCAAAGGTTTTAAACTATATTCTTTGCCAGCAGTTAAAATTCAATTTGGAGGGTTCTCCAATTTATTGGGGCTATCTCTACTTCTACTAATTATGCTATTGTTTCTATAGCAAAATAGTATTTATTTTCCTTTAGATAGTTGTATCTTATTTATGGAAAATTATTTAGTTTCAGGTACTTTTCTTGGTCCTGTGATTTATTTGGATATTGCAATTGCTTCATTTTTTCTGTTTACTTTAAGATCAAGTATCAGATTATGATTTATTTTAGCATTGTTAAAGGACAACATTTACTAGACTAGGTGCTGTTGCATTTGTCTTGTTGTTTTGCATTTATTGATTATGCAAGTCCACTGTATTGACTGGTCCTTTAAACTGGACTATCATGCTAATAATTCCATTTGTGTCTTCATTTTATTGAATATTTTCGCAAATAAGGGTTAATCTATGTCTTTAGCTATTTTAGCTAGAAGAATTTTGTTCTAAGATAATCAATTATTTGTTTTTATAATTGGATTCAATTCTTAACTTTTACTCTGGGCTTCAAGATTGAGTTCTAAGACTAAAACTTTAAGCTTATACTAGTTTAATTGTTCTTATTAAGGAACGAATTCCTGAGTTCTTTCCCAAGTAACATGTTTGTAATTGGGGTTCGAAATCAGCTCCCTAATATTGCGATGTACGTGCCGTATTCCAGCTTGGCTGGTAAGGGGCAGGCTAAGACTTCTTTGAAAATTATTTGGTTCTATTTTGTCCAAATTTCTTTGATTTTATTCCAGTAAGGCTAACACTTTCTTTAAGTGTGTTTCTGTCCTATATATTTTGGGTACTGATGAAGCATGGCTGGGCACCCATGGGGTTCAAGCGCTGCTCAGACCTGGAATCTTCTGGGGTATTTCTTCCAGTTCCTTTTTTAGGAACCGGGTTTGGAGTTTTATTCAAACTATTTTGCCTTTTTATGGTCATTGATAGCATTATTTGTTTTCATTAGATACAATAAATGCATATTTTAATTTTTCTGTTTTCATTCAGATTATTTTCTGAGGATGCGGAATCTCATATGATTCACTTGCTATTCAGGACATAGTTAGAGGATCTTTTTTTCGAAAGCTCTTGATTCCTCACACAAGGGTCACCTTTTTTTAGGTTTCCAGAAAGTGTGTGTCACTGTCTTTGTCTCTATCAGACAAGGGATAATTCTATTTGGTGTTCGGTACCTTTAGTCTCTATTATTTCCTTCAGTTGCTATATATGCATAGAAGTTTTAGGTCTTATGGCCTGGGCATTGGATTCAATTCCCTTTGCTCATTTTCACTAGAAAGAACCTTTCCAGTCTTTTATGAGTGTTGTTTCTTCTAGAATATGGTTGGAGGATCAATTTACCAATCAGTTCATTGATTCCTCAGACAAGGGTAACCTTTTTTAGGTTTCCTGATAGATTCAGTGTCCTTGACTCTGTCTCTGACGGACAAGAGATGTCTGAAATTGGTTTCAGCTTGTCGAAACCTTCAGTCTCAATCTTTCCCTTCGGTAGCCTTATGCATGGAAATTCTAGGTCTTATGACTGCTGCATTGGACGCGGTTCCCTTTGCTCGTTTTCACATGCGACCTCTTCAGCTCTGTATGCTGAAGCAGTGGTGCAGGGATTATACAAAGATATCTCAATTAACATCTTTAAAACCGATTGTTCAACACTTTCTGACGTGGTGGACAGACCACCATCGTTTAATTCAGGGGGCTTCTTTTGTTCTTCCAACCTGGACTGGGATTTCAACAGATGCAAGTCTGACAGGTTGGGGAGCTGTTTTGGGGTCTCTGACAGGACAAGGGGTTTGGGAATCTCAGGAGGTGAGATTACCAATCAATATTTTGGAACTCCGTGCAATTTTCAGAGCTCTTCAGTCATGGCCTCTTCTAAATAGAGAGTCGTTCATTTGTTTTCAGACGGATAATGTCACAACTGTGGCATATGTCAATCATCAAGGAGGGACTCACAGTCCTCTGGCTATGAAGAAGTATCTCGAATTCTGGTTTGGGCGGAATCCAGCTCCTGTCTAATTTCTGCGGTTCATATCCCAGGTATAGACAATTGGGAAGCGGATTATCTCAGTCACCAAACGTTACATCCGGGCGAATGGTCTCTTCACCCAGAGGTATTTCTTCAGATTGTTCAAATGTGGGGACTTCCAGGAATAGATCTGATGGCGTCTCATCTAAACAAGAAGCTTCCCAGGTATCTGTCCAGATCCAGGGATCCTCAGGCGGAGGCAGTGGATGCATTGTCACTTCCTTGGAAGTATCATCCTGCCTATATCTTTCCACCTCTAGTTCTTCTTCCAAGAGTAATTTCCAAGATTCTAAGGGGTGCTCGTCTGTTCTGCTGGTGGCTCCAGCATGGCCTCACAGGTTTTGGTATGCGGATCTTGTCCGGATGGCCACTTGCCAACCGTGGACTCTTCCGTTAAGACCAGACCTTCTATCACAAGGTCATTTTTTTCCATCAGGATCTCAAATCCTTAAATTTGAAGGTATAGAGATTGAACGCTTGATTCTCAGTCATAGAGGTTTCTCTGACTCTCTAATTAATACTATGTTACAGGCTCGTAAATCTGTATCTAGGAAGATATATTATCGAGTCTGGAAGGTTTACATTTCTTGGTGTTTTTTCTCATCATTTTTCTTGGCATTCTTTTAGAATTCCTAGAATTTTACAGTTTCTTCAGGATGGTTTGGATAAAGGTTTGTCTGCAAGTTCCTTGAAGGACAAATCTCTGCTCTTTCTGTTCTTTTTCACAGAAAGATTACTAGTCTTCCTGTTATTCATTGTTTTGTACAAGCTTTGGTTCGTATAAAACCTGTTATTAAGTCAATTTCTCCTCCTTGGAGTTTGAATTTGGTTCTGGGGGCTCTTCAAGCTCCTCCGTTTGAACCTATGCATTCGCTGGACATTAAATTACTTTCTTGGAAAGTTTTGTTTCTTTTGGCCATCTCTTCTGCTAGAAGAGTTTCTGAATTATCTGCTCTTTCTTGTGAGTCTCCTTTTCTGATTTTTCATCAGGATAAGGCGGTGTTGCGAACTTCTTTTAAATTCTTACCTAAGGTTGTGAATTCTAACAACATTAGTAGAGAAATTGTGGTTCCTTCATTATGCCCTAATCCTAAGAATTCTAAGGAGAGATCTTTGCATTCTTTGGATGTAGTTAGAGCTTTGAAATATTATGTTGAAGCTACTAAGAATTTCCGAAAGACTTCTAGTCTATTTGTTATCTTTTCCGGTTCTAGGAAAGGTCAGAAGGCCTCTGCCATTTCTTTGGCATCTTGGTTGAAATCTTTAATTCATCATGCTTATGTTGAGTCGGGTCAAACTCCACCTCTAAGGATTACAGCTCATTCTACTAGGTCAGTTTCTACTTCCTGGGCGTTTAGGAATGAAGCTTCGGTTGATCAGATTTGCAAAGCAGCAACTTGGTCTTCTTTGCATACTTCTACTAAATTCTACCATTTTGATGTGTTTTCTTCTTCTGAAGCAGTTTTTGGTAGAAAAGTTCTTCAGGCAGCTGTTTCAGTTTGATTCTTCTGCTTATAATTTCATTTTTTTTCATTATAAGATTTAAACTTTATTTTGGGTGTGGATTATTTTCAGCGGAATTGGCTGTCTTTATTTTATCCCTCCCTCTCTTGTGACTCTTGCGTGGAAGATCCACATCTTGGGTATGCATTATCCCATACGTCACTAGCTCATGGACTCTTGCTAATTACATGAAAGAAAACATAATTTATGTAAGAACTTACCTGATAAATTCATTTCTTTCATATTAGCAAGAGTCCATGAGGCCCACCCTTTTTGTGGTGGTTATGATTTTTTTGTATAAAGCACAATTATTCCAATTCCTTATTTTTTATGCTTTCGCACTTTTGTCTTATCACCCCACTTCTTGGCTATGCGTTAAACTGAATTGTGGGTGTGGTGAGGGGTGTATTTATAGGCATTTTAAGGTTTGGGAAACTTTGCCCCTCCTGGTAGGAATGTATATCCCATACGTCACTAGCTCATGGACTCTTGCTAATATGAAAGAAATGAATTTTTCAGGTAAGTTCTTACATAAATTATGTTTTACTATCAGGCGTGTGTGTATCCGACTTACAGAGCCTACTGTTTTTAATAGCTGCCCTTCCAAGGCTATCAGCCATGACTCATATGTATGTGCTTAACCTTTTTCTTAAAATTTCCAAAAAAAAGTCTTTAAATCATTATGCTAGTGTAATCTAATTGTATTTTCTATCAGGCCTGTGTCTAACTGTCTAGCTGACTTACACAGCATACTGTTGTTATAATTGCTGCCCTACGTAGCAGCCAGCCAGTGCGACCACTCATAGAGTCATATGTGCATTGCACTTCTTAACATAATTTTAATATTAAAATCTAAAATTTTAAAATATTTTGCTAGTGTAATCTAACTTAATTTTCTATCAGTCCTGTGTTTTTGTCACTTACACAGCATACTGTGTTAAATTGCTGCCCTACCTACCATCCACGACTCATATCTGCCAGCCTGTCTGCCAGGCCCAAGTAGCCAATTAGTGGCACCAATCACAATTCTTTTAACAGTAATTAAAAAAAAAAAATCATAATTTTTTGGACTGCAAATATTCAGTCTCCTAGTGCCATTGAATTTCATTTACCTCCTGCCTGCCACTGCCAGCCTTTTGTGCCAGGCCGTCTAGCCAACTATTTACACCAATCATAATTGTTGTCACAGACAGTATAGTTATTAATTTAAATAAAAAAAATTTTTAGTGTTAATTTAATCCTCAGTTTGCTCGTGCCCTAGAATTGCACTTTTCTACAGCCTTCCAAGCCTGTGTGCCAGGCCTACTTAAAAAATATTTACACCAATCATATTTGTTGTGACAGTATTCTAATAATTAAAAATTAAAATTTTTGGTAATAGTTGTTGTGATTTGAATCCTCAGTTTGCTGGTGCCATTGAATAGCACTTTCCTCCTGCCTTGCAGCCTGCTGTGAGCCAGGCCCACCTAGCCAATTGTTGTCAGCAATCATATTTCTGTTAACAGTATTGCAAAAATTGTCAATCATCATTGTTTAGACTGTCAGTAATCAGTCTCCTAGTGTCCTTGAATTGCATCTACCTCCTGCCTGCCATCCTTTTGTGCCAGGCCGTCTTGCCAACTATTTACACCAATCCTAATTTTTTGTCACAGTATAGTTACTAATTAAAATTAAAAAAATCTTGATTGTTGATGATCTTAATCCTCAGTTTGCTCGTGCCCTAGAATTGCACTTTTCTACAGCCTTCCAAGCCTGTGTGCCAGGCCTACTTAAAAAATATTTACACCAATCATATTTGTTGTGACAGTATTCTAATAATTAAAAATTAAAATTTTTGGTAATAGTTGTGATTTGAATCCTCAGTTTGCTGGTGCCATTGAATAGCACTTTCCTCCTGCCTTGCAGCCTGCTGTGAGCCAGGCCCACCTAGCCAATTGTTGTCAGCAATCATATTTCTGTTAACAGTATTGCAAAAATTGTCAATCATCACTGTTTAGACTGTCAGTAATCAGTCTCCTAGTGTCCTTGAATTGCATCTACCTCCTGCCTGCCATCCTTTAGTGCCAGGCCGTCTTGCCAACTATTTACACCAATCCTAATTTTTTGTCACAGTATATTTACTAATTAAAATTAAAAAAATCTTGATTGTTGATGATCTTAATCCTCAGTTTGCTCGTGCCCTAGAATTGCACTTTTCTACAGCCTTCCAAGCCTGTGTGCCAGGCCTACTTAAAAAATATTTACACCAATCATATTTGTTGTGACAGTATTCTAATAATTAAAAATAAATTTTTTGGTAATAGTTGTTGTGATTTGAATCCTCAGTTTGCTGGTGCCATTGAATAGCACTTTCCTCCTGCCTTGCAGCCTGCTGTGAGCCAGGCCCACCTAGCCATTTGTTGCCAGAAATCATATTTCTTTTAACAGTATTGCAAAAATTGTCAATCATCACTGTTTTGACTGTCAGTAATCAGTCTCCTAGTGTCCTTGAATTGCATCTACCTCCTGCCTGCCATCCTTTTGTGCCAGGCCATCTTGCCAACTATTTACAACAATCCTAATTTTTGGTCACAGTATAGTTACTAATTTCAATTTAAAAATTCTTGATTGTTGATGATCTTAATCCTCAGTTTGCTCGTGCCCTAGAATTGCACTTTTCTACTGCCTTCCAAGCCTGTGTGCCAGGCCTACTTGAAAAATATTTACACCAATCATAGTTGTTGTGACAGTATTCTTAATAATTAAAAAATAAAATTGTTGGTAATAGTTGTTGAGAATCCTCAGTTTGCTGGTGCCATTGAATAGCACTTTCCTGCTGCCTTCCAGCCTGTTGTGAGCCAGGCCAACCTAGCCAATTGTTGCCAGCAATCATATTTCTTTTAACAGTATTGCAAAAATTGTCAATCATCACTGTTTTGACTGTCAGTAATCAGTCTCCTAGTGTCCTTGAATTGCATCTACCTCCTGCCTGCCAGCCTTTTGTGCCAGGCCGTCTTGCCAACTATTTACACCAATCATAATTGTTGTCACAGTATAGTTACTAATTAAAATTAAAACATTTTTGATTGTTGATCTTAATCCTTAGTTTGCTTGTGCCATTGAATTGCACTTTTCTACTGCCTGCCAGCCTGTGTGCCAGGCCCAACTATCCAATTAGTGCCAGCAATCATATTTCTTTTAACAGTATTGCAAAATTTGTCAATCATAACTGTTTTGACTGTCAATCTGCAGTCTACTAGTGCCCTTGAATTGCATTTTCCTCCTGCCTGCCTGCCTGTGTGCCAGTCCCAACTATCCAATTAGTGCCACCACTCATATTTAATGTAACAGGATTGGAATTTTTGTTAATCATAACTGTTTTGACTGTGATTCTTCAGTCTCCTAGTGCCATTGAATTGCAGTTTCCTTTCTCCCAGCGTGTGTGCCAGACAGGCCCATTTGCCAAGTAGTGCCAAACAATCATATTTGTTGCCACAGTACTTGTAAGTTGTAATATTTTAAAAAATTAACAATTTGTGATTTTTAAAACATCTGTCTTTTTTGTTGTTGTCAGTTTCACAGCGTATACTGTGCCCACTTTCACAGTGCCACCACTCAATTGGTGTAATAGTATTGTTAGTGTCCATTTAAAAAAAATGACAGGCAGAGGCAGGCCACCCCGCAGGTTCCGTGGTCGTGGTGCTGTGATTCTTTAAACCCTACAAATATGCCCTTTGTTCAGACGCCGGGTGCCAGGGGGGACGCAAAAACTTCTGAGGAGGACCTAGTTGAATGGCTGACACAGGACACCCAATCTTCTTCAGCTTACGCTGCTAGTCCTCCTAACCTTGACGCACCATCTAAGTCCAGCTGTGCTTTGGGCAGGTCTCAAGTGACCAGTGCCACTCCGCCGCCTGTCGCCACCACCAACACTAGCACCACAGCCGCTTCACTTGATCTGTCACAGGAGTTATTGACACATCATTTGGAAGAAATGAGTGATGCGCAACCATCATTGACAGAGGATGTAGATAATAGTGATCAGTCTCAGTCAGGCAGCATTACAGACATGGAGGTATGGTGTGATGATGATGATGTTGTACCCGCTGCTGCTTCCTTTCTTGATGTTTCAGATACAAGTGAAGTGGTTGATAATGATGTGTCGGTGGATGTCACGTGGGTGCCTGCTAGAAGAGAAGAAGAAGAGGGGGAAAGTTCAGATGGGGAGACAGAGAGGAGGAGGAGACGATTTGGAAGCACGGGGAGGTTGTCTCAAGGAGCTAGTGGCACAGTCAGACAGCATGCATCGTCACCAGGGGTCAGCCAGACAGCACGCCGACGCCCATCAACGCATGCTGTTGCCACCACCAGAATGCCGTCATCGCAGAGCTCAGCAGTGTGGCATTTTTTTTGTATGTCTGCCTCTGACAACAGCGATGCCATTTGCAACCTGTGCCAAAAGAAACTGTGTCGTGGGAAGTCCAACAGCCACCTAGGTACAACTGCTTTGCGAAGGCACATGGTCTCCCATCACAAAGGCCGATGGGAAGAACACATGAGTAGAAGCAGCACACAAAGTGAAAGCCGCCCTCCTCCTCCTGCTCCAGCATCTTCAGCCATGTCAACCAGTGCTGTCCTCCTTGCCCCCTCTCAACCATCCTCCACTCAGTCTCTCTTACGTAGCAGTTCCTGGTCATCTGCCCACAGTCAGGTGTCTGTCAAGGACATGTTTGAGTGTAAGAAGCCAATTTCTCAAAGTCACCCCCTTGCCCGGCGTCTGACAGCTGGCTTGTCTGAACTCTTAGTCTGCCAGCTTTTACCATACAAGCTGGTGGAGTCTGATGCTTTCAAAAAATTTGTATCTATTGGGACACCACATTGGAAGGTACCTGGCAGAAATTTCTTTTCACAAAAGGCAATCCCAAACCTGTACTCTGTTGTGAGAAAGGAAGTTATGGCATGTCTGGCACACAGCGTTGGGGCAAGGGTCCATATGACCACGGATAGCTGGTCTGCAAAGCATGGTCAGGGCAGGTATATCACCTACACTGCGCATTGGGTAAACCTGCTGACTTCTGACAAGCATGGAATGCGTGGCTCTGCAGAAGAGTTGGTGACACCGCCACGACTTGCAGGCAGGCCTGCTGCTACCTCCTCTACTCCTCCTACTCCATCCTCTTCCATAACCTCTTCCTCGGCTGAGTCCTCTTCAACTTCTGCATCTTGCTCAACATCTTTGGCACCCCCCCAGCTACCCAGGTACTATGCTACATCCCGGGTACGGCAGTGTCACGCCGTCTTGGGGTTGACTTGCCTGAAAGCGGAGAGTCACACTGCACCAGCACTCCTGACCGCCCTGAACGCACAGGTGAATCAGTGGCTGACTCCGCACCAACTGGAGATTGGCAAGGTTGTTTCTGACAATGGAAGTAATTTGGTGGCGGCATTGAAATTGGGCAAGTTGACACATGTGCCGTGCATGGCACATGTGTGTAATCTAATTGTACAATGATTTGTCCATAAGTACCCAGGCTTACAGGATGTCCTGAAGCAGGCCAGGAAGGTGTGTGGCCATTCTGGCATTCCTACATGGCCATGGCGCACTTGTCCGATATCCAGCGTCGAAACAACCTGCCAGTGAGGTGCTTGATTTGCGACAGCCCGACACGGTGGAATTCAACACTCCTAATGTTTGACCGCCTGCTCCAACAAGAAAAAGCTGTTAATGAGTATTTGTATGACCGGGGTGCTAGGACAGCCTCTGGGGAGCTGGGGATATTTTTGCCAAATTACTGGACGCTCATGCGCAATGCCTGTAGGCTCATGCGTCCTTTTGAGGAGGTGACAAACCTTGTCAGTCGCACCGAAGGCACCATCAGCGACATACCATTTGTTTTCTTCCTGGAGCGTGCCCTGCGAAGAGTGCTGGATCAGGCAGTAGATGAGCGTGAAGAGGAAGCGGGAGAGTTGTGGTGTCCATCACCCCCGCAAACAGCCGAATCAGCATTGCTTGCTGGACCTGCGGTAACGCAGGAAGAGGATTGTGAGGAAGAGGAGTCAGAGGAGGAATGTGGCTTTGAGGAGGATGAGGAGGAGGAAGACCGAGCACAACAGTCATCCCAGGTTGCTCGTTGTTGTCACCTCTCTGGTACCTGTGGTGTTGTACGTGGCTGGGGGGAAGAAGATACCATCAGTGAGATCAGTGAGGAGGAGGAGCGCAACATGATTAGCTCAGCATCCAACCTTGTTCAAATGGGTTCTTTCATGCTGTCGTGCCTGTTGAGGGACCCTCTTATAAAAAAGCTGAAGGAGAACGACCTGTACTGGGTGTCCACGCTCCTCGACCCCCGGTATAAGCATAAAGTGCCTGAAATGTTACCAAATTCCTGCAAATTGGAAAGGATGGAGCATTTTCATAATAAATTAAAAACTATGCTTTACACAGCATATAAGGGTGATGTCACAGCACCACGGGAATGTAACAGGGGAAGAGATGAAATTAATCCTCCTCCTCCTCCCACGACCACGGCAGCAAGGACCGGGTGCTTTCCTGACGTCTTGTTGATGGAGGACCAATAGTGAACGTACCAAGCACCACACCTATATTGTAGTTTGAAGCCATAGCCAATAGAATCAGCCGAATTTCGGCTTTATATATTGTTATATATTATTTTTTAATTGCTCAAAATTGATCATATCAAGATCTTGTACACACAATGGAGAAACGATCACTGGTTTGTCCTCTGTAATTAGAGTAACAATATATACAAGTTAAGAAAATTAAACTCCAGCCACGGTATATGGCTTCAAGAAAATAAGCTGGGACTAACTATGTAACGGATTATCTATATAAATTGTGTATTGTAAGAGGTTTTTTGGTGTTATTTATGTTTATAAACCTTTTTTCGTTTTTAAAAAGAAACCGGAAGTGCTAAACAGAGACTTCCGGTTTGACACTTAGCTGGTCAGCAAAAAGTACAGTATATAAGGTCACCATCCACACCCAATACCAGTCTTGATAAATGTCTTGGTAAGACCGAAACGCGTCAATTGGTAAGCCTACTTTCATTTTTTATTTTACTTATTACAATCTACACTATCACAATTTTTCTTCCACAGAAGGACTGTTCAGGAATTCATTTAGAAGCAACATTTGGGTATTGACTTTTCATGCAGCACTGGAGCTGAAAGACTTTAATTTAAACTTTACTTTATTCACACAGATGCCTTTGTGAACATCACAACTTGTTTTGATTTTCACACTTTTTCCACCATTAATCCATCTGAGGGCCATTTTTCACCTCAATTTTTAATTTTTTCAATTTTTTTTTCACATTTTTCAATATATTTTTTGAATACTAATTTTCGAACATCATTTTTCTTTGTTTTTCACATTTTTCTTCTTTTTTCTCCTTTTTACCACCTCTGACTATTATTTTTATTATGGTAAACACATAGGTAAAGTCTGGTGTTGCCACCTCTGACTATTATTTTTATTATGGTAAACACATTTAAGTTTAAATAGAGCGCATATGGAGTTGCTAAGTATATGCCCTGAGGAAGCCCCAATGACACCTGGTCACGTGGGGGGTGAAACGGTCATTGGCGTGTGACGTCATTTGCACAGCTGAGAACCAGCCACCTGATTGATACTCGATGCAGCAAACAGCTCTTCTAACCACAGCAGCAAGCAGGCACCGCATCCAGACTTTTCATCAGCCTAAAAGGAGGAGGATTTGCAATCGCACAAAAGTGATTTGTAAAGTATTCATGGACTCACGAGTCTAAAATGGAATGTACTGTCTGGAAAATGCACTAAAGAGCACACATTTAAGCCTTAAACAAGGTCATAGCGAATGAGGAAAGCTTTATTAATAGTTTTCTCAAACAGCCTATACTGCTTGCATTACAAATGTGATTGTTACTTTTGCTGTGATTACACATCTATCAATAGAGAAACATAGATCCCTATATAGTACTAAGGTAGCCGGAACCTTTTTTCAATATTGGTGCTACCCTCTGGTCAGGGTGTTGTTTCTTGATGAAAGTGTGTAAAATGAAAAGTATGTAATTTCTGCTACACTGCTTTTGCTCAGCACACAAGTAATTGGCATAGATCCTCAGATTGTTCTCAAGGTAACTAGCTTGTCCAGCTCATTTTTGTTACCCTCTGAGATAGGTGTTGCCATTTTTGCTTGTGTACTAAACGGGTTATTATACATGGATCCCCAATAATATCCATGGTAGCAGATTCCTGTAGGCATACAGGGCTACCCGCTGGAAGGGGTGTTGCCCAATAACCCAGTTACCTGTTTAGGTATTTATCTGCATCGTATTAATTTTGAGTGAGCTGGCCAGCTTTATCTATGCATTTAATGTACAAAATCGTATTTTTAAATGTATGAGGTTTTTTGATTTCTTTTAATGACTGTTTGCACAAATAAATTTATTATTATTTACAACATATTTTGTGTGGTTTTATTTTGGGGGACCCAGAAGTTGTTTTGGCTGCGTGAAGGCCTTTGAACACCTGCTCTAAATGAATTTTTTTGAATGTGTGCATTGATCTAAATAAATGGAGTGCTGAAATCCCTGTCTATTTCGGAGATAACACTACTGTGTCCTCTTCAAACTTTTCTCTCTTGATATTGCAGAAAAATTATATATATATACACCTATATCTCCTTACTCACACAGCGCCATCTCTATATCTCCTTACTCACACAGCGCCATCTCTATATCTCCTTACTCACAAAGCGCCATCTCTATATCTCCTTACTCACACAGTGCTATCTCTATATCTCCTTACTCACACAGCGCCATCTCTATATCTCCTTACTCACACAGCGCCATCTCTATATCTCCTTACTCACACAGCGCCATCTCTATATCTCCTTACTCACACAGCGCCATCTCTATATCTCCTTACTCACACAGCGCCATCTCTATATCTCCTTACTCACACAGCGCCATCTCTATATCTCCTTACTCACACAGCGCCATCTCTATATCTCCTTACTCACACAGTGCTATCTCTATATCTCCTTACTCACACAGCGCCATCTCTATATCTCCTTACTCACACAGCGCCATCTCTATATCTCCTTACTCACACAGCGCCATCTCTATATCTCCTTACTCACACAGCGCCATCTCTATATCTCCTTACTCACACAGCGCCATCTCTGTATCTCCTTACTCACACAGCGCCATCTCTATATCTCCTTACTCACACAGCGCCATCTCTATATCTCCTTACTCACACAGCGCCATCTCTATAACTCTTGTGTATACTCTCCTTACTCACACAGCGCCATCTCTATAACTCCTTACTCACACAGCGCCATCTCTATATCTCCTTACTCACACAGCACCATCTCTATAACTCCTTACTCACACAGCGCCATCTCTATATCTCCTTACTCACACAGCGCCATCTCTATATCTCCTTACTCACACAGCGCCATCTCTATATCTCCTTACTCACACAGCGCCATCTCTATATCTCCTTACTCACACAGCACCATCTTTATAACTCCTTACTCACACAGCGCCATCTCTATAACTCCTTACTCACACAGCGCCATCTCTATAACTCCTTACTCACACAGCGCCATCTCTATATCTCCTTACTCACACAGCGCCATCTCTATATCTCCTTACTCACACAGCGCCATCTCTATATCTCCTTACTCACACAGTGCTATCTCTATATCTCCTTACTCACACAGCGCCATCTCTATATCTCTTTACTCACACAGCGCCATCTCTATATCTCCTTACTCACACAGCGCCATCTCTATATCTCCTTACTCACACAGTGCTATCTCTATATCTCCTTACTCACACAGCGCCATCTCTATATCTCCTTACTCACACAGTGCCATCTCTATATCTCCTTACTCACACAGCGCCATCTCTATATCTCCTTACTCACACAGCGCCATCTCTATATCTCCTTACTCACACAGCGCCATCTCTATATCTCCTTACTCACACAGCGCCATCTCTATATCTCCTTACTCACACAGCGCCATCTCTATATCTCCTTACTCACACAGCGCCATCTCTATAACTCCTTACTCACACAGCGCCATCTCTATATCTCCTTACTCACACAGCGCCATCTCTATATCTCCTTACTCACACAGCGCCATCTCTATATCTCCTTACTCACACAGCACCATCTCTATAACTCCTTACTCACACAGCGCCATCTCTATAACTCCTTACTCACACAGCGCCATCTCTATAACTCTTGTGTATACTCTCCTTACTCACACAGCGCCATCTCTATAACTCCTTACTCACACAGCGCCATCTCTATATCTCCTTACTCACACAGCGCCATCTCTATATCTCCTTACTCACACAGCGCCATCTCTATAACTCCTTACTCACACAGCGCCATCTCTATAACTCTTGTGTATACTCTACTTACTCACACAGCGCCATCTCTATAACTCCTTACTCACACAGCGCCATCTCTATATCTCCTTACTCACACAGCGCCATCTCTATATCTCCTTACTCACACAGCGCCATCTCTATAACTCTTGTGTATACTCTCCTTACTCACACAGCGCCATCTCTATATCTCCTTACTCACACAGAGCCATCTCTATAACTCCTTACTCACACAGCGCCATCTCTATAACTCTTGTGTATACTCTCCTTACTCACACAGCGCCATCTCTATAACTCCTTACTCACACAGCGCCATCTCTATATCTCCTTACTCACACAGCGCCATCTCTATAACTCTTGTGTATACTCTCCTTACTCACACAGCGCCATCTCTATATCTCCTTACTCACACAGCGCCATCTCTATAACTCCTTACTCACACAGCGCCATCTCTATAACTCTTGTGTATACTCTCCTTACTCACACAGCGCCATCTCTATAACTCCTTACTCACACAGCGCCATCTCTATATCTCCTTACTCACACAGCGCCATCTCTATAACTCTTGTGTATACTCTCCTTACTCACACAGCGCCATCTCTATAACTCCTTACTCACACAGCGCCATCTCTATATCTCCTTACTCACACAGCGCCATCTCTATATCTCCTTACTCACACAGCGCCATCTCTATATCTCCTTACTCACACAGCGCCATCTCTATATCTCCTTACTCACACAGCGCCATCTCTATATCTCCTTACTCACACAGCGCCATCTCTATATCTCCTTACTCACACAGTGCTATCTCTATATCTCCTTACTCACACAGCGCCATCTCTATATCTCTTTACTCACACAGCGCCATCTCTATATCTCCTTACTCACACAGCGCCATCTCTATATCTCCTTACTCACACAGTGCTATCTCTATATCTCCTTACTCACACAGCGCCATCTCTATATCTCCTTACTCACACAGTGCCATCTCTATATCTCCTTACTCACAAAGCGCCATCTCTATATCTCCTTACTCACACAGCGCCATCTCTATATCTCCTTACTCACACAGCACCATCTCTATATCTCCTTACTCACACAGCGCCATCTCTATATCTCCTTACTCACACAGCGCCATCTCTATAACTCCTTACTCACACAGCGCCATCTCTATATCTCCTTACTCACACAGCGCCATCTCTATATCTCCTTACTCACACAGCGCCATCTCTATATCTCCTTACTCACACAGCACCATCTCTATAACTCCTTACTCACACAGCGCCATCTCTATAACTCCTTACTCACACAGCGCCATCTCTATAACTCCTTACTCACACAGCGCCATCTCTATAACTCCTTACTCACACAGCGCCATCTCTATATCTCCTTACTCACACAGCGCCATCTCTATATCTCCTTACTCACACAGCGCCATCTCTATAACTCCTTACTCACACAGCGCCATCTCTATATCTCCTTACTCACACAGCGCCATCTCTATAACTCTTGTGTATACTCTCCTTACTCACACAGCGCCATCTCTATAACTCCTTACTCACACAGCGCCATCTCTATATCTCCTTACTCACACAGCGCCATCTCTATATCTCCTTACTCACACAGCGCCATCTCTATAACTTCTTACTCACACAGCGCCATCTCTATAACTCTTGTGTATACTCTCCTTACTCACACAGCGCCATCTCTATAACTCCTTACTCACACAGCGCCATCTCTATATCTCCTTACTCACACAGCGCCATCTCTATATCTCCTTACTCACACAGCGCCATCTCTATAACTCTTGTGTATACTCTCCTTACTCACACAGCGCCATCTCTATATCTCCTTACTCACACAGCGCCATCTCTATAACTCCTTACTCACACAGCGCCATCTCTATAACTCTTGTGTATACTCTCCTTACTCACACAGCGCCATCTCTATAACTCCTTACTCACACAGCGCCATCTCTATATCTCCTTACTCACACAGCGCCATCTCTATAACTCTTGTGTATACTCTCCTTACTCACACAGCGCCATCTCTATATCTCCTTACTCACACAGCGCCATCTCTATAACTCCTTACTCACACAGCGCCATCTCTATAACTCTTGTGTATACTCTCCTTACTCACACAGCGCCATCTCTATAACTCCTTACTCACACAGCCACATCTCTATATCTCCTTACTCACACAGCGCCATCTCTATAACTCTTGTGTATACTCTCCTTACTCACACAGCGCCATCTCTATATCTCCTTACTCACCCAGCGCCATCTCTATAACTCCTTACTCACACAGCGCCATCTCTATAACTCTTGTGTATACTCTCCTTACTTACACAGCGCCATCTCTATAACTCCTTACTCACACAGCGCCATCTCTATATCTCCTTACTCACACAGCGCCATCTCTATAACTCTTGTATATATTCTCCTTACTCACACAGCGCCATCTCTATATCTCCTTACTCACACAGCACCATCTCTATAACTCCTTACTCACACAGCGCCATCTCTATAACTCTTGTGTATACTCTCCTTACACACACAGCGCCATCTCTATAACTCCTTACTCACACAGCGCCATCTCTATAACTCTTGTGTATACTCTCCTTACTCACACAGCGCCATCTCTATATCTCCTTACTCACACAGCGCCATCTCTATAACTCTTGTGTATACTCTCCTTACTCACACAGCGCCATCTCTATATCTCCTTACTCACACAGGGCCATCTCTATAACTCTTGTGTATACTCTCCTTACTCACACAGCGCCATCTCTATATCTCCTTACTCACACAGCGCCATCTCTATAACTCCTTACTCACACAGCGCCATCTCTATAACTCTTGTGTATACTCTCCTTACTCACACAGCGCCATCTCTATATCTCCTTACTCACACAGCGTCATCTCTATATCTCCTTACTCACACAGCGCCATCTCTATAACTCCTTACTCACACAGCGCCATCTCTATATCTCCTTACTCACACAGCGCCATCTCTATATCTCCTTACTCACACAGCGCCATCTCTAAATCTCCTTACTCACACAGCGCCATCTCTATATCTCCTTACTCACACAGCGCCATCTCTATATCTCCTTACTCACACAGCGCCATCTCTATAACTCCTTACTCACACAGCGCCATCTCTATATCTCCTTACTCACACAGCGCCATCTCTATATCTCCTTACTCACACAGCGCCATCTCTATATCTCCTTACTCACACAGCGCCATCTCTATATCTCCTTACTCACACAGCGCCATCTCTATAACTCCTTACTCACACAGCGCCATCTCTATATCTCCTTACTCACACAGCGCCATCTCTATAACTCCCTAACTCACACAGCGCCATCTCTATAACTCTTGTGGATACTCTCCTTACTCACACAGCGCCATCTCTATAACTCCTTACTCACACAGCGCCATCTCTATATCCTCCTTACTCACACAGCGCCATCTCTATATCTCCTTACTCACACAGCGCCATCTCTATAACTCTTGTGTATACTCTCCTTACTCACACAGCGCCATCTCTATATCTCCTTACTCACACAGCGCCATCTCTATACTCCTTACTCACACAGCGCCATCTCTATAACTCTTGTGTATACTCTCCTTACTCACACAGCGCCATCTCTATAACTCCTTACTCACACAGCGCCATCTCTATATCTCCTTACTCACACAGCGCCATCTCTATAACTCCTTACTCACACAGCGCCATCTCTATATCTCCTTACTCACACAGCGCCATCTCTATAACTCTTGTGTATACTCTCCTTACTCACACAGCGCCATCTCTATATCTCCTTACTCCCACAGCGCCATCTCTATATCTCCTTACTCACACAGCGCCATCTCTATAACTCCTTACTCACACACACAGCGCCATCTCTATAACTCCTTACTCACACAGCGCCATCTCTATAACTCTTGTGTATACCTCTCCTTACTCACACAGCGCCATCTCTATAACTCCTTACTCACACAGCGCCATCTCTATATCTCCTTACTCACACAGCGCCATCTCTATATCTCCTTACTCACACAGCGCCATCTCTATAACTCCTTACTCACTACAGCGCCATCTCTATACTCTTGTGTATACTCTCTTACTCACACAGCGCCATCTCTATAACTCCTTACTCACACAGGCGCCATCTCTATATCTCCTTACTCACACAGCGCCATCTCTATATCTCCTTACTACACAGCGCCATCTCTATAACTCTTGTGTATACTCTCCTTACTCACACAGCGCCATCTCTATATCTCCTTACTCACACAGAGCCATCTCTATAACGCCCTTTACTCACACAGCGCCATCGCTATTAACTCTTGGTGTATACTCTCCTTACTCACACAGCGCCATCTCTATAACTCCTTACTCACACAGCGCCATCTCTATATCTCCTTACTCACACAGCGCCATCTCTATAACTCTTGTGTATACTCTCCTTACTCACACAGCGCCATCTCTATATCTCCTTACTCACACAGCGCCATCTCTATATCTCCTTACTCACACAGCGCCATCTCTATAACTCTTGTGTATACTCTCCTTATTCACACAGCGCCATCTCTATATCTCCTTACTCACACAGCGCCATCTCTATAACTCTTGTGTATACTTTCCTTACTCACACAGCGCCATCTCTATAACTCCTTACTCACACAGCGCCATCTCTATAACTCCTTACTCACACAGCGCCATCTCTATAACTCCTTACTCACACAGCAGCCATCTCTATAAACTCTTGTGTATACTCTCCTTACTCAACACAGCGCCATCTCTTATATCTCCTTACTCACACAGCCCCATCTCTACAACTCTTGTGTATACTCTCCTTACTCACACAGTGCCATCTCTATAACTCCTTACTCACACAGCGCCATCTCTATAACTCTTGTGTATACTCTCCTTACTCACACAGCGCCATCTCTATATCTCCTTACTCACACAGCGCCATCTCTACAACTCTTGTGTATACTCTCCTTACTCACACAGCGCCATCTCTATATCTCCTTACTCACACAGCGCCATCTCTATATCTCCTTACTCACACAGCGCCATCTCTATATCTCCTTACTCACACAGGGCCATCTCTATAGCTCCTTACTCACACAGCGCCATCTCTATAACTCCTTACCACAACAGCGCCATCTCTATATCTCCTTACTCACACAGCGCCATCTCTATAACCCTTAACCTCCCTATATCTCACACAGCGCCATCTTCTATACTAGCCATCTTAGCTCACACAGCGTCATCTCTATAACTCCTTACTCACACAGCGCCATCTCTATATCTCTTTGTGATACGCTCCGTACTCACACAGCGCATCTATAACTCCTTACTCACAACAGCCGCCATCTCTAAACTCCTTACTCACACACAGCGCCATCTCTATAACCTCCTTACTCACACACACTCCGCGCCATCTCTATAACTCTTGTGTATACTCTCCTTACTTACACAGCGCCCATCTCTATATCTCCTTACTCACACAGCGCCATCTCTATATCTCCTTACTCACACAGCGCCATCTCTATAACTCTTGTATATATTCTCCTTACTCACACAGCGCCATCTCTATATCTCCTTACTCACACAGCACCATCTCTATAACTCCTTACTCACACAGCGCCATCTCTATAACTCTTGTGTATACTCTCCTTACACACACAGCGCCATCTCTATAACTCCTTACTCACACAGCGCCATCTCTATAACTCTTGTGTATACTCTCCTTACTCACACAGCGCCATCTCTATATCTCCTTACTCACACAGCGCCATCTCTATAACTCTTGTGTATACTCTCCTTACTCACACAGCGCCATCTCTATATCTCCTTACTCACACAGGGCCATCTCTATAACTCTTGTGTATACTCTCCTTACTCACACAGCGCCATCTCTATATCTCCTTACTCACACAGCGCCATCTCTATAACTCCTTACTCACACAGCGCCATCTCTATAACTCTTGTGTATACTCTCCTTACTCACACAGCGCCATCTCTATATCTCCTTACTCACACAGCGCCATCTCTATATCTCCTTACTCACACAGCGCCATCTCTATAACTCCTTACTCACACAGCGCCATCTCTATATCTCCTTACTCACACAGCGCCATCTCTATATCTCCTTACTCACACAGCGCCATCTCTAAATCTCCTTACTCACACAGCGCCATCTCTATATCTCCTTACTCACACAGCGCCATCTCTATATCTCCTTACTCACACAGCGCCATCTCTATAACTACTTACTCACACAGCGCCATCTCTATATCTCCTTACTCACACAGCGCCATCTCTATATCTCCTTACTCACACAGCGCCATCTCTATATCTCCTTACTCACACAGCGCCATCTCTATATCTCCTTACTCACACAGCGCCATCTCTATAACTCCTTACTCACACAGCGCCATCTCTATATCTCCTTACTCACACAGCGCCATCTCTATAACTCCTTACTCACACAGCGCCATCTCTATAACTCTTGTGTATACTCTCCTTACTCACACAGCGCCATCTCTATAACTCCTTACTCACACAGCGCCATCTCTATATCTCCTTACTCACACAGCGCCATCTCTATAACTCTTGTGTATACTCTCCTTACTCACACAGCACCATCTCTATATCTCCTTACTCACACAGCGCCA
Source organism: Bombina bombina (assembly GCF_027579735.1). Classification (NCBI taxonomy): domain Eukaryota; kingdom Metazoa; phylum Chordata; class Amphibia; order Anura; family Bombinatoridae; genus Bombina; species Bombina bombina. The sequence continues at coordinate 671,184,873 of NC_069499.1, forward strand.
TCTCTATAACTCCTTACTCACACAGCGCCATCTCTATAACTCTTGTGTATACTCTCCTTACTCACACAGCGCCATCTCTATAACTCCTTACTCACACAGCGCCATCTCTATATCTCCTTACTCACACAGCGCCATCTCTATAACTCCTTACTCACACAGCGCCATCTCTATATCTCCTTACTCACACAGCGCCATCTCTATAACTCTTGTGTATACTCTCCTTACTCACACAGCGCCATCTCTATATCTCCTTACTCCCACAGCGCCATCTCTATAACTCCTTACTCACACAGCGCCATCTCTATAACTCTTGTGTATACTCTCCTTACTCACACAGCGCCATCTCTATAACTCCTTACTCACACAGCGCCATCTCTATAACTCTTGTGTATACTCTCCTTACTCACACAGCGCCATCTCTATAACTCCTTACTCACACAGCGCCATCTCTATATCTCCTTACTCACACAGCGCCATCTCTATATCTCCTTACTCACACAGCGCCATCTCTATATCTCCTTACTCACACAGCGCCATCTCTATATCTCCTTACTCACACAGCGCCATCTCTATATCTCCTTACTCACACAGCGCCATCTCTATATCTCCTTACTCACACAGCGCCATCTCTATATCTCCTTACTCACACAGCGCCATCTCTATAACTCTTGTGTATACTCTCCTTACTCACACAGCGCTATCTCTATATCTCCTTACTCACACAGCGCCATCTCTATAACTCTTGTGTATACTCTCCTTACTCACACAGCGCCATCTCTATATCTCCTTACTAACACAGCGCCATCTCTATATCTCCTTACTCACACAGCGCCATCTCTATAACTCTTGTGTATACTCTCCTTACTCACACAGCGCCATCTCTATATCTCCTTACTCACACAGCGCCATCTCTATAACTCTTGTGTATACTCTCCTTACTCACACAGCGCCATCTCTATATCTCCTTACTCACACAGCGCCATCTCTATATCTCCTTACTCACACAGCGCCATCTCTATAACTCTTGTGTATACTCTCCTTATTCACACAGCGCCATCTCTATATCTCCTTACTCACACAGCGCCATCTCTATAACTCTTGTGTATACTCTCCTTACTCACACAGCGCCATCTCTATAACTCCTTACTCACACAGCGCCATCTCTATATCTCCTTACTCACACAGCGCCATCTCTATAACTCCTTACTCACACAGCGCCATCTCTATAACTCTTGTGTATACTCTCCTTACTCACACAGCGCCATCTCTATATCTCCTTACTCACACAGCCCCATCTCTACAACTCTTGTGTATACTCTCCTTACTCACACAGTGCCATCTCTATAACTCCTTACTCACACAGCGCTATCTCTATAACTCTTGTGTATACTTTCCTTACTCACACAGCGCCATCTCTATAACTCCTTACTCACACAGCGCCATCTCTACAACTCTTGTGTATACTCTCCTTACTCACACAGCCCCATCTCTATATCTCCTTACTCACACAGCGCCATCTCTATATCTCCTTACTCACACAGCGCCATCTCTATATCTCCTTACTCACACAGTGCCATCTCTATATCTCCTTACTCACACAGCGCCATCTCTATATCTCCTTACTCACACAGCGCCATCTCTATATCTCCTTACTCACACAGCGCCATCTCTATATCTCCTTACTCACACAGCACCATCTCTATATCTCCTTACTCACACAGCGCCATCTCTATATCTCCTTACTCACACAGCGCCATCTCTATATCTCCTTACTCACACAGCGCCATCTCTATAACTCCTTACTCACACAGCGCCATCTCTATATCTCTTGTGTATACTCTCCTTACTCACACAGCGCCATCTCTATAACTCCTTACTCACACAGCGCCATCTCTATAACTCCTTACTCACACAGCGCCATCTCTATAACTCCTTACTCACACAGCGCCATCTCTATAACTCTTGTGTATACTCTCCTTACTCACACAGCGCCATCTCTATATCTCCTTACTCACACAGCGCCATCTCTATAACTCTTGTGTATACTCTCCTTACTCACACAGCGCCATCTCTATATCTCCTTACTCACACAGCGCCATCTCTATATCTCCTTACTCACACAGCGCCATCTCTATATCTCCTTACTCACACAGCGCCATCTCTATATCTCCTTACTCACACAGCGCCATCTCTATAACTCCTTACTCACACAGCGCCATCTCTATATCTCTTTACTCACACAGCGCCATCTCTATAACTCCTTACTCACACAGCGCCATCTCTATATATCCTTACTCACACAGCGCCATCTCTATAACTCCTTACTCACACAGCGCCATCTCTATAACTCTTGTGTATACTCTCCTTACTCACACAGCGCCATCTCTATAACTCTTGTGTATACATATATATATATATATATATACCTATATATCTATTCCTATAGATATATAGGTATATATATTTATTTTACATTAATATTATCATATATATATATTTAATAATAAAATTATAATTTTTTCTATGTGTAGAACATAGGAATGTAAAATATGTGTAAACGTGATTTGTGTTTTGCACTTTAGGTCTAACGTGATGTTGGGTTAGTGCATATGAAGAATTGCTAATCTCAAAGGGTTATTGAAATATTAAATATAAAATATTATAAATTAAAATAAATAAATAATGCATAGAATATATCTATATTGTTACAGTATCTATAATACATTTTAACAATTGTTAATATTTTTAATATCTTATATTTAATATATATATATATTCAAGAATGTGCCTTGAGATTTGTAATGCTTCATGTGCACTAACCCGACACCTACAGCGCAAAACACAAATCGTGTTACGCTTATTTTACATTCTTCCCATAGAAAAATGTGTAATTTTTTTTAGTAAATATTTATTTGTTATAATGTTAATGTAAAATAGGTATCTATACCTTTATATCTATAGGAATAGATATAAAGGTATAGGTATATATATATATATATATATATATATATATATATATATATATATATATATATATTTACATAAAAATACAATTTTCCGGTATGGGAAGACCATTGGAATATAAAATATTCATAACTCCTGCCAGGTTAGCATACAAGCGATAAATGTTTTGTTTCTTTGTTTAACGCGCGTCTGGCTTTCAACTTGTTATATGTAAGCTACCTGACACAAGCAACAAGATTACTTCTAGCAAAGTTTAGGCTCCAGCAAAATATCTAAACAGCTCACCACTTGTAGTTTGGCCCTATATAGGGAAAGGGAATCAATTTGATTTTTAACAGACACTTTTTAAATATTTTCAGAACTGACCAACCACTAAAAAATAAAATAGGCTATAACTGTATATTTTTTAATGCAATTGTTTAAAAGAAATAAAAAATTGTTGCAGAACAGGGAAAAATGTTGGCTTTTTAATACAATCTTGTAATGTTCTTCTTTAGTTTTAGTGTAAGAACCAAATGTGTCTAAAGTCTAAAAGAACCAACAAATATGTACTTATTCCTAGTATATAATATATAGCTCATGGAAAGAAAAACATATCCTATATAATAAAAGGCCAAGTGTGTTTGTCTGAAGCTGTCATGCACAGTAGAGACTGTGCGCAAGGACAAACACACCTGGCCTTCCAACTGATTTCCTTGCATCTGATTGATTCTGGCGTTGCGTGTGGGCGTAGTCGGGCGTGACACAGGCGGGGGCGGGCGTGGCACAGGCGGGGACAGATGCGGCCAGATGCTGATGCGACTGGAGTCAGTGAGACGAGTGAGACTGAGAGCTCTAAAGGAGGGATAGAGAGAACAGTAGAAGAGGGGGGATAAAGAGAGGGAGAGAGACAGTAAAAGAGAGGGGGAGGGGAGAGAGCACAAAAGAGAGGGGGGAGAGAGCACAAAAGAGAGGGGGAGAGAGCACAAAAGAGAGGGGGGGAGAGAGCACAAAAGAGAGGGGGATAGAGCACAAAAGAGAGGGGGGAGAGAGCACAAAAGAGAGGAGGGAGAGAGCACAAAGAGAGGGGGGAGAGAGCACAAGAAAGAGGGGGGAGAGAGCACAAGAGAGAGGGGGGAGAAAGCACAAAAGAGAGGGGGAGAGAGCACAAAAGAGAGGGGGAGAGAGCACAAAAGAGAGGGGGGAGAGCACAAAAGAGAGGGGGAGAGCACAAAAGAGTGGGGGAGAGAGCACAAAATAGAGGGGGGAAAGAGCACAAAATAGAGGGGGAGAGAGAGCACAAAAGAGGGGGGGAGGGAGCACAAAAGAGAGGGGGAGAGAGAGCACAAAAGAGAGGGGGAGAGAGCAATAAAGAGAGGGGGGAGAGAGCACAAAAGAGAGGGGGAGAGAGCACAAAAGAGAGGGGAGAAAGAGCACAAAAGAGAGGGGGGAGAGAGCACAAAAGAGAGGGGGAGAGAGCACAAAAGAGAGGGGGAGAGAACACAAAAGAGAGGGGGGAGAGAGCACAAAAGAGAGCGGGGAGAGAGAGCACAAAAGAGAGGGGGAGAGAGCACAAAAGAGAGGGGGGGAGAGAGCAAAAAAGAGGGGGGGGAGAGAGCAAAAAAGAGAGGGGGAGAGAGCACAAAAGAGAGGGGGGAGAGAGCACAAAAGAGAGGGGGGGAGAGAGCACAAAAGAGAGGGGAAAGAGCACAAAAGAGAGGGGGGAGAGCACAAAAGATAGGGGGAGAGAACAGAAATGAGAGGGGGGAGAGAGCACAAAAGAGAGGGGGAGAGAGCACAAAAGAGAGGGAGAGAGAGCACAAAAGGGAGGGGGAGAGAGCACAAAAGAGAGGGGGGGAGAGAGCACAAGAAAGAGGGGGGAGAGAGCACAAGAGAGAGGGGGGAGAGAGCACTAAAGAGCAGGGGCGGTTCTACAGGGGGGCCTACAGGGGCCGGTGCCCCTGTAAAAATGTCCCCGGCCCCCCCTGTGGCCCCCCTGAAATGGTGTCTGATCTGAAATATTATTTTTATTTTATACATAATATATATGTAACGTGAGTGATGAGTCAGTATACAGGCCCAGGGGCTGGGGGCCGCAGCTGCCCAAATATGTGATTTAAAAAAATATATATTTTGACTGGTCTGAGTTTGATGTCTGTTGACTGGCGTCACTGGCGGCTTACCGCTGAGCAGTCATGTGACCAGCCAGTGTCTGTGTTAGCGCACATCACGCTCACGCACGTGAACTGATCTCTCCCTTGCCGCGGTTAGGTGAGAAGGGGCGCCTCTTTGAGAAGAAGTACTAGAGAGTGAGAAGAAGTTAGTGTGTGGACAACACCGTCCAGGACAGCAGCCGGGCTTGGAGACTTCTGACTAACTTAGTCAGTCTGACAGACTCACACACTGTCACTGAGTGTGATCCCGATTACGGTGCCGGTCAGGTGCGTTCTGCTCTGCGGTGGCGGGGACTCACTCGAGGAGCCTAACTCAGGTAGGTACCGTAGGACTAGTAAAGTGCTGCCGCCTGCCTTAGTCTTAACTCAGGGGGTAGGGTAGAAGTTCAGTAAAGTGCTGCCTTATATAAGTTATTAGTCTTTCAAGCAGGGCACCTGGACTTTGGCACTGGCAGTCACAGCAGCCGGGAGGATTGGAAAACAAAAATCGATGTCAGTCTGCCCTCAGTCCTGGTCCTGTCTGTCTGTTTTCTACTCTAAGTTACGATCTAACAATGTTTTTGAGTTTTCACAAAAACATAGTTTAGATCGTAACTTAGAGTAGAGAACAGACAGCCAGGCAGGAGAGCTGAGAGGGCTCAGGGCAGACTGACATTGATCGATCTAATCAGCTAGAGCTAGCTAAGCTGAATTTGTAAAAACACAACATGATGACAGCCAGGTCAGTTCCATAAGTGTAAGTTTCTGTCACTGTGTCAGTTGGTTAAGTAGTAAGTACTCCCACTGTCAGATAACGTTTTCAATTCATCCTGTCCTGTGGGCTACAGTCTACTTAGTTATCAATTCCTGCCCAGCCCCTAGTGCCCTTGTCTTCTTGATTCTTCAGATGTTGAGACTTGGCTGGCTAAAAATGGCTTCTCTTTAAATTTGTGACTGTCTGATTTTGTGAGGAGAACAGTCTAGACTCTAGATGATCCCTATGCTATTAGCATGCATATGTTATGTATGAAATTAAAATATGATTGCCATTCATGATCATCAAACTGTTTAAAATGAAATATTTGCTGTGCTGCTAGTCTAACCTTATGTTATCATATATAAGTCTGATGTCTGATATAATAACATAGATACTGCCTTAACATGATCTTAACTTCTGCAGCTGCTAGTCTTCATCATGGGGCTCTATAAATTTAGTGGTGGCAGGCTTGCTTATTTCAAATAAATTATTAACCTTAGCTCTCTCACATCTATTACTGTATATAGGAGCCAAATAACTTATTTGGCTGCTATATTAGATGTGAGAGAGCTAAGGTTGATGATTTATTTGAAATGAGCAAGCCTGCCACCACTAAATTTATAGAGATTAGATGTGAGAGAGCTAAAAGGAACTGATAAAACAAATGTGTTGCAAATTTCATGCTGAAGGCCTCCATAGTTTCATGTCAGAAGGTTATAAGGTGTGAGGAAATTACATTGTTTTTTATGACATTTTAGTGGCTCATCATCAGTTAAATATTATCTGTGGTTAATTTCTCATTTTTGATGGCCCTACCTCATTGTTTCAATTGATGCACAAAATAAACGTTTGTATGATTTTAATGTAAAGCAAAATAAAAGTATTTAATGTTTAAATATAATTTGTTTCGTTTTTTTAATGTGCCCCTCTGATTAAACACTGGCCCCACCTTGGCCCCCCCAGTAAAATTTGTCTAGAACCGCCACTGCTAAAGAGAGGGGGAGAGAGCACAAAAGAGAGGGGGAGAGAGCACAAAAGAGAGGGGGAGTGTGGTATACCTTTAACTCTAATCCCTCCTACGTGGTCTCCTCCCAATTTAAGGACTACCTGTAACATTCATTTACTGCCTGATTATTGAAGTCATACCTACTCTGTTGTAGCTATTCCTATTTCAGGTCTCCTATCACTTGAATCCTGAGCAAAGAACTTGTAAATATTTTAGGATGTGTGTGATTGCGTGAAGTAAAAGGAGATCATTTTGTTACTATCATTACTGATTTAGACCGTGTCAGTATTTCTTCTCCATCTGTGGCTTCCATTTAGATATATATTGAACATATGATATGTATCTTATTAATAAATCCTTATCTTTATTAACACCTAAGTCTGTAGTTAATACATAAATTCATCATATATTAAATGTCTCATATTGTCTAATCAGGCTACATAGAAGTTGTTTTCTGATTAGTAGAAAAAAGAGCAACAAGCTCTAATTTTAGGGCTTATCTTTATAACAATTGCACAAAAAACTTGTTTTCTGAATTACAAAGCTCAATATACCACATAATAATCAGGCCCAAAAGACAATCAAAACCTTTTTGATTGAAATATTTACCATTATGGATCCTAATGAAATAAAAAAGGAGTTTAATAATGTCTATCTCAAACTTGATTATTTAGCAAGAGCAGTGACTGAAGTGCAGACTGAAAATGCTGCACTTAAAACAATAGTTAAAGATTATGTTTCACAAAAACCTCATGATCCACCTGAACCTCATATTAATTATCCACAACCTTTCACAGGGAAACGTTCTGAGTTCAGGGAATTTAAGAATGCCTGTAACTTATTATTTTCCCTTAGACCTAAGACTTATCACACTGAGCGGATTAAAGTATGTACCACAATATCTTTCCTACAAGGTGAACCAAGGACTTGGGCTAATAGGTTTTTTGAAAACAATAACCCTATCCTAGATTCATTACAGGATTTTTTTTCTGCTTTGACTAGTCTATATCAAGACTCAAATACTCAAATAAATGCTGAAACGAGATTGAGGTCTTTAAAACAGGGTAAGAGAAATGTGGAAGATTATACCACTGAGTTTCAGATGTGGGCAGAGGACTCTCAGTGGAATAAAATCAGTTTAAAGAATCAATATCGTCTGGGTTTGTCTGAATCACTCAAAGATGAACTTTCCCGTCTTGAGATCCCAGATACCCTTGAGGGTCTTATCAAATTAAGCACTTCTTTGGATCGACGTTTGAGAGAAAGGAGAGCAGAGAGGGCCTCTTATGATACCCCATCCAGGAAACCTTACCAAGTCACAACAAGTCATGACAGAGCTCATGGCAGTGCTACCCCTATGGAGATTGGAGTTCTTAGAGGACCTCTGCCACCAGAGGAAAAAATTAGAAGGAGGTTGGAAAATCTCTGTTTATACTGTGCTCAAAAGGAACATGCAGTATCCACTTGTCCTTTGTTAAAAAAACAAACGAATGGTAAGACAATAACCAGTGACTTTATTTACAGCATTGCAAATGATACACACATGACTTTGTCCATTTCTTTACAGTGGGACCAGAAAAATATCCAAACCAAGGCATTAATTGATTCAGGAGCATCCGGCAATTACATTGATTCCACCTATGTAAATAAAAATAAAATACCAGTTATTTGCAAACAAAACCCTGTGTCCATTAAGTTAATAGATGGTTCATTCATAGAACAAGGACCTATTACACATCATACTGTTCCCCTGCTTATAACATCATCCCAGGGACACACCGAATATTTATCTTTTGATCTCATATCCATACATCAGCATACTCTCATCCTAGGGTATTCTTGGTTGAAGAAACACAACCCAAACATAAATTGGGTTTCAAATAAGGTAACATTAGATTCTGCCTTTTGCTCAAACACTTGTTACCCACATCAAACCATAGCGTCACTTGATAATGGTTTACCCTCGTGTTATCAGGATTTGGCAGAAGTATTTAATTTAAAAGAGGCAGAAAACCTTCCACCCCATAGGGAATTTGACTGCCCTATCGATATAATACCTGGTTCCAAAATCCCTCATGGTAAGATCTATCCTCTCTCTCAAGAGGAACTTCAATATATTAGAAATTACCTAGACGAAAATTTACGTAAGGGATTTATTTCACACTCCACATCCCCTGCAGCTGCAGGAATGTTTCTAGTAAGAAACAAGGATGGTACCATAAGACCTATTATTGATTATAGGGCATTGAATAACATCACAATAAAAAACAGGTACCCTTTACCTTTAATACCTGAACTTTTGGAACGTCTAACTGGTGCCACTATTTACACCAAATTAGATTTAAAGGGAGCTTATAATTTGATTAGAATCAAGGAAGGTCACGAATGGAAAACGGCATTCAGGACCAGATATGGCCTTTTTCAATACAACGTAATGCCTTTCGGTCTGAGTAATGCCCCAGCAACTTTTCAGTTTTTTATAAACGAGATATTTCGTGACCTGATTGACGTTTGTGTCATAATATACCTTGATGACATCCTAATTTATTCTAGAACACCACAGGAACATGAAAAGCATGTACGCTGGGTACTAACTCGTTTAAAAGAACACAAATTATATGCTAAACTGGAAAAATGTTCTTTTCATGTCACAGAAATAAAATTCTTGGGTTATATCATCAGTCCCAACAAAATACAAATGGATCCGGAGAAGGTATCAGCAATTTTGAATTGGCCTACTCCAACTTCAACAAAATCTGTACAACGATTCATTGGTTTTGCGAATTTTTATAGAAAGTTTATTAAAAATTTCTCTTCAATCGTTAAACCATTAACAGCACTTACTAGTGAAAAACAAAGATTTAAGTGGACAGAATCCGCAAGTCATGCTTTTAACAAGCTGAAAGAATATTTTACAACAGCACCCATCCTAGCTATGCCAGACTTTGATTTGGAATTTATCCTTGAAGTCGATGCATCCGACTCAGGTATCGGTGCAGTATTATCACAACAAGATAAGAACAAGACTGAGATTCATCCTATCGCTTTCTATTCAAAAATGTTGACTAGCGCTGAGAAAAACTATAGCATAGGAGATAAAGAACTTCTAGCTATAAAACGTGCCCTAGATCACTGGAGACATTTATTAGAAGGTTCCAAACTGCCTTTTAAGATTTATACCGACCATAAAAATCTTGAATTCCTAAAAACAAGACCTTGTCTGCACGGCAAGCAAGATGGTCGATATTCTTTGATCGTTTCAATTTTCTTTTAACATACAGACCGGGACACTTGAATACCAAAGCCGATGCTCTCTCTAGACTACATGATCAAGACACTCAAGATCAAATCAACCAAATCATTCCAAAAGAAAAAATTATAGGTTTACTAACACCTTTAGAAGAAGAGGTATTAAAAGAATTAAAGCATGAACCACCACATGGAATAGACTGTCAGAAAGATTCCAAGACTGGTCTTTTTTACCATAAATCTAAACTCTATATCCCCCAACAAATGAGATCTTCCATTCTTAAACAAACCCATGATGGGACACTAGCGGGTCATCCAGGTATTTCTAAAACTATTGACCTAACCAGGAGAAATTATTGGTGGCCACTCATGGATACTTATATAACAAATTACGTAAAACATTGTGATACCTGCGCCAGAAATAAGTTAGTTCACAAAAGACCATCAGGTCTTTTATCTCCTCTGCCTATTCCTGACAAACCCTGGAGTACCATATCAATGGACTTTATTGTTGAGTTACCTGAATCCCACCGTTACAATACTATCTTAGTTGCCATTGACCATTTAACAAGACTGGCTCATTACATTCCCCTAAAAGGTCTCCCTACAGCTTTCACAACAGCTCACGTTTTCCTAGACAACATAGTTCGCTTACATGGACTGCCTAAAGTTATTATAACTGACCGTGGTACTCAGTTTACCTCTAATTTTTGGAGATCTTTATGCAAGCTAATCAAGATTGATTCAAGATACTTGACTGCATTTCACCCCCAGACAAATGGTCTTACGGAACGACTTAACCAAACCCTTGAGCAATATCTTCGTTGCTACATATCTCATCTACAGGATGATTGGTCGTCTTATTTACCTTTGGCGGAGTTCTGTTACAACAATACCACTTCTTCATCAACTAAACTATCCCCATTCTTCGCTACTTACGGATATCATCCTACCACCATCTCTTTATCCTCTCAACAAGTGAACTCACCCTCTGCTTTGGATTTTGCGACTACTTTACAAGAAAGGCTGGACATCCTGAAAAAACATCTTTCAGAAGCTAAAGATTATCAGAAAAGGTTGTATGATACCCATCACACAGCCGGTCCTTCTTATCAAATTGGAGATTTAGTTCTGCTCTCGACAAAGAATCTTAAACTTTCCGTTCCTAGCAAAAAGCTAGCAAATCAATACTTGGGTCCTTTTAAGGTGTCTAAAATAATCAACCTCAATGCTGTGAGATTGGAACTTCCTCAGGATTTTAAGATTCACCCCTCTTTCCATGTCTCTTTGCTGAAGCCATATCTTCCTTCACCTCAGTCCCTCTCCTTGTCTCGACCACCTCCGATACTCATTGATGATCGAGAAGAGTATGAAGTCGAAGCTGTGTTGGATTCTAGGATCCATAGGCGGAGGTTGGAGTACCTTGTGAAATGGAAGGGTTATGGTTCAGAGGATAACTCTTGGCAACTTCATTCTGATCTTCGCACTCCCCGCCTTCTGCGAAATTTTCATCGCCGCTATCCTGAGAAACCTAGCTTGGAATCCCCTGGGGTGCTTCCTTGAAGGGGGGGAGATGTGGTATACCTTTAACTCTAACCCCTCCTACGTGGTCTCCTCCCTATTTAAGGACTACCTGTAACATTCATTTACTGCCTGATTATTGAAGTCATACCTACTCTGCTGTAGCTATTCCTATTTCAGGTCTCCTATCACTTGAATCCTGAGCAAAGTAACATTCCAATATTTACTTTTGCTTCCTTTGAATCTCTTATGATCTTGTCGCAACTTTGTTATTACCGAGCCTGGATCATTGAACGGCCGGATCTACTTTTTTACCGCTACCCGGAAGTAAGCCGCATTCACACACGCTGCCTGTCCCAGACACGGATCTCCCAATGCGGTAACGGAACTCTCACGGTCCTCAAGGTGGTAACGTACACGAACAAAACTAAAGCCTTTAAGCTTCTTACCTGCTTGTTTGTTGTCACCATTCTGAATTATTGGGCAAATCCTATTATCTGCAATATCCATTACAAACAAACAATGTGTGTCTGCGGAGTGTTTGAACTTGTAAATATTTTAGGATGTGTGTGATTGCGTGAAGTAAAAGGAGATCATTTTGTTACTATCATTACTGATTTAGACCGTGTCAGTATTTCTTCTCCATCTGTGGCTTCCATTTAGATATATATTGAACATATGATATGTATCTTATTAATAAATCCTTATCTTTATTAACACCTAAGTCTGTAGTTAATACATAAATTCATCATATATTAAATGTCTCATATTGTCTAATCAGGCTACATAGAAGTTGTTTTCTGATTAGTACAAAAAAGAGCAACAAGCTCTAATTTTAGGGCTAACCTTTATAACAATTGCACAAAAAACTTGTTTTCTGAATTACAAAGCTCAATATACCACAGGGAGAGAGCACAAAAGAGAGGGGGAGAGAGCACAAAAGAGAGGGGGAGAGCACAAAAGAGAGGGGGAGAGAGAGCACAAAATAGAGGGGGGAAAGAGCACAAAAGAGAGAGGGAAAGAGCACAAAAGAGAGGGGGGGAGGGAGCACAAAAGAGAGAGGGAGAGAGAGCACAAAAGAGAGGGGGAGAGAGCAATAAAGAGAGGGGGGAGAGAGCACAAAAGAGAGGGGGAGAGAGCACAAAAGAGAGGGGAGAAAGAGCACAAAAGAGAGGGGGGAGAGAGCACAAAAGAGAGGGGGAGAGAGCACAAAAGAGAGGGGGGAGAGAGCACAAAAGAGAGGACTTTTTTGGCGCAAAATTTTTTGTCATTTCCGGCGCCGTAGTTGACGCCGGAAGTTGTATTCTGTAAACGTCATTTTTTGACGCATGTGTATTCAGACATTTTTTTCCCGCCAAAAAATGTGGGCGTCGGTTTCGGCGTCAGAGGATGTGGCGTCATACTTGGTGCCAAAAAATATGGGTGTTGTATTTAGCGCCAATAATGTGGGCGTCATTTTTGGCTCCAAAAAATGTGGTTATTTAAATTTCACTTTTTTATTGCTTCTGGTTTTTAGAAGCTTATTATTTTGCATTTCTTTTCCCATTCCTGAAACTGTCATTTAAGGAATTTGATAATTTTGCTTTAAATATTGTTTTTTTCTATTACATATTGCAAGATTTCACTGTTCCTGTTTCAAAATCGTTCTAAGGGATTCCTTTTGACTGAAGTTCAGTCCTACCAAAGCTAAGTTCATTTATTTTAAAAATGTTATGAATGTTTTTTCTTTAGCTATGGTTTGTAATAAGTTATCATGATAAACTTTTACATGCAGAATCCGTTAGTATTTATGCTTTATATATTTGCTATTCTTTTTACATCTTATGTACAAGAATTACGTAGAATATTTATAAGAATATTTTTCTGATTCTATTTTAAAGGCTTTGTCTGACATCGTGCCTTCTAATAAATTTTTTTAGGTCTTTTTCAAACTTCTTTTTTAATTATTGAAGTTTCAAATGACCAACTACATAATGATTTATCCTTCTCTAATGATGTTTTTTCTCATTTCAGAATTTTCTTCATCAGATATTGACACTATCAAATCCACTTTTTTATTTTTAAAGTACATTTGTTCTTTGTTGAAAAGGTGTTTATTATTTTGGATATTAAGGTAATTAGTTCTTTCAAGACTAACTAACATTTTATTTCTGCTTATTTATTCTTCTGTATTTTCAGAGGTTTTTTTCCAGTTCCTCATACTAGGGAATGGAATAGGCTGGGAATTTTCTTTTATTCCTTCTTTAAAGGTTTTAAATTATATTCTTTGCCGGCAGTTCATTTCAATTTTGATGGTTCTCCAATTTAATGGGGCTATCTCTACTCCTGCTAATTATGCTATTGTTTCTATAGCAAAATAGTATTTATTTTTCCTTTAGATGGTTGTATCCTATTTAAGGAAAATTATTTTTCAGGTATTTTTCTTGGATCTGTGTTTTATTTGAATGATGTTGCAATTGCTTCATTTTTTCTGTTTACTTTAAAATCAAGTATCAGATTATGTTTTTATTTAGCATTGTTAAGGGACAAGTCTACTGCTCATTTGAGGTTAGACTGGGTGCTGTTGCATTTGTCTTGTTGTCTTGCATTTGTTTATGCAAGTCTGGTGTGTTGACTGGTCTTTTAACTGGATTAACATGCTAATAATTTCATTTGTATCTTCATTTTATTGAATATTTTCACAAATGAGGTTTTAATCTATGTCTTTAGCTGTTTTTAGCTAGAAGAATTTTGTGATTTCTAAAAAATCCTTATTTTCCAAGATAATCAATTATTTGGTTCATTTTGGATTCAATTCTTAACTGTTACTCTAGGCTTCAAGATTGAGTTCTAAGACTAAAACTTTAAGCTTATTTTAGTTTGGTTGTTCTTACTAAGGAACAAAATTCTAATTCTTATCCAAGTAACATGTTTTTATTTGGAAGTTTTTTTGGTTCTATTCGGTCCAAATTTCTTAGATTTTGGTACAGAATAAAATTTAGAGTTAAACCGTCTATGAGAAGTCTTTTTCTCTCTATTATATTCCAGCTATTCCAGTAAGGCTAACATTTTCCTATATATTTTGGGTAATGTTGAAGTACGGCTGATCACCTGTTGGGGCTCAAGCGCTGCTCAGATCTGGAATCTTATGGGGTATTTATTCCAGTTCCCTTTTTAGGAACTGGGTTTTGGGTTTTTTATTCAAAACTATTCATTGTTCCAAAGATAGAAAATCTTTTTATTATGTACCATCTTTTAGATTGGTATTTATATGGTCTATTCTGCCTTTTTTTGGTCAGTGATAGCATTATTTGTTTTCATTAGATACAATAGATGCATATCTTCATTTTCTGTTTTCATTCAGATTATTTTTATTTTCTGAGACTACGGAATCTCATATAATTCAACTTTGTTTTTTCAAGACATGGTTAGAGGATCTTTTTATCAAAAGCTCTTGATTCCTCACACAAGGGTCACCTTTTTTAGGTTTCCAGATAGATTGTGTCACTGTCTTTGTCTCTAACAGACAAGTGACTTTTTTATTGGGTTTTGTCTGTCGGTACCTTCAGTCTCTATTATTTCCTTCAGTTGCTATATATGCATGGAAATTTAGGTCTTATGGCTGCAGCATTGGATTCAATTCTCTTTGTTCATTTTCATAGAAAACCTTTCCAGTTTTTTTATGCTGAATAATGGTGCAGGGATTCTAGGATTTCACTTTTTAAATCTTCGAATTCTATGTTTATCTATCTTTGATTCGGTGGTTAAGATCACCATCATTTAGTTCTACAGGTCTCTTCGATTCTTTCAACCTGGACCATGATCTCTATAGATGCAAGTCTTTTAGGTTGGGAGGCTGTCTGAGGTTCTCTGTCAGCACAAGGGGTTTGGAAATCTCAGGAGGCGAGATTACCATTTGATATTTTGGAACTCTGTGCATTCCCAGAGTTCTTCAGTTGGTTTCTTTTGAAGAAGAGACGTTTATTGTTTTTTTCAGACATTATCACATCTGTGGTGTATGTCAATCATCAGGGTGTGACTATCAGTCTTTAGACTGTGACAAAAGTATCTCGGATATTTGCTTGGGCTAAATCCAGCTCCTATCTAGATTCTGGGGTCCTTTTCCCAGGTATAGACGTTTGGGAAGCGGATTATCTCTGTTAATCAAGCTTTACATCCGGGAGAATGGTCTTTACCCAGATATGTTTTTCAATTTTTCAGATGTGAGGGCTTCCAGAAATAGATCTGTTGGCCTCTTGTCTTAACAAGGAACTTCCCAGGGGCCTATTTCAGGTCCGGGGATCCTCAGGTGGAAGTAGCGTATGCATTGACACTTCCTTGGAATTATCATTCTGTCTATATCTTCCGCCTCTAGTTCTTCCAAAATTCTAATGGAGCATTCGTTTGTACTGCTGGTGGTTCCAGCATGGCCTCACAGGTTTTGGTATGCGGATCTCATTCGGATGGCCAGTTGCCAACCTTGGACATTTCCGTTAAGACCAGACCTTCTATCTCAAGGCCCATTTTTCCATCAGGATCTCAAATCATTTAATTTGAAGGTATGGAGACTGAACGTTTGATTCTTATTCATAGAGGTTTCTCTGACTCAGTGATTAATACTATGTTACAGGTTTGTAAATCTGTCTCTAGAAAGATTTATTATCGAGTTTGGAAGACTTACTTTTCTTGGTGTTCTTCTCATAAATTCTTTTGGCATTCTTTTAGAATTCCTAGAATTTTACAATTTTTCAGGTTGGTTTAGATAAGGTTTTGTCTGCAAGTTCTTTGAAAGGACAAATCTCTACTCTTTCTGTTCTTTTTCACAGAAAGATTGCTATTCATTCTGATATTCATTGTTTTGTACAGGCTTTGGTTTGTATCAAGCCTGTCATTAAGTCAATATCTCCTCCTTGGAGTCTCAATTTGGTACTGAGGGCTTTACAGGCTCCTCCGTTTGAACCTTTGCGTTCTCTGGACATTGAAATTACTTTCTTGGAAAGTATTGTTCCTTTCTTTCATGTAATTAGCAAGAGTCCATGAGCTAGTGACGTATGGGATATACATTCCTACCAGGAGGGGCAAAGTTTCCCAAACCTCAAAATGCCTATAAATACACCCCTCACCACACCCACAATTCATTCAATTCTACCATTTTGATGTATTTTCTTCTTCTGAAGCAGTTTTTGGTAGAAAAGTACTTCAGGCAGCGGTTTCAGTTTGAATCTTCTGCTTATGTTTTTCGTTAAACTTTATTTTGGGTGTGGATTATTTTCAGCAGGAATTGGCTGTCTTTATTTTATCCCTCCCTCTCTAGTGACTCTTGTGTGGAAAGATCCACATCTTGGGTAGTCATTATCCCATACGTCACTAGCTCATGGACTCTTGCTAATTACATGAAAGAAAACATAATTTATGTAAGAACTTACCTGATAAATTCATTTCTTTCATATTAGCAAGAGTCCATGAGGCCCGCCCTTTTTTTGTGGTGGTTATGATTTTGTATAAAGCACAATTATTCCAATTCCTTATTTTATATGCTTTCGCACTTTTTTATCACCCCACTTCTTGGCTATTCGTTAAACTGAATTGTGGGTGTGGTGAGGGGTGTATTTATAGGCATTTTGAGGTTTGGGAAACTTTGCCCCTCCTGGTAGGAATGTATATCCCATACGTCACTAGCTCATGGACTCTTGCTAATATGAAAGAAATGAATTTATCAGGTAAGTTCTTACATAAATTATGTTTTTGGTTATCTCTTCTGCTAGAAGAGTTTCTGAATTTTCTGCTCTTTCTTGTGGATCTCCTTTTCTGATTTTTCATCAGGGTAAGGCAGTGTTCCTTCCTGTTATTCATTATTTTGTTCAGGCTTTGGTTCTTATCAAACCTGTCGTTATGTCAGAATCTCTTTTGCCTTTTCCTATTGGCCCTTAACTCCTCCTTATCCTATTTAAACTTATCACTTACCATTCCTTTTGCTGGATTAATGT
Source organism: Bombina bombina (assembly GCF_027579735.1). NCBI lineage: Eukaryota > Metazoa > Chordata > Amphibia > Anura > Bombinatoridae > Bombina > Bombina bombina. Next base: position 671,202,468 of record NC_069499.1, read on the forward strand.
TTCACTAACCATAGTGAATTCAGAGCCAATCCGGCTCCAAGCTCTACTTTCTTGCAATCAGCCGCTGTACTGAATCTTCCTGTCAGCACTCTGCTTCACAGCGTGAGACACGCTGCCTGTGTCTCAGCCAGTGACGTCATCAGCTATTGCCGGTCCCGGCTTCCAGGGAACTACCGCTTCAGCTCACACTACAGAGAAACGCTCTAAGCCTAATTTCTACTTGCAAACAAGCCTCAACTGCCTTCCTAATTCCTGCAGCAACGGACTCCTCATTCAAGAGGGAACTAGGTGTCAGGTTGTATGCTGGGCTTTTGCCATGTTATACAAATGCTGTTGCAAGTAATATCATTGTATGCCAAATCCTCTACTTACCTAAACTATGTCATATAATACATGCCTGCCTAAATTGAGTTAAAACTGACTTTGTGTCTCTACCATAACTCTCATTTTTGGCACATAATAACTTCAGAGGGGTTAAGTCTACATCATCCGATGTGGGATAGCACCTCTGATACAAATACAACATTTACCTTATTACTTGGGTTACCATAAATATCCTAGACGCTTATAGCAAATCCTCTTTCAAACAAAATATATAAATAAGTCTGATATATTAATCCAGCCTAAAAAATCGAGGTTATAAGCAAATATGGATGTAAATGAATTAGCTAACCAGGTTACCTCTCTAACACAACGTATGGATACTATCACCCAAACACTCAGGGAGGTACAAACAGAAAACCAGGTATTGAAAGATTGTTTTAGAGAGATTTATACAGCTAAACCTGCACATACTGAAGTACTCCCTGAGCCTCAGGTATCATTACCAGACAAATTCACTGGTAATAGAGCTACATTTAAAGAGTTTAGAAATGCTTGTCTCTTACTGTTTGAACTTAAGCCAAGAACGTATAATAATGACAGAATAAAGGTACTAACAACAATTTCTTATTTGAGGGGTGAGCCTTGTGCCTGGGCAGACAGCCTGTTTGAAACACAAAACCCCATATTAAATTCCATACAGGAATTCTTAACAGCTTTTTCATTACTTTATGATGATCCATTCAAACAGGAGTCCGCTGAAACCTCTCTTAGGGCCCTGCGACAAGGCAGACAACCCGTTGAGAATTACATCTCACAGTTTAAAATATATGCAGTTGATTCTAAATGGAATGAACCATCACTTAAACACCAATTTAGAACTGGGCTCTCTGAGGACATCAAGGATGAACTGTCCCGCACTGGTGTCCCAGAGAGATTGGAAGACTTGTTCATCCACTGTACTACTATTGATAGAAGGTTGCGCGAACGCAAACAAGAAAGGGCAAACAACCCACCAGCTTCTTACAGACGCTACAATCCTTCCTCAACTCTTCCTAAGGAGACTGAATCTCCCATGGATATCGGCTTTATTAGAGGCCCCCTCTCAACAGAGGAAAAAGGAAGGAGAAGAGCACATAGATTGTGCATGTACTGCGCTGCCCCAGAGCATGATGTGAATGCCTGTCCTTTGTTAAAGAAGACGAAATTAGGTAAGAATACCACTAACACTGTATCTCTATCTTTTACAAAGTTAACACCACCTCATATATCCATACCTCTTACATTACAGTGGGATCAACACAGTATAAGGATTGACGCAGTTATCGATACTGGAGCATCAGGGAACTATATAGATATTGATCTTGTAAATAGTAATAAAATACCTACACAAGCAAAACAGTCTCCTGTCTCTATTAATTTGGTGGATGGTTCATCTCTTTCAACAGGTCCCATAACTTTAGAAACCATACCTTTACTTATGCACTCTAACACTGGTCACAGGGAGTCAATTAGCTTTGACGTTATACCAAGTCCCCTTTTCCCTATTATCCTTGGGCTCACTTGGTTACAAATACATAAACCTGAGTTTGATTGGGAACAAATGACTGTTAATTTATCTTCATCTTATTGTTCACAGACATGCTACCCTATTAACAACATTCTACTTTCAACCACTAGTATAATACCTGACGATTATTCTGATTTTCAAGATGTTTTCAATAAGGTTGATGCACAAACACTCCCACCACATAGGCCATATGATTGTCCTATCGACTTATTGCCAGGCGCAACCATACCTGTAGGTCACATATATCCACTTTCCAAACCCGAACTAGATCATTTAAAACTGTACTTGCAGGAAAATCTCACAAAGGGTTTTATAAGACCCTCCACCTCTCCAGCTGGGGCTGGTATCTTTTTTGTAAAGAATAAAGACCAGTCACTTAGACCTATCATTGATTATAGGGAGCTAAATAAGAGAACTAAGAAAAATCGCTACCCCTTACCGCTCATTCCTGAGCTTATTGAGAGATTACGTACTGCAAAGGTCTTTACAAAGCTGGACCTTCGGGGGGCTTATAATCTCATACGAATGAGGGCTGGAGATGAATGGTTAACAGCTTTCAGAACTCGTTATGGCCTGTATGAATATACAGTCATGCCTTTTGGGTTGTGTAATGCTCCAGCAACATTTCAGTGCTTTATAAATGATATATTTAAAGACATACTAGATAATTTTATCGTTGTATATTTAGATGATATACTTATTTTTTCTGACAACCAACAAGAACATATTACACATGTAAGAACTGTTCTAGCACGGCTCCGTGAACACAGATTATATGCGAAATTAGAAAAATGTTAGTTTAACAGCACACAAGTCACATTTCTAGGCTATGTCATTTCTAATAAAGGTATTAAGATGGATGATTCTAAAATCCAAGCCATTATTCAGTGGCCCACTCCAAAAACCAGAAAAGAGGTGCAAAGATTCCTCGGCTTTGCGAATTTTTATCGTAAATTTATTAAAAGCTTCGCTCATACTGCCAGACCCCTTACTGACCTAACAAAACAATCTCTACCATTTAACTGGACTTCAGACTGTCAGAAAGTTTTTGAGAAATTAAAAACTGACTTCACCACTGCACCAATACTCACATTCCCTGATGCTGAACTACAATATATAGTTGAGGTTGATGCTTCAGATTACGCTCTGGGCGCAGTGCTGTCACAAAAACAATCGCTCACTGACTCCATGCATCCTGTCGCTTATTTATCCAGGCTCATGCTTCCAGCTGAACGTAACTATCCTGTTGGGGAGAAAGAACTTTTAGCAATAAAATCTGCTTTTGACCAGTGGAGACACCTCTTGGAAGGTGCCAAGTTCCCCACTATCATTATAACAGACCACAAAAATTTGCAATATTTGCAACAAAACAGGACATTATCTGCCAGACAACTTCGGTGGAACTTGTACTTCTCCCGCTTCGACTTTGTCATCATGTACCGCCCTGGGATCCGCAATGGTAAGGCTGACGCTTTATCTAGAAGAGACACTAGACCACCTTTGACTGACAACCCAACCTCCATCATCCCTAGCTCAAAATTCTTAGGTATGATTGTTAACTCAGATCCAGCCTTTCAGAAATCTCAGCTTCAGGATCCCACAAAACCTATACATCTGCTTCATAAGAAACCTAATGGTCTTTTCTTCCATGCAGATCAACTTTATATTCCTCCTACTTACAGGACCACTCTCCTCCAAGTTCATCATGACTCCCCTCTTACAGGACACCTTGGAGAATGGAAAACGTTGAATCTCCTTAAACGGCACTACTGGTGGCCAGCTATGGCCACGTCTGTACACGACTATATCACTCATTGCACCACTTGTGCCACTACTAAACCATCACATTCTTTCCCAGTAGGCCTTTTACAGCCTTACCCAGTCCCTGAGACTCCTTGGACCCATCTTGCAATGGATTTCATTGTCGACCTTCCGAAATCTTCCTCCTATACCTCCATACTTGTAGTAGTCTATCTCCTGTCAAAAATGGCCCATTTCTTACCGGCGGTTGGCACACCCACCGCACAACAAACGAGTGATATGTTCATCAAAGAGATAGTTCGCTTACATGGCCTACCCTTGGTCATATTAACCGACAGAGGATCACAATTCACGTCCCGTTTTTGGAGACATCTTTGTAGGACTTTGAACATAACTCAAAAACTCACTACTTCTTATCACCCTCAGACCAATGGGCAAGCAGAACGCACGAATCAGTGGTTGGAACAGTATCTCCGCTGTTTCTGTTCCAATCAACAGGAATCTTGGTCTGACCATCTTGCATTGGCGGAATTTGCCTACAATAATGCCACTAACTCATCAACTGGTTTCAGTCCGTTTTTTATCAACCATGGAATACATCCCAGGATTGACTACCTACCTTACTTGCCATCCCCAAATCCGACTGTTAACGATACTGTCAACGATATTTCGGAAACCTTTGCGGTTGCTCGGGACAACATCAAGCATGCTCAAGCTTCCCATAAAAAGTTCTATGATTTGCGACACACACCGCAACCTCAGTACCAGGTTGGTCAGCTAGTCTGGTTGTCTACCAAAAACCTTCGCTTGCACACACCATCTCGGAAGTTGAGTAAACTCTTCATTGGTCCATTCCCAATTCTGGCTATCAGAAACCCGGCAACTGTCACCCTTAGACTCCCCGACTCTTACAAGATTCATTCCACTTTCCATGTCTCCCTGATCAAACCATGTCATGATGGTCAATTACCATCTAATACCGTTTCACATGTTGTCTCCCAGGATGTGGAATATGAGGTCCAGTCTATTCTTGACTCTAGACGCCGAAAAGGACGCTTGGAATACTTGATCCATTGGAAAGGCTATGATCATACTGAGGATTCTTGGGAACCTGCCTCCTCTGTATCAGCACCTCGTTGTGTTACCTTATTTCATCGCCGGAATCCGGATCGCCCTAGTCCTTGAACCCTCGCTGTGGGTTCTTTTGGGGGGGGGGATGTGTCAGAATCTCTTTTGCCTTTTCCTATTGGCCCTTAACTCCTCCTTATCCTATTTAAACTTATCACTTACCATTCCTTTTGCTGGATTAATGTTTCACTAACCATAGTGAATTCAGAGCCAATCCGGCTCCAAGCTCTACTTTCTTGCAATCAGCCGCTGTACTGAATCTTCCTGTCAGCACTCTGCTTCACAGCGTGAGACACGCTGCCTGTGTCTCAGCCAGTGACGTCATCAGCTATTGCCGGTCCCGGCTTCCAGGGAACTACCGCTTCAGCTCACACTACAGAGAAACGCTCTAAGCCTAATTTCTACTTGCAAACAAGCCTCAACTGCCTTCCTAATTCCTGCAGCAACGGACTCCTCATTCAAGAGGGAACTAGGTGTCAGGTTGTATGCTGGGCTTTTGCCATGTTATACAAATGCTGTTGCAAGTAATATCATTGTATGCCAAATCCTCTACTTACCTAAACTATGTCATATAATACATGCCTGCCTAAATTGAGTTAAAACTGACTTTGTGTCTCTACCATAACTCTCATTTTTGGCACATAATAACTTCAGAGGGGTTAAGTCTACATCATCCGATGTGGGATAGCACCTCTGATACAAATACAACATTTACCTTATTACATGGGTTACCATAAATATCCTAGACGCTTATAGCAAATCCTCTTTCAAACAAAATATATAAATAAGTCTGATACGTTAAGCCAATTTCTCCTACTTGGAGTTTTAATTTGGTTCTAAAGGCTTTACAGGCTCTTTTATTTGAGCATATGTTATCTCTAGACATTATTTACTTTCATGGAAAGTATTGTTCTTTTTAGACATCTCTTCAGCTAGAACAATTTTTAATTATCTGTTCTTTCTTGTGAGTCTTCTTTTTCTGATTTTTTCATCAGGATAAGGTGGTTTTTGCTATCCTCATTTCAATTCTTACCTAAAGGTGTGATTTCTATCAACATTAGGGAGGAATTATTGTCTTTTCCTAAGACTTCTTTGGTAAGATTCTTACATTCTTTGGATATGGTAAGAGTTTTAAAATCTTATGTTGAAGCTATTCAGATTTCAGAGGGTCTTCTAGTCTATTTGTTATCTTTTCTGGTGTTAGGAATTGTCAAAAGGCTTCTGACATTTATTTGGCATCTTGCTTAAACTTTTGATTCATCATGCTTATTTGGAGTTGGGTGGATTCCCGACTCGGAGGATTACGGCTCATTCTACTAGGTAAGTTTCTACTTCCTGGGCTTTTTAAGAATGAAGCTTCTGTTGATCAGATTTGCAAAGCAATGACTTGGTCTTCTTTGCATACTTTTACTATGTTCTACCATTTTGATGTTTTCTCTTCTTTAGAAGAAGTTTTGGTAGAATGGTACTTCAGGCAGCTGTCTCAGTTTGATTCTTCTGCTTATAATTTCAATTTTTTACATTATAAAAATTGAAACTTTTTTGATTTGGGTAGTGGATTACTTTTTCAGCGGAATTGGCTGTCTTTATTTTATCCCTCCCTCTCTAGTGACTCTTGCGTGGAAGTTCCACATCTTGGGTATTTATTATCCCATACGTCACTAGCTCATGGACTCTTGCTAATTACATGAAAGAAAACATAATTTATGTAAGAACTTACCTGATAAATTCATTTCTTTCATATTAGCAAGAGTCTATGAGGCCCACCCTTTTTGTGGTGGTTATGATTTTTTTTGTATAAAGCACAATTATTCCAATTCCTTATTTGATGCTTTCACTCTTTTCTTATCACCCCACTTCTTGGCTATTCGTTAAACTGAATTGTGGGTGTGGTGAGGAGTGTATTTATAGGCATTTTGAGGTTTGGGAAACTTTGCCCCTCCTGGTAGGAATGTATATCCCATACGTCACTAGCTCATGGACTCTTGCTAATATGAAATAAATGAATTTATCAGGTAAGTTCTTACATAAATTATGTTTTTGGCAGCATATCTCTGCTTTTCAGCACTTATTTCTCAGCGCCCAGGTCACACCACTTTTCTCTGTTCCATATATATATATATATACCTGTACATATTAAAATTAAAATATAGTTTAAGGCTCCACAATTATTATTTTTTAGCGCACATTTAGGAAATCGCTCAAGCTTAGCTTTGTAGAAGTCTGTTAGCTGAGGTATTTAGCAGAGCCACTCTATCTGACCTCCAGATGTTAGCACGCTCTAGGGTTTTATTCAAGAGTTAACATTTTACTTTCCACATATAATATTGAAGTCAAAATGGGAGCACTATATATTGTGCTCTAGAAATGTTATACCACTATAGTGCTACTATTTTTACGATCCATTTGTAATCTAGGTCATAATAATTTAAACGATCTTCACCAATATTTATGTTAAAAAAAATGCGAGAACCCCCCCCCCCCATATGAAAGAGCTGGCATAAAATATATAAGCAAACAATACAAAATCACTATCAGAGGACAATATTTCCCTATATATGAGTGGCTATTGTGGCTATGTATGTTGTATAAATGATGATATATGTAGTCTCATCCAATCTGAATTCCTATAAAAAAAACATGGCTCTTCTTATAGATTGCTAAGGTAAGAAAAGCATGAGCGCATCCTGGTAGAGATTACAACAGGTGTAATACCTGAGCTCAGTTGTAGCCTCTACCTGGTTGCGTTCATGCTTTTTATACTTTTTTATGCATTTACTAATAAAGGACTTTTTACCATAACAGCGGGACCACCTCTACTGTTTTTTGGATTATAGTTCAAACATAAAAAATCATTGTACAAGCGATCGGTAACTGAACAAAAAAATCTAAATAAATAAATAGCAAAAAGCACTTCTAAAATTGTATGGAAAAACTGTACAAGTAAAAAACATGTATATAGAATCACTGATAAATCAACCCAAATAAACTGAACATTCAAACTGAAGAATGTATCACAAAAGAAAGAACAAAGCAAACACAAAAGCAGATGTTGAGATGTTTCTATCTAACAATGAGAGAGAGAATCTCTCTATTTGTGCAGCCAGGACAAGCACTATAGGGTCAAGTGGGGACATGTGACAAAAAATGTGGAGTTTAAGGTTCTGTCCAGCCCCCTGAGCAAGTCATCTCAAGGATAAATACATCCAATGGGTGAGCAAAGAAATAATAAATTGCAGCAATACGTTGTTTTCATGTGGAGAACATACATCTACCTGTTAACAATTATGTCCAAATTATAGTTTGTTTAAGTTGTATATAACACAAGTATTAAATTTTTTTAGCTTTTCTAATATATTGTAAAATGAAAAAAGGTATATATTATTTTACAATTATTCTTCTAAAGTCTTAAAGAATACCTGGGATAATCATAAGGCTATCCTATGAACTAGATATGTTAGGAAATGTTGGGCAGACTTGGTGGGCCTATGCTTCTTATCTGCCATCAAAATCTATCGGCTAGATTTAGAGTTTTGTCGGTAAAAACCCGCGTAGCTAATGCTGTTTTTTTTCCCAACGCACCCTTCCAACAACGCTGGTATTTAGAGTTGTCTGAGGGGCTGCGTTAGGCTCAAAAAAGGGTGCGTTGAGCCTAATGTAGCTCCACTTCAACCCTCAATACCAGCGTTGCTTACGGTAGCGATAAGCTGGAAAAACGTGCTCGTGCACGATATCCCCATAGGAAACAATGGGGCATTTTGGGCTGAAAAAAAAACGAACACCTGCAAAAAAGCAGCGTTCAGCTCCTAACGCAGCCCCATGGTTTCCTATGGGGAAACACTCTCTAAGTCTGCACCTAACACCCTAACATGTACCCCGAGTCTAAACACCCCTAAACTTACACTTATTAACCCCTAATTTGCCGCCCCCACTATCGCTGACACCTGCATTATATTATTAACCCCTAATCTGCCGCTCCGGACACCGCCGCAACCTACATTATCCCTATGAACCCCTAATCTGCTGCCCCTAACACCGCTGACCCCTATATTATATTTATTAACCCCTAATCTTCCCCCCCAATGTCACCGCTACCTTACCTACACTTATTAACCCCTAATCTGCCGACCAGACCTCGCCACCACTATAATAAATGTGTTAACCCCTAAACCGCCGCACTCCCACCTCGCAACCACTAGAATAAATAGTATTAACCCCTAATCTGCCCTCCCTAACATCGCCGCCACCTACCTACAATTATTAACCCCTAATCTCCCGCCCGCAACGTTGCCGCTACTATAATAAATTTATTAACCCCTAAGTCTAACCCTAACCCTAACACCCCCTAACATAAATATAATTTAAATGAAACGAAATAATATTCCTAAAAATAACTAAATTATTCCTATTTAAAAATAAATACTTACCTATAAAATAAACCCTAATATAGCTACAATATAACTAATAATTACATTGTAGCTATTTTAGGATTTATATTTATTTTACAGGCAACTTTGTATGTATTTTAACTAGGTACAATAGTTATTAAATAGTTGATAACTATTTAATAGCTACCTAGTTAAAATAAGTACAAAATTACCTGTAAAATAAATCCTAACCTAAGTTACAAATACACCTAAAACTACACTATCAATAAATTAATTAAATAAATTACCTACAATTACCTAAAATAAAATACAATAAAATAAACTATTCTATAATACAAAAAAAAAAAAACCCACTAAATTAAAAAGCCTTTTTGCGGGGCATTGCCCCAAAGTAATCAGCTCTTTTACCTGAAAATAAAAATACAATACCCCCCCCAACATTACAACCCACCACCCACATACCCCTACTCTAACCCACCCATTCTATTGGCTGATCGGAACAGCCAATAGAAGATGGCTCCGCTCCGCACCGGATGGATGAAGATTGAAGACGTCACCTGGATGAACACTTCTACCGGATGGAGGACCTCTTCTTTGCCGCTTGGATGAAAACTTCTACCGGATCAAGGACCTCCTCTGCGCACCTTGGATGAAGAATTCGGCTCGGCTGGGTGAAGACGACTCAAGGTAGGGAGATCTTTAGGGGGTTAGCGATAGGTTTTTTAAGGGGGGTTTGGGTGGGTTAGAGTACGGGTATGTGGGTGGTGGGTTATAATGTTGGGGGGGTATTGTATTTTTATTTTCAGGTAAAAGAGCTGATTACTTTGGGGCAATGCCCCGCAAAAAGCCCTTTTAAGGGCTGGTAAAAGAGCTGATTACTTTGGTAGTTTAGAATAGGGTAGGGAATTTTTTATTTTGGGGGCTTTTTTATTTTATTAGGGGGCTTAGATTAGGTGTAATTAGTTTAAACTACTTGTAATTCATTTTTATTTTTTGTAATTTAGTGTTTTTTTTTGTATTATAGAATAGTTTATTTAATTGTATTTTATTTTAGGTAATTGTAGGTAATTTATTTAATTAATTTATTGATAGTGTAGTGTTAGGTGTATTTGTAACTTAGGTTAGGATTTATTTTACAGGTAATTTTGTACTTATTTTAACTAGGTATCTATTAAATAGCTATTAACTATTTAATAGCTATTGTACCTAGTTAAAATACATACAAAGTTGCCTGTAAAATAAATATTAATCCTAAAATAGCTACAATGTAATTATTAGTTATATTGTAGCTATATTAGGGTTTATTTTATAGGTAAGTATTTATTTTTAGATAGGAATAATTTAGTTATTTTTAGGAATATTATTTTGTTTCATTTAAATTATATTTATGTTAGGGGGGTGTTAGGGTTAGACTTAGGTTTAGGGGTTAATAAATTTATTAGAGTAGCGGCGACGTTGCGGGCGGGAGATTAGGGGTTAATAATTGTAGGTAGGTGGCGGCGATGTTAGGGAGGGCAGATTAGGGGTTAATACTATTTATTCTAGTGTTTGCGAGGCGGGTGTGCGGCGGTTTAGGTATTTATTATAGTGGTGGCGAGGTCCAGTCGGCAGATTAGGGGTTAATAAGTGTAGGTAAGGTAGTGGCGACATTGGGGGGGGCAGATTAGGGGTTAATAAATATAATATAGGGATTGGCGATGTTAGGGGCAGCAGATTAGGGGTTCATAGGTATAATGTAGGTGGCGGCAGTGTCCGTTCGGCAGATTAGGGGTTAAAAATTTTTATTATAGTGTCAGCGATGTGGGGGGGGCCTCGGTTTAGGGGTACATAGGTAGTTTATGGGTGTTAGTGTACTTTAGAGCACAGTAGTAAAGAGCTTTATATTCCGGCATTAGCCCATAAAGCTCTTAACTACTGACTTTTTTTGGCGGTAGGAGTCTTGTCGGTAGAGGGTCTACTGCTCACTTCTCCCAAGACTCCAAATACCAGCGTTAGGCAGATCCCATTGAAAAGATAGGATATGCAATTGGTGTAAGGGGATCTGCGGTAGCCTGGAATCGCGGTAGGGAAGTGAGCGTTAGACCCTTTCCTGCCTGATTCTAAATACCAGCCGGCGGCCAAAAGCAGCGTTAGGACCCCTTAACGCTGCTTTTGACGGCTAACGCCAAACTCTAAATCTAGGTGTATGTTTCTATGTTACTTCAGATACTTATCTCATGCCACTTAAAAAAAATGAAATCTTACAGCTTTGTTAACTCTTAACCTTCTCCAATATTAACTTTATTTATTAATTTGATCAACAGACCTTCAGTATCAATTACGAATATTTGCAGTTTTTATGTCAGCAATTTTCCTGCTTGGTGGATTTCCAATATGTTGCTGTTATTGTGTCCAAAAATCGTAAGTACAAAACACTTTTGGCTAGATTACTAGTGGAGCGCTAAATTATTTTGCAATTTGCCCGTTTCCGGGCAAGCGATAATTAATCAGCCATTACAAGTGGCTTGTTATTGCTATCGCAAGCTTTCAGTAGCAATTAGCGCTTATACAATTAACCAGAGATCAGATCTCTGGTTAACTTATAAATGTGCCCCAAATGCTCCCAAAATACACTTTAGTGTATTTTATTAAAAAATAAAAATAGCAACATCTTTAAATTTTCATAAAATTACTGCACTAGGCAGTATTTTGGGGCTAAAGTTGGTGGGAGTGGGGTGTTAGAAACAAAAACAGCACTAAAAAGTGCCTTTACATTGCAGTCAATGGGAACTGTTTGTTCCCTGTAAATAGACATGTGCGATTCGATTCGGTCCGAATCGAAATTCGGAATGAATTTGTCGAATTCGGAGATTCAGATCGGTTCGAATTTCCAAATTGCAGTAGTGCCGAATCTACCGAATAAATTTGAATCGATTCGAATTTATTCAGTAGATTCGGAGGGCCGTGTATTACACTAGTATTATACAGTATACTAGCGTAATACACAGCACATCCCACTTAACACTGATCGAAATTCCGAAATTCCGATTTGATTAGAACCGAATCGAACCAAATTTTCCATGAATCCGAAAGAATCCGAATGAATCCGAAACAAATTCATTCGATTTCTTCCGAATTCGAATCGAACCGAAATTCGAATCGGTCCGAATCGATCCGAACCAAATTTTTCGAAGCTGCACAAGTCTAGTAAATATATATGTATATGCTTAAATACATTTATATTTATGTGTTAAAGGTATAGTAAACCCATGCAATTTTAAGTGACCTTCTAATTTACTATTATTTTCAATTTTTCTTTGTTCTCTTGCTAGCTTAGGAGCAGTTGCATTTTTGGTTCAGACCATGTGTAGCACTTGCTGATTAGTGGCTACATTAAGCCATCAATCAGCAAGCTCTACCCAGATGCTGAACCGAAAATGGACTTAAATTCCTGCTTAAATCCCTGCTTTTCAAATAAAGATACCAAGAGAACGAAGAAAAAATGACAATAGGAGAAAATTAGAAAGTTGTTAAAAATTGCATGATCTATCTGAATCATGAAAGATAAAATGTGGGTTTAGTGTCCCTTTAACCCCCTTAAGGACCAGGCATTTTAGACAAAAACTTCCCCAGAAGACCAGAGCATTTTTAGCATTTTTGCCATCACTACATTTAAACAGAAAAAGAGCCTTTTTTATATTTACATATCAAAACTATATATTTTATTTTAGCACACAACCCAAAGTATTGTGTATTTCATGCCACCATTTCCCCGCCAAATTCTATCAAATAAAACAATGATTAACTTTTTCACAATTTTAGGTTTCTCACTGAAATTATTTACAAACAGCTTGTGCAACATGACACAAATGGTTGTAAATGCTTCTCTGGGATCCCCTTTGTTTAGAAATAGCAGACATATTTGACTTTGGCATTGCTCTTTGGTAATTAGAAGGTTGCTAAATGCTGCTGCGCACCACACTTGTATTATGCCCAGCAGTGAAGGGGTTAATTAGGTAGCTTGTAGGGTTAATTTTATCTTTAGCGTAGCGATCAGCCTCCCACCTGACACATCCCACCCCCTGATCCCTCCCTGACCCCTCCCAAACAGCTCTCTTCCCTCCCCATCCCCCAAAAGTCACCCATATCTTAAGTACTGGCAGAAAGTCTGCCAGTATAAAAATAAAAGGTTTTGGTTTTTTTAATTTATTTTTTAAATTATATATTTTCTGCAGGGTAGTATCCCGCCTTACCTCCCAACCTCCCTGGCTCCCCCAAACAGATCTCTAACCCTCCCTCCTCTATCTATTTGCCGCCATCTTAGGTACTGGCAGCTGTCTGCCAGTACCCAGTTTGCTGCAAGTTAGGCATTTAAAAAATAAAATAAAAATTAAATTACCTGTTTTTTCTTTAGTGTAGCTGACCCCCATCAATAACCTACCCCCCACAGATAACTTTCCCCCAACGTTTTTTTACAGCGGATACCCCTCATTGCTTCTCCTTCCCCCTCACTGGGACAGCACACCATCTTTCCCCCCCCCCCCCCATCGCGTGTAGCGTGGCGTAGCGGTCTCTCCCTCCTCCTGCCCCTTCCAGGGATGGGCCGCCCACGCGCCTCCCTCCTTAACCCCCACCCACAAACCATCGGCAGCACCACTGTCCAATGCAAAGATGGCCACAGAGTGGCCCTCTCTGCATCGGTAACTCTGCAAATCTATTTCTGCAGTGCACTCGTGGGGCATGCATACATAGCGCAATCTCGCTAAAAATTGCAGAGAGAAGCCCAGGACTGCAGCGACAGTATTGCGCTGATCATTAAGGGGTTAATATGTGTGTATATACACATATTGACACATAAATATATATTTAATATGTGTATATAATCATACATATTTATTTAAAATTGCTACCATCGCTATGCTACTTCCCCCCTTCGTTGCATTGAACGAGGCTCCCATAGGAGTCTATGTAAGCGTGCTCTCGTGAACTCAATCCTTCCCAGCAATGCAAATGCGAGGTCACGTTTGCATTGCTGTGAACTTGTAATACCAGCGCACATTAACCTGTGCTGGTATTACACAGTGGAGGGCAAATATCACTTTGATGAAAGCGATATGTAGCGCTCCACTTGTAATCTGGCCCTTTATAGGCTACAGATTTAAAATATGTTTCATGTCATATTTTCCAACAGAACATAGAAAGGGGGTAATTTTTTAAAGGTACAGTTTACCTCAAATTTTTTTTTTTATAAAAATAGAGATAGTTCCTTTATTACCCATTCCCTAGTTTTGCATAATCAACATAGTTATATTAATACACTTTTAAAATTTAAAATTGTATTAAAGTATATTTTAAAGTTTAAAATCGCATGTCCTATCTGAATCATGAAAGTTAAAAAAATTTTACTCTCCCTTTAAATTCACAATAAATAACTTTTTAACCCTCTAAATCACTGTCACTAATTAATTGAGAAGGTATTTGCACAATAATTTAGTTTTACTGCTAAAAATTATATAGACAGTTTGTGGTTTGTGGTACACACCAACTTATCTGTACAAATGAAAGGCTGTGTAATGTTTTATGTTTTAATGTATTTATGCAGATGTGGTACAAACAGTTTCAGTTTCATGCCTGTTATATTAACTTACAAATAAAACAAGAGAAATCTACCAAAATAAGTAAAAAAAAATCCAAAAGGTTAGCCCTAAACTTTGGCAAATCAAGGGCCCGATCCGTTATGTAGCGTCGCCCGCAAAAGCTGGCGCTGGTTTGGTATCACATATACGGCATAGCATACAGCTTACGAGCGTATATTTCTGCCTTCGGCCGTATTTTTTTTACCCATAGACTGACATACAAAACACGCGCAGTTTGGTATCCAATATACAGCGTAAGGACTTACGCGCGCAGAATTCAGAAAATCTTCTTCATTCTCATCTCGCCACAATTTGCAGGCGCAGCAACCCTTGCACTGACTTAGAAACCAACGTAACTCTCTGAAGGCCTAACAAATGCATGCTCAACAACATACATATCAGCAGCTTGATCACAAATAGTTAAACCTCTTCAAAGTATTTATTTTTCCTGCCCCTGCAAGTGTGTCAAACCAATCACAAACAGCACAACCTCACAACAGGAAGCCTAAAAAACCCGCCAATGCACATCCTCATTAGCCATCATCTTTTCCTGCTTTCCATAGATAGGCAGCATCATGGGGCACAAGGGTGCATCATGGGGCACAAGGGGTGCATCATGGGGCACAAGGGGTGCATCATGGGGCACAAGGGGTGCATCATGGGGCACAAGGGGTGCATCATGGGGCACAAGGGGTGCTGGAAGCCCTACAAGCCCCTTTTGTTCCGTCTATACATGCTGATTCTATAGTTGCTGCTGAGGTCCCTGGTCATGGTGCTGCCCCTGCTGCTGCCCCTGCTGCAGCTGGTAATAGAATTACATACTGTGGATTTCCACTGTATGTAAGTGAAACTACTACATCCCACCCCCTTCCCTTAACCACCCTAATTACTGAAAATATCTCATTTGTTTAATTCATGTTTAGGTCACAATGATTTATTGACTATCATTAAGAAGAATGAAAATGGATGTTTATACCTTATGTTCACACCTTCTGTAAAAACATTATTATTTAGATATATATACTCATGTGCAGAGATAGGCAAGGTATCCTTCACTAAAGGTCTTTACCTTAGAAAATGTCCGCCACAACCTTGCCTTGTGCCTATCCCTGCCCATGTGTCAATTTCTATTGGATGTGAGAAACCTTGATTTGCATCTTATAAGTGAATATTACTATATGTACCCTTCATACACAACTATGTGATGTGGTTTATAGAACATGAATATGTCATAAACATGATGATATTAACTTTTTTGGGCCATTTTCACACAGACCTTATTATATGTTTAAACAATATTAGTGTACTATAACACCCCTCACATGGATGTGGATGAGAATTATATGGTAAATAACAGAGGACAAGATTTATGGTGAACTATAAAAATATATATTTTTTTTAGGCTTCTTGGATGAGGGGGCTGATGTGACTGGAGTGGATTTCCTGGTTCTCCTGGTTTGGGAAGCGTCAGATGATTCTGCTGGAGTGCTGGCCACAGATGATAGGCTGGAGGCAGTGTCCTGCTGGTGTGTGAAGTGCTCAACCAACACACCCAAGAGTTGGTTTTGTTCCCGCCATCTGTTGTCAATCTGCATTTGCATATCAGAAATAACTCTCATCATCTGCAACTGTTTTTGTACTATACCATTTAATGATGCTGCCATGTCCCTTTGCAGCTCTATGGTACACTGGAGTAACCTCTGTTGGCTCCTGTAAAAACCTGTGTTGGCCTTTTTGTCTGCTCTCGCAGCTTGTTATGAGCCTCCTCTGGAGTGAAATGTATTCCTCGCCCAGGGGAGAATACAGTGGATCTACAGGCTCTTGAGCAGTTATTCTAGGTGCAGGTTCAGCTCTATCTGCTGGTGCATCATGGACAACTGCAACTGCTGGTGCTTCAGGGACAACTTCAGCTGCTGGTGCATCATGGACAACTGCAGCTGCTGGTGCTTCAGGGACAACTTCAGTTGCTGGTGCTTCATGGACAACTGCAGCTGCTGGTGCTTCAGGGACAACTTCAGCTGCTGGTGCTTCATGGACAACTGCAGCTGCTGGTGCTTCAGGGACAACTTCAGCTATATGCTCATCTGAGGATGGTGGAGCTCTCCCGAGGGAAGTGGATGGTGGAGCTCTTCCAAGGGAAGCAGATGGTGGAGCTCTCCCAAGGGAAGCAGATCGTGGAGCTCTCCCAAGGGAAGAGGATGTTGGAGCTCTCAGGCTGGATTGGTAGTCCCATTGACGACTAGTGTGTGACCACTCAGCCTGTCCAGTTTGCATTTCTTGCGACATCCCCTGTGTGTAAAAGCCATGACTGGCCTGATATTGTGTTTGGGGGGGGGGGGGGTAAAGACATGGACCCTTCGTGGCTGACTTGGCTCCCCCTCAAAGCCAAAATGATATTCCTCAGGCCAGGTATCTTGCCAGGGGTCGTATGCCAATGGTGGTGGCATCACTTCTGGGTCCTCAATGGAGGCAATCCAACCCTGGTCATGCCTGGGAGCATACTGTCCATGTTGCTGCCTGAAGACTGGTGGTGGAGGTGGCTGCATGGCTGTGACTGGTGGTGGAGGTGGCTGCATGCCTGTGACTGGTGGTGGTGGTTGTGGTGGAGGTGGCGGCATGCCTGTTTGCAGCCTGGTGACAGGAGGTTCTGTGGAGGAGTCAAATGATGATAGGGATTAGTACAGTCATATATATGTCCATGTGGGCATACAATGTACATTGATACATGCTAGGGACAATACTCATTCTCATGTCAAACTGTATAACATGCATGTGCACAATGTGATTTGTGATATGAGGGATTTTAATCTGCACAGTATATAGGTATGTGTTTCATACAATAGTTATGTGTACATGTCAGTGATGGAGAAAATGTGTTCTTTAAGTGACACTATGGTCACACAATTTACTTTAGCCTGATGTAGGCACAGAACCTGCTTTCTGAGCTAAAAGTATTGTGATGGCTATAGTGTCCAGTTACTGAAAACTCAACATGTGGCTTGTGGCCTGTGTTAATCTGAGACGTTAGTATTGCACTATTCCACCTGAATTGCATTGTGTTAAGTAGCATTAATGTGAAATATAATTGTAGATGTTTTTGTTAGTAGGCCAAATACCATGCTCCTCATTCTGTACATGAACGTGTGACATTAAAGGATGTTATATCTCAAATACATATAATACTGGTGTGTGGGATGTTACTCACCAGCATGAGGTGCTGTGGTTGCAGCCCCTGAGTCACGAGAACCTGGAAGTCCACAGACTGCTTTAATACTCAGGGACCTGCGTATCATCTCCTGCCAGGTGTTGTATTCGGTTTCCAGTGGTGGACCACCGCCTGTTCCCCTCTGGTGCATGGCTTCCTGCCCCATCTTCTCTTTCAACCGCCTCTTATAATCGTTCCACCTTTTTTTAAGTCCCTCGGCAGTCCTCCTCTGCGGGGCCACACTGTTTACAGCATCCTCTACCGCCAACCATGCTGCCTTACGCCTTCGGGCAACGCCTTTGCCCTTCTCCTGGCCAAAGAGGGCACTGTGGTTGTCCATGATGGCCTGGACTAGCGCAATATTCTCATCGAATGAGAAGTTTGGGCATCTCATGCACTCATCCTCTGTGGCCACCTGGCTTGCTCCCAGGGATGTCCCTGGTGTGGGTTCCTCCCTATCCTCTCCCTCCTCCCCCCTTCTGTCCCTATGTGCACCCACTGTCCCTCTTCTAAGTGTGCCTGGTCTCTGGACATCTCCCCTCCCATCATCCCTTCTAACTCTCCCTCTCCCCACTCCACTTACTCCCTGACGTGGACCCCGCTGCTCCTCCTGTCTGCTACAATACTCTTCTCCCTGCAACTCCGCTCCCCTCCTCCCCTCCACCCTACCTCTCCCTGACATCCTCACACTACACACACTCACACACTCACTCCCAGTTCAATCACACACAATCACAACCAAACACTCAGCCTATCACACTGTAAAATTGAAATAAAATGTGTGAGGTGTTAGAAAAAAAAAGTGTTGTGTATTTTGTATATGTATGTATGCAATATGCGTGCAATATGTAAAAATAAGTGTAAGTAAATGTACAAGCTTACCCAAACAAAAATCTGACTTAACTAACTATTATGCTGCGCCTCTCTCACTACTCTTACTAATCCTAAACTCACTGTAGTGTGCTGTAGCTCAACGAACCATCCAAACACACTGAAGAAAATGGGGGCTGCGCATGGGTTTATATATGAGTTTTGAATAGAGTAATTACGTTGCGCATTTTTAGATGGAGTCGCGGGTAATTTCTTTCATGTAATTAGCAAGAGTCCATGAGCTAGTGACGTATGGGATATACATTCCTACCAGGAGGGGCAAAGTTTCCCAAACCTCAAAATGCCTATAAATACACCCCTCACCACACCCACAAATCAGTTTTACAAACTTTGCCTCCCATGGAGGTGGTGAAGTAAGTTTGTGCTAGATTCTACGTTGATATGCGCTTCGCAGCAGGCTGGAGCCCGGTTTTCCTCTCAGTGTGCAGTGAATGTCAGAGGGATGTGAAGAGAGTATTGCCTATTTGAATTCAATGTTCTCCTTCTACGGGATCTATTTCATAGGTTCTCTGTTATCGGTCGTAGAGATTCATCTCTTACCTCCCTTTTCAGATCGACGATATACTCTTATATACCATTACCTCTACTGATTCTCGTTTCAGTACTGGTTTGGCTTTCTACTACATGTAGATGAGTGTCCTGGGGTAAGTAAGTCTTATTTTTTGTGACACTCTAAGCTATGGTTGGGCACTTTTATATAAAGTTCTAAATATATGTGTTTAAACATTTATTTGCCTTGATTCAGGATGATCAATATTCCTTATTTCAGACACTCAGTTTCATTATTTGGGATAATGCATATGAATAAATCATTTTTTCTTACATTAAAATTGACTTTTTTCCCTGTGGGCTGTTAGGCTCGCGGGGGCTGAAAATGCTTAATTTTATTGCGTCATTCTTGGCGCGGACTTTTTTGGCGCAAAAAATTTCTTTGTCATTTCCGGCATCATACTTGTCGCCGGAAGTTGTTCGTGTTTGCGTAATTTTTTTGAAGTTTTGCGCCAAAAATGTCGGTGTCACCGGATGTGGCGTCATTCTTGGCGCCAAAAGCATTTAGGCGCCAATAATGTGGCCTTCTTTTTTGGCGCTAAAAAATGTGGGCGTCATTATTGTCTCCACCTTTTTTTCACATTATTTAAGTCTCATTTTTCATTTGCTTCTGGTTGCTAGAGGCTTGTTTATTGGCATTTTTTCCCATTCCTGAAACTGTCTTTTAAGGAATTTGATAGATTTTGCTTTATATGTTGTTTTTTCTCTTACATATTGCAAGATGTCTCAGATTGACCCTGGATCAGAAGCTACTTCTGGAAAAACGCTGCCTGATGCTGGTTCTACCAAAGTTAAGTGTATTTGCTGTAAACTTGTGGTAACTGTTCCTCCGGCTGTAGTTTGTGATGAATGTCATGATAAGCTTGCTAATGCAGATAGTATTTCCATTAATAATATTCCATTACCTGTTGCTGTTCCATCAACATCTAATACTCAGGATGTTCCTGTTAATATAAGAAATTTTGTTTCTAAATCTATTAGGAAGGCTATGTCTGTTATTCCTCCTTCCAGTAAACGTAAAAGGTCTTTTAAAACTTCACATTTTTCAGATGAATTTTTAAATGAACATAATCATTCTGATTTGTCTGTTTCTGATGATGATTTTTCTGGTTCAGAGGATTCTGTCTCAGATATTGACACTAATAAATCTTCATATTTATTTAAAATGGAATTTATTCGTTCTTTACTTAAAGAAGTTTTAATCGCATTAGAGATGGAGGAATCTAGTCCTCTTGATACTAAATCTACTAAGCGTTTAAAATTCGGTTTTTAAACCTCCTACAGTTATTCCGGAAGTTTTTCCTGTCCCTGATGCTATTTCTGAAGTAATTTCTAGGGAATGGAATAATCTGGGTAATTCATTTACTCCTTCTAAAAGGTTTAAGAAATTGTATCCTGTGCCATCTGACAGATTAGAGTTTTGGGACAAAATCCCTAAAGTTGATGGGGCTATCTCTACTCTCGCTAAACGTACTACTATTCCTACGGCAGATAGTACTTCCTTTAAGGATCCTTTAGATAGGAAGATTGAATCCTTTCTAAGGAAAGCTTATTTATGTTCAGGTAATCTTCTTAGGCCTGCTATTTCTTTGGCTGATGTTGCGGCAGCTTCCACTTTTTGGTTAGAGGCTTTGGCACAACAAGTGTCAGATCATAATACTCATAGCATTGTTAAACTTCTTCAACATGCTAATAACTTTATTTGTGATGCCATCTTTGATATCATTAGAGTTGATGTCAGGTATATGTCTTTAGCTATTTTAGCTAGAAGAGCTTTATGGCTTAAAACTTGGAATGCAGATATGTCTTCTAAGTCAACTTTGCTTTCCCTTTCTTTCCAAGGTAATAAATTGTTTGGTTCCCAGTTGGATTCTATTATTTCAACTGTTACTGGGGGGAAAGGAACTTTTTTACCTCAGGATAAAAAATCTAAAGGTAAATATAGGGCTGCTAATCGTTTTCGTTCCTTTCGTCAGAATAAAGAACAGAAGCCTGATCCTTCCCCTAAAGGAACGGTTTCTGTTTGGAAACCATCTCCAGTTTGGAATAAATCCAAGCCTTTCAGAAAGCCAAAGCCAGCTCCCAAGTCCACATGAAGGTGCGACCCTCATTCCAGCTCAGCTGGTAGGGGGCAGATTACGATTTTTCAAAGAAATTTGGATCAATTCGATTCACAGTCTTTGGATTCAGAACATTGTTTCACAAGGGTACAGAATAGGTTTCAAGGTAAGGCCTCCTGCAAGAAGAATTTTTCTTTCTCGCATTCCAATAAACCCAGTGAAGGCTCAAGCATTTCTGAAATGTGTTTCAGATCTAGAGTTGGCTGGAGTAATTGTGCCAGTTCCAGTTCTGGAACAGGGTCTGGGGTTTTACTCAAATCTATTCATTGTACCAAAGAAGGAGAATTCCTTCAGACCAGTTCTGGATTTAAAAATATTGAATCATTATGTAAGGATACCAACATTCAAAATGGTAACTATAAGGACTATTCTGCCTTTTGTTCAGCAAGGGCATTATATGTCCACAATAGATTTACAGGATGCATATCTGCATATTCCGATTCATCCAGATCACTTTCAGTTTCTGAGATTCTCTTTTTTAGACAAGCATTACCAGTTTGTGGCTCTGCCGTTCGGCCTAGCAACAGCTCCAAGGATTTTTTCAAAGGTTCTCGGTGCCCTTCGATCTGTAATCAGAGAACAGGGTATTGTGGTATTTCCTTATTTGGACGATATCTTGGTACTTGCTCAGTCTTCACATTTAGCAGAATTTCATACGAATCGACTTGTGTCATTTCTTCAAGAACATGGTTGGAGGATCAATTTACCAAAGAGTTCATTGATTCCTCAGACAAGGGTAACCTTTTTAGGTTTCAAAATAGATTCAGTGTCCATGACTTTGTCTCTGACGGACAAGAGACGTCTGAAATTGGTTTCAGCTTGTCGAAACCTTCAGTCTCAATCATTCCCTTCGGTAGCCTTATGCATGGAAATTCTAGGTCTTATGACTGCTGCATCGGACGCGATCCCCTTTGCTCGTTTTCACATGCGACCTCTTCAGCTTTGTATGCTGAACCAGTGGTGCAGGGATTATACAAAGATATCACAGTTAATATCTTTAAATCCGATTGTACGACACTCTCTGACGTGGTGGACAGATCACCATCGTTTAGTTCAAGGGGCTTCTTTTGTTCTTCCAACCTGGACTGTGATCTCAACAGATGCGAGTCTGACAGGTTGGGGAGCTGTATGGGGGTCTCTGACAGCGCAGGGGGTTTGGGAATCTCAGGCGAGATTACCAATCAACATTTTGGAACTCTGTGCGATTTTCAGAGCTCTTCAGTCGTGGCCTCTTCTGAAGAGAGAATCGTTCATTTGTTTTCAGACGGACAATGTCACAACCGTGGCATATGTCAATCATCAAGGGGGGACTCACAGTCCTCTGGCTATGAAAGAAGTATCTCGGATACTTGTATGGGCGGAATCCAGCTCCTGTCTAATTTCTACGGTTCACATCCCAGGTATAGACAATTGGGAAGCGGATTATCTCAGTCGCCAGACGTTACATCCGGGGCGAATGGTCTCTTCACCCAGAGGTATTTCTTCAGATTGTTCAAATCTGGGGACTTCCAGAAATAGATCTGATGGCCTCTCATCTAAACAAGAAACTTCCCAGTTATCTGTCCAGATCCAGGGATCCTCAGGCAGAGGCAGTGGATGCATTGTCACTTCCTTGGAAGTATCATCCTGCCTATATCTTTCCGCCTCTAGTTCTTCTTCCAAGAGTGATCTCCAAAATTCTAAAAGAGCGTTCATTTGTTCTGCTGGTGGCTCCAGCATGGTCTCACAGGTTTTGGTATGCGGATCTTGTTCGGATGGCTACTTGCCAACCTTGGACTCTTCCGTTAAGACCAGACCTTCTTTCTCAAGGTCCTTTTTTCCATCAGGATCTCAAATCATTAAATTTGAAGGTATGGAGATTGAACGCTTGATTCTCAGTCATAGAGGTTTCTCTGACTCTGTAATTAATACTATGTTACAGGCTCGTAAATCTGTGTCTAGGAAGATATATTATCGAGTCTGGAAGACTTACATTTCTTGGTGTTCTTCTCATCAATTTTCCTGGCATTCTTTTAGAATTCCTAGAATTTTACAGTTTCTTCAGGATGGTCTGGATAAAGGTTTGTCTGCAAGTTCCTTGAAAGGACAAATTTCTGCTCTTTCTGTGCTGTTTCACAGAAAGATTGCTAATCTTCCTGATATTCATTGTTTTGTACAGGCTTTGGTTCGTATAAAACCTGTCATTAAGTCAATCTCTCCTCCTTGGAGTTTGAATTTGGTTCTGGGGGATTTACAAGCTCCTCCGTTTGAACCTATGCATTCTCTGGATATTAAATTACTTTCTTGGAAAGTGTTGTTAGTTTGGCCATCTCTTCTGCTAGAAGAGTTTCTGAGTTATCTGCTCTTTCTTGTGAATCTCCTTTTCTGATTTTTCATCAGGATAAGGCGGTGTTGCGGACTTCATTTAAATTTTTACCTAAAGTTGTGAATTCTAACAACATTAGTAGAGAAATTATGGTTGCTTCATTGTGTCCTGATCCTAAGAATTCTAAGGAAAGATCGTTACATTCTTTGGATGTAGTTAGAGCTTTGAAATATTATGTTGAAGCTACTAAAGATTTCCGAAAGACTTCTAGTCTATTTGTTATCTTTTCCGGTTCCAGGAAAGGTCAGAAGGCCTCTGCCATTTCTTTGGCGTCTTGGTTAAAGTCTTTGATTCATCATGCTTATGTCGAGTCGGGTAAAACTCCGCCTCAAAGGATTACAGCTCATTCTACTAGGTCAGTTTCTACTTCCTGGGTGTTTAGGAATGAAGCTTCTGTTGATCAGATTTGCAAAGCAGCAACTTGGTCTTCTTTGCATACTTTTACTAAATTCTACCATTTTGATGTGTTTTCTTCTTCTGAAGCAGTTTTTGGTAGAAAAGTACTTCAGGCAGCTGTTTCAGTTTGATTCTTCTGCTTATAATTTCAGTTTTTTTCATTATAAGATTTAAACTTTATTTTGGGATGTGGATTATTTTTCAGAGGAATTGGCTGTCTTTATTTTATCCCTCCCTCTCTAGTGACTCTTGCATGGAAGTTCCACATCTTGGGTATTTATTATCCCATACGTCACTAGCTCATGGACTCTTGCTAATTACATGAAAGAAAACATAATTTATGTAAGAACTTACCTGATAAATTAATTTCTTTCATATTAGCAAGAGTCCATGAGGCCCACCCTTTTTTGTGGTGGTTATGATTTTTTTGTGTAAAGCACAATTATTCCAATTCCTTATTTTTTATGCTTTCGCACTTTTTTTCTTATCACCCCACTTCTTGGCTATTCGTTAAACTGATTTGTGGGTGTGGTGAGGGGTGTTTTTATAGGCATGGGTATGGGAAACTTTGCCCCTCCTGGTAGGAATGTATATCCCATACGTCACTAGCTCATGGACTCTTGCTAATATGAAAGAAATGAATTTATCAGGTAAGTTCTTACATAAATTATGTTTTTTTACGAGTGTTAGCCAAATTTGCATAAAACTACACTTTATTGAGACTTTACATGGACAAAATACTGGCGGAAGTACTTGTGACGACTAAAATGTATATTTGCGAACTTTTCGGAAAAAAAACGGCAGTTTGTCCTACTTACGCCACTTTAGCATCTGATGGCGCCGTATATTGGATACCCCGATGTGCAAGATGAAATTACGGGCGGCGCGGGTTCCCTCGCTTGCGCCAAAAACTACACCGTATATCGGATTGCGCCCCATATGTATGGTGTCTTATAAATGCTTTAGGGGATGTAATGATCACAATAATGTAATCAAAGACAAAGAGCCCCAGAATCATGTAAGTATAATGCAAACAGTCTGACTGTACTGATATTCCTTATTATGTAGACTGTAATGAGCAGTGATCTTATAATAAACATTGTGTGCTGTGTGATGATTAAAATAATATAGAACAGAGGTAAATATACAAGACTTTCAGACTTGTAAAAAGATTTTTATCTGGAGCTCAGCAGTTTCTAGTTATGCCCTATGATAACATACTATTATAGCAAATCTTCTATGGACTATTGCTAAGTTAGCTATAGATATCTGCTCCACACAATTTTTCTGGTAAAATATTACCAGTAACAATGCTTGGTCATTTCTGTATTCCTATTACTAAATTTAAGGTACATGAAAGTAATTATATAGAGGTGGCCCTCGGTTTACAACGGTTCAATTTGCACCGTTTCAGAATAACAACCTTTTTTTCCAGTCATGTGACTGCTATTGAAAAGCATTGAGAAGCAGTGCATTGATTAAAATAGCCAGTAGGTGGAGCTGTCCGCTTGTGTTGCAGCAAAGCCAAGCAAGATGAAATTAATCAGTTTAACGAGACCTGAGCTATCGAGCAGATTTCAAAGGAACAAGATCTCCCTGTCTATAAATCAGTACAGATTGGAATGCATAGAAAGAACTGTTTGCCGAAAAATGCAAGTGAAGTCTGTGTTGTGTGATTATTTTATTAGGTTTATAATGCTGTTTAGCATTTAACGTCTTCATTTCAAAGCTTTAAAAATAATTTATTAGGTGTTACTTATGACAATTTTGAGAGGGGCCTGGAACCTAACTCCCTCACTTCCAATTGACTTACATTATAAACTGTGTTTCAATTTACAACTGTTTTGATTTACAACCATTCCTTCTGGAACCTAACCCCGGCGTAAACTGAGGGCTACCTGTATTTGGTAGAATGCCAGGGGATAGTCACTGATGTCGTACTGTATATGAACAATTAAAGTATTACTAGTCATTAAAGGCTATTCTGTTGGCAAAAAAACAGAACTGGCATCCTTGAGAACTCACTTTTATTAGCTTTTATGGCTTGGGTAATACAGCCTCTGATTTAATGCTTCATTCTAAACGTTTATAGATAAAAAAAAAAGGTCCCAGAATGGAGCACAGATCATCATATTGTAATTATGGTATGTTTGATTACTTATTTTGTAAAATCTTTAAGGGGTAATTGCTCTAGGTGATTTAATATGGTGTGTAATTTAGTGTATATATTTAGGTTTAAGACTTGTTGCTGTTGTGCTTGTCATGATTAAGGTTAATTGCATTGTGAGCCACAATTAGGGTTAATTGCACTGGGACAGTGTCACTGCTAGGTTTCATTGTACTAGGACAAGCAACAGTTAAAGGGATATGAAACCCAAAGATTTTCTTTCATGATTCAGACAGTTTTAAAAAACGTTTCCAATTTACTTTGATTATCAAATTTGCTTTGTTCCCATGATATTCTGTGTTGAAGAGATACCTAGGTAGGCATCTGGATCACTACATGGCAGTATATAGTTCTGCTATCTAGTGGACTTGCAAATAGATAACATTCTACCATATAATGCTCCAGAAATAGCGTATGCGGTCGGCATTTATCAATGTGCGGCGGCCATGGTTCACTATAGCGGTTCATATCCGTCCGCATAATGATAAATGGACCCCCATGGACTCAAGTGTAAATTTGTAGCTTTACTGCCAGGCATGGGGTTATAGCCCTTAATCCCCTCCAATTAAGCTACAGTAATTGGCCATCAGGAGTAGTCATCGTTGTGTTCTCTTCAAATTAGCTCAAGGATTGTTATTCATGAACTGAAGCTGAGGGAGGCGATGTGCTCACCATTTCATAGTATGATACATTTTAGAATATGATGAAATTGAATTGAATGTATGCATGTTTTAGTCCATAAAAAAATATTGTTATAACCGTTTATAAAATATGCAATTCATAATGTTAAAGTCAGCATTAGCTACACAAAGGAAAACATTTGCTTACCTAACATATTTGATCTTTTTTTTAGCAAATGCTTAGAGTGTCTCATATGGAAAAAGGATAAAAAGATTGTTGAACTAGAGAAAAAAAGAAAAGTGAATCTTCAGATTGGTGAGGGTATACTTAGTTTATTAGAAGAAGATGCTAAAGAAAGAGATGAAGAAAAAGCAGGTATGGGTTATAGTTGGGCATACAGTACAATGAGATGGTTTTACAGTGTTTTGTTTACTTCATGGTACATATGTTTATGCTAACTATATGGCATAATCCAGATCCTACAAGTGTTGCTACTCAGTGTGGAGAGTGGTACACAAACGCACACCACACCCTTTAGGGGGCGCCTCCTAAATAATAATGATACATATAACAGTATAAACAACATAAAAAGCATAAAAAATACAACAGCAAAAACAATATGTAGAAAATGAATATGTGATAAATCTTAAAAAAGTATATTAAGAGTCCATGAGAGCCAGTGTAACAAAAAATCCCAATCCTTTGGGATCTTTCGCCTCTTCTTTGGCAGTGTTGCTACTGATAGTCACATAGCTGCTTCGAAGCACAACTCTGTCATTTTTATTAACAGTAGTTTAGCTACCATACTTCAGCAACAAAAACTTTTATTGGCTCAGGCGACATTAAGAACAGCTATTACTGTATTACCCTGTCTCCTAAACCAAAATAAACCTTAACCAAAACCCTGCCCAGCACAGTAACATCTAACTCCAAATGTGTCTAAGCAAAATTAAGCCTTTTTGCACCCTGTTCAAAGTTTAATTAATCCTGGAAACCACTGACCTGGTCTATTACCACAACAGTATCCCTTTAACCTAAACCCCCAAATGATTCCTATCAGTGCAATTCCTCTACTTAAACTAAGTTAGACCACCATTTTACTCTTCTAATAAACTAAATTAAAATAAGACTCCAAAGCATTCCCCAACACTGCTGAATGTTATCTTACGATTAGCCAACAAACTCTGAAATCAGTTTATAGAAGGAGTTTCCTGTTCCCGCATTACTATGCCCCTATGAACAAAGAGAGGTTCATAAACACATGGTTGGATGTGGAAGAACTCAAGTAGCCTGCACAGAGTCCTGACTGCAACCCCGCTGAACACCTTTTAGATTAATTGGAATGTCATGTGCAAGCCAGACATTCTTGTCCAACATTAGTTCCTGAGCTTTCAAAAGCTCTTTTGGCTGAATGACCACAAATTCTGAAATATTGTGGAAAGCCTTCCCTGAAGAGCTGGGGCAACTCCATATTAATAACCATGGTTTGGAATGGGATGTCCAACAAGCTCATTTAGGTGTGATGTTCTGGCACCCACAGACTTTTGGCCATATAGTATGTGGATAGATAGATTGATAGATAGATAGATAGATCGATAGATAATGAATTAATATTAGAAGGAAGAATGAATTAGAAGAGTGACATGGTTGAAATTGGAAAGGGAGCCCATCTAAAATGTTTTTCAAGCACTGAAGTGCTTTAAATTTAGCATTTAATTATGATGATTGATGAATCTGGGTTATGTTTATGCCACACCACAATGTGTTTTGTGCCTTGAGTCTAGTGTATGAATTTTATATCAGATCAAGGAAGCCACAATGAGGAAAAGGTTTGTGTTTGCTTTTTTGCAACCACCTACACATTACAGTGAGAAGCATGTCACTATTATTTGTGAGCTGTTGCAGTGCATAAGTCACTGTCAATTTGTTTAGTGTGATTTTGATTGCAAGTGAACTGCAATATATAGATGCAAGGTTTTCACCATGTGACAACCCTGCTACTATAGTGTGCAGGCACTGTGATCTTGCCCTATGGGGCCTATCTATCAAGCTCCGAAAGTAGCTTGACGGCCCATGTTCCTGGCGAGTCTTCAGATTTGCCAGAAACAGCAGTTATGAAGCAGCGGTCTAAAGACCGCTGCTCCATAACCCTGTCCGCCTGCTCTGAGCAGGTGGACATGAATCATCAGGTGGCGTTGCACCAGCAGCTCTTGTGAGCTGCTGGTGCAATGCTGAATACGGCGAGCGTATTGCTCTCCACATTCAGCGAGGTCTTGCGGACCTGATCCGCACTGTCAGATCAGGTCCGCAAGACCTTTGATAAATAGAGGCCTATATATCTATACCTCTTTATCAGATTCCATCTTAGAGTGCTTCTTTAACCGCTAAATAAAAAATATAAAGTGATTTAAGTTATAATAAACAAAACAAAATTATTTCTTAAATAAAATTTAAAAATATAACTATTATGTATTTCAGATAGCCAAAAAGCAAAGGGGAACAAAAGTGATGAAGAAACAGATGGAGAAGAATATGATGAATAAAACCTGTGAATAAAAATAAATTTGCTTGAGTGCATTTTCATTCTATATGTTCATGTTTTTGTATGATTGAAAATGTCAACATATATATTATCATCGCATGTTAAATGCTGTTTTTAAAAGCATATAACTTTAGATTAAATTAACAAATTTTTGTTTACATTGGGCTGACACTACACTATACTAAACACCCTGAATATTTTAATTAAAATTGTTCACCATTTGATATATGTGACAGACCCTTCTGTCAGGACTGAAGGAGTTAATTGTGTTTAGCTAAGAAACTAATTTCTAAAGACAGAGTTGCTGGCTCCAGCTATAATCTAATTAGTGCTAAGCATTCTATTGTTTGATCACCTCCAGAGAGAAAACGCCTAAGTGATAAGAAGGGCCAAGAGTGTCTTGTGGTTGAAGTGTTTAAGTAATATAATTCTATTGTATCATGTCAAAGGGCTTGTTCCCTCCATGTAATGTACAACAACCTTTCAACCCCCATCTGGGGGGGGGGGGGGGGTCAGACCTGCATAAATACTAGGCATAGCCTTTTAATAAATGTCATTCTGTTTTAAACCTGAAACTGGCTGGGTTGTGAATTGCTGATTCCCTATGCAGGACATTGTTCCCTAGTACTAACACTTGGTACACTGTTGGTACCGTAACAATTGGTGGCAAGCGACGGAATGAACCTTATCGCCCAGAAGAGCAACTACACAAGCCAGTAACCTCAGGAAGAGGGGTATTATTACAACACTGACTAAGATGGAAAGAGTACCAGGAACAGAAGGAACCAATGGGCCCAGCATAGCAGACAGAACCCCTGAAGAAGCAAGCTTTGATCGGGCGGTTAAAATAAGACTGGCATATTATGGCCCCAACCCATCTGCGGAAATTATTGACCGGGTCATAGCAGCTGTGGAGGCCAACCTACTTCGCCAAAGCAGCGCTGCAGCAGCCCAAGTCACAGCAAACCCAGTGGAAAAGAGAAAAGTAAATTTTGCAGCTTTTAAAAACTTCCTGGAAACAGAAGGAGAGATTGATGGGTACCTTGCGGATTTTGAGAGGCAATGTGCACTACACAAGGTACCCGCAGAGGACTGGGTCATGATATTATCCGGAAAATTATCCGGCCGGGCCAGTGAGGCTTTTCGGGCCATTCCAGATGAGGAAGTCGGGGATTATAATACTGTAAAAAAGGCTCTGCTCTCCAGGTATGCGGTTACACCGGAGGCATACAGGAGACAGTTCAGAGACACTGTTAAATTAGCTGGTGATTCCTACCTTGAGTGGGCATGTAAGGTGCACCGCACAGCAGCTCACTGGATAGCGGGGTGCCAAGCCGTATCTGGGGAAGAGGTGCTGCAGCTATTCCTGTTGGAACATTGCTTCGACAAGTTACCCGCAGGAGTTCGAGAGTGGGTTCGGGACCGTAAACCCTCCACCCTGCATGAAGCGGCTCGCTTGGCAGATGAGTATACGGATGCCCACAAACTGGACACTGCTACCACTAAGCCCCCTGCTAGAGTGGAGTACAGACCCCCAGTCACCCCAGCAGCTGCCAGTTACCAACCCCCGGCGCACCGCTATACCACACGGCCTCTGGCCACGAACTACCCTCAGAGAGCCCGGTTCAATTCGCGGGGCTACTCACAACCGATTCGGTGCTTTAGATGTAAGCAGCTAGGGCACAAAAGACCAGAGTGTCCCCTAAACGCAGCGAACC
Organism: Bombina bombina; assembly: GCF_027579735.1. Taxonomy (NCBI): domain Eukaryota; kingdom Metazoa; phylum Chordata; class Amphibia; order Anura; family Bombinatoridae; genus Bombina; species Bombina bombina. Next base: position 671,233,825 of record NC_069499.1, read on the forward strand.
AAGCGCAGTCCTGGAGAAGACCCGCCGGCGGAATCCCACGTAATCCTCAGCCTGCGGCCCGCTACGTAGAGGCGCAAGAATGCTGGAGCATCCTACATGAGGCAGACCTTGTGCAAGCTGCCCACCGGAATAACCGGCAACTGGTTAAAGTGAATGGGAAGAAGGTCAGTGGTCTACGGGATACTGGTGCTACCATGACCTTGCTTCAAAAGAACTTGGTGTCTGAGAAACAGTACACTGGAGACACTGTGGCTGTGAGGGTAGCAGGGGGCGATGTGTTCAGCCTACCTGTTGCCAGGGTACATTTGGATTGGGGAGTGGGCGCTAGACCTGTGAATGTGGGGGTCAAGAAGGACTTACCTGCTGATGTTCTTCTTGGAAATGACTTGGCCCCCCTTGTTTCTGCCTACGCTCCTATGGGTCCCGCTGATGTTAACCCTGTGACTACCCGTGCCCAGATCCATGCAGCAGAGACTGACCCACCTGCTGCTAAGCCCCAGGACGCTGAGCTCAGTAAATCTCTGTCCGCTATTGATACGTGGAAGTCCCGTTACAATGCGCTGATGAAGGAGAAGAGGAGCGCAGAGGAAAAAACACGTTTAGAACAGGAATCTCTGCTAGACAAGCTGCACCGACAGACTGCAGAAAACACCAGCTTGAGAGTGGGACATGAAACATTAAAGACAAACTTAGCGACACTTGAGGAGAAGCTGACGCTGGCTCATAGTGAGGTGCAGCAACTCAAGGGCACCCTATGTCAGTATGAAGGGATTGTGGATACCTATAAAGAGCAGGTACAGAAAACTCGTAAAGAAGCTGATGGGATTTTGAAGGACTGTTTAGCCCTAGTCTGGGCACTGAGGAAGTTGAACCCTTGGTTGTATGGACAGGAATTCTCTCTCATAACGGGAATACAGATGGATTATCCTGGCAAACTGACATGCCTACCACCTCCTAGTCCGGTCATCCCCAGGTTGACCCGCAAAAGGGTCAAGCCGGGTCTGCCGGAGTGTTCCACAAGGGGGGAGATATGTGACAGACCCTTCTGTCAGGACTGAAGGAGTTAATTGTGTTTAGCTAAGAAACTAATTTCTAAAGACAGAGTTGCTGGCTCCAGCTATAATCTAATTAGTGCTAAGCATTCTATTGTTTGATCACCTCCAGAGAGAAAACGCCTAAGTGATAAGAAGGGCCAAGAGTGTCTTGTGGTTGAAGTGTTTAAGTAATATAATTCTATTGTATCATGTCAAAGGGCTTGTTCCCTCCATGTAATGTACAACAACCTTTCAACCCCCATCTGGGGGGGGGGGGGGTCAGACCTGCATAAATACTAGGCATAGCCTTTTAATAAATGTCATTCTGTTTTAAACCTGAAACTGGCTGGGTTGTGAATTGCTGATTCCCTATGCAGGACATTGTTCCCTAGTACAACACTTGGTACACTGTTGGTACCGTAACAATATATTTAGATAAAATAATTTTTATTAACCACAAACCTCCTCCGTATACATCAGGAAAAATGCGTATAACTTACAATGAAAAAAACATAAAATATTAAAACATATAGTGCTCTTCACATAAGTGTATTCTCAAGAGACAATGGTTCACATCTAAGAGCAGTTCTCTGAGCAAGTTTTTCCGGGAAACCGCCCGCAGTCTTCCTTGTCTTTCTTTTCATTGAGATGTCAACAGTCTGTCTGAACTGCTAAAGTTGTGGCAGTCCATCTCTAGATATATGGAGGTTCCTCTCATTTTCAATACTTTTCCCTTGGTCACTCCTTTTATGTATCAGTGAATACAACAGTCTATATCGGAGGTACCTAATCCTGGGGGGTAGTATTCTTGTAGCTTTAACAATATTATTAATTTATGTAAAACAACTAAACAAAAGTCAACAAACCAAGAATCACAAAATATAGAACTAATGGAATCACGGGTACATACTGCCCTAATTTCTGTCTAAATGGCTAATAGTAGCTCACTCATCAGCTTTTTTCTCTTTATTGACTAGACTATCATATCAACCCTCAAACTCCATCCTCTAAGGATTCCCTACCCCCCTTCCATCTTTTTCTCGTACTGCCGTTAATTATCCAATAAAACCAGATCTTCTGGAACGTAGGCTCTGTGTCTTGTACAAATGCTGCTGTCTCGTACATCGAGTACACCATCTGTATTCTAGTTAAAACCTCTGTCCACGTTGGTACATTTGATATATTTAGAGGTAAAATGGTGTCCTTTTTAATTTTCAATCTAAGAATTTATAGACAAAGCTACAGCAAAAATTACTGTAGCAATTGTGAGGGGGCTGGATTTTTTTTTAGATCTGGAGATACAAATCTTCAAAAGAGCAATATTTTAATGTTGCTCACATCTATGTGGTGGACAAAAACTACACTGTCAATTAACTTAACAAAGTGGCTTTCCAGAAGGTGCTTATAATTAATGTATGTCACAAATCACTCATATATTAAGTCATGCTCTGTCTTATTTTATTTTTTTTATTTATTTTTTTAAAATGAATGAATTTTATTAAGAGATAACATTTAAAAGGATCTGTATATCAAAGCATATTAGGAGACATAAGATCTGTTACAAAACTTAATCAGTGTGCAACCATTGAGATCAGGTATAATAGTGCTTATATGGTCCACATTTCTGTATTGAAGTAGTAATACTACAACAATATGACTCTAAGCTTTATAAGGTCTTACTAATAATGACAATCACTATAAAATTGAAATACCACTAACTGAGTATAAATAAGAGCAAAATAAGCAGGGACAGATAAAAAGCATAAACATGTGTAAGCCCACAAATCAAAAAGCAACATTTTACCTTTGGTATAGATCCAATATTAAAAGGTTCAACTGTAATTTTATAATAAAGAAGTAACTGGATAAGCCAGGGTTCACATTAAAGAAACCTTAATTATACTGGCCTGCTGGTCAGCCTGTAAGTAGGGAAATAGAATATATATAGAATTATACATAGGGCTAAAACAAATATATAAAATCCCATCTGTATAAAAAAGCAATCTTTACAATCTTAAGCTGTAATTATAATGGGATGGACAATGTATAGTAGCTTGTTAGCTGGATGAAATATTATTCTTAATGAATAATTATAATATAAGGCTATTGTATATATAAGCAAATTAGGAGGCTCACCCAGGGACCTAAAATATAGAATTGTTATGTATCAGCCAATTGCATTTGGTGATATTCAGATAAAAAATAACCATCTCCAAGACTACTTTCTTAAAGGGTAAACACCTATATATCTGAAGATATTTGTCACTCATGAGCATTATTAGAGTGGCTCAAGGCTTAAAATATACTAAGGGTCAAAACTTTATAGCAAGAGTGCCTATAGCAAGAGTGCCACATATAAACAGTACAAGGAAAAAAGTACAATAAGTATAGAAACATTATATATCATGGCATTGCACTCTCTCAATCAATAACCCGATACACATTATGCAGAAAGTAAATGTGTGTCCCAGTAACTTAAGATTTAGGAAAATTGTCTGGCATCCGACTCATCATCAGACAGTGAAGCCATCATAAGTATTACTGGCCACCAACAACAATTATATATTATGACTGAGTAAAACCACAGTTCTAGGCTTCATAACACACCCAGGTCTAAGAGGAAGTTTAGAAAATACCAGTTCTAAGTATCCCTTGAACCTGGTGTAAAACGTGCCTGTCACCATGACGATCCTGACTGACTGTTGGCATAGAGCAAGCAGTATGATCAAGAATATAGTGCTACTTGTCCTCTTCACAAGTGCTAAGTAGCTGGCTTGCAGTATAACTGAGATTGTGATGGGAATGGTTCTTCATAATAGCAGTGACTGGTTTAGTATAAGATCTCACCATCAGCTGTACCAATGTGAAATGGTCAGCAAAATATTCTCTCAGTGGAGAAGTGTTATCCGTAAGACCCTGAGTTTGGCCCTGCAGTAGTAGACACCTATCACATTTCCAGAGACCATCCCCATCTTTCGGAACAGGATCAGATACAAAGCTTATGACATTCTTTCTCTCCTTTGGGCTTGTTGAGGGGTCCTTTACTGTATTCACTTGAAATGATTTATCTCCATGTCTTAAATATAGATCACCTTGCGTTCCAAGGCTCTTGTCCTCACCAGGTGCCATATTGGGATTTTCCTTAATTGCCGTAGGCTTCATCTTTAAAAAGAGGCAATATAATCTCTAAGTCATTGGTTTTTTTTTCAAATTCCTCCATAACGCTCTGTTTTTCTTTGAAGATATCCCCATTGCTTTTTCTATAAGAGTTAGTGATTAATCCGAGAAGTTTCAGATCTCAATGGCTGTGTAACCCGGGAAACCTGGGGGTTAGACAAAAGCCTCAGGCACAGTTGTGCTGCTGCTGCAGGTCTTGCAGTTCCGGTACTTTAAGCTGGAAGGATAGGCACCAAAATAGTTCACATGATGCAGCTCTCAATGCCCAATCAATATTTATATAACTCTAAGTTGGATAGTGTCACTATCTGCTGATAAACAGAAGATTAACCAGCTTGTCATCACCGCACCAAAGTAATGCAGCCATCTTGGCCGCAGCCCAGAAGGATCAAATTGCAGATTCAATGTCCCAAAAAATGGGCCGCTCAACCAAAAATGTAAATACAAAAACAATAGCTCCTCTATTATAATATTCTTCTGGATGCAGTGACCAGAGTAGTTATTGCTCCTGCTCAAGCGTAAACTTCACTAGATGGAGGCTTTTGTGCACGTCGGGTAGCACGCATATAGTACAAGTTGAAAGTAAAAAAGTTTGCGCACGAGTGAAACCCAATGCACACTAACCAAATATTGAGATCACATTAATTTCTTCTCCTGATAGAAGCCAACATAGAGCTCAAACTAAAAATACCTAACACCTATACTTGTGTTATATATAAAATACCTATACCTATATATCTATTCCTATAGATTTATAGTTGTAGACATGTATTTTACATGAATATTAACATAGTAATATAAAATATGGGTAACTTCAATGCATGTTATTGAAATATTACAAATAAAATGTTAAAAAATATTAATAAAAAATATTTAAAATGATTAAACATACTGTAAAACATTCTAAATAATCCATGGACTATATCTATATTTTTTACAGTATGTTTAATAATATTCTTAATCTACTCAGATAGGCATCTACATATTTTGTAAGCGTATATTTTTTTTACATCTGATTTAATAATAATAATTTACTGTAGGTGCATATATAATATATATATATATATATATATATATATATATATATATATATATATATATATTTTTTTTAATTTTGAACTTTTGTATCTTATTCAGTTGTAGGAGCATATTATATTACAAAGCAGCCTACTGGGTATATATGGCATATAGAAGTAGATTTATTTTAACTTGAGAAGGTATTTTTCATTAATAAAAGTCTTATATGTTAAAATGGGTATTTGGAGAATTAGAACAGCTAATTAGAAGATTAATTAAGCACAATAGTATCTCTTTGGAAGACTAGATAATCCTTGATCATTCAGCTCTGTATTTTATTTATTTTTTCCTTTGGAACATGATATTAAATTTATGCTAGAAATTAGTTTTGCTAGAGGAGCCACAGAGCTTCAAGATTGATCTTTAGCATCTCATTATTTAGGAGCATGTGTTTTCCAACTGCAGCCTAGATCACGCTATTTCTGCATGCCTCCAAAATTAATGTTTCCTTCTGTTCTTGCAAATATGGTCAAATATGCATTCAATATAAAGTTAAGAGTCTACAGGGAGTGCAGAATTATTAGGCAAGTTGTATTTTTGAGGATTAATTTTATTATTGAACAACAACCATGTTCTCAATGAACCCAAAAAACTCATTAATATCAAAGCTGAATAGTTTTGGAAGTAGTTTTTAGTTTGTTATAGCTATTTTAGGGGGATATCTGTGTGTGCAGGTGACTATTACTGTGCATAATTATTAGGCAACTTAACAAAAAACAAATATATACCCATTTCAATTATTTATTTTTTACCAGTGAAACCAATATAACATCTCAACATTCACAAATATACATTTCTGACATTCAAAAACAAAACAAAAACAAATCAGTGACCAATATAGCCACCTTTCTTTGCAAGGACACTCAAAAGCCTGCCATCCATGGATTCTGTCAGTGTTTTGATCTGTTCACCATCAACATTGCATGCAGCAGCAACCACAGCCTCCCAGACACTGTTCAGAGAGGTGTACTGTTTTCCCTCCTTGTAAATCTCACATTTGATGATGGACCACAGGTTCTCAATGGGGTTCAGATCAGGTGAACAAGGAGGCCATGTCATTAGATTTTCTTCTTTTATACCCTTTCTTGCCAGCCACGCTGTGGAGTACTTGGACGCGTGTGATGGAGCATTGTCCTGCATGAAAATCATGTTTTTCTTGAAGGATGCAGACTTCTTCCTGTACCACTGCTTGAAGAAGGTGTCTTCCAGAAACTGGCAGTAGGACTGGGAGTTGAGCTTGACTCCATCCTCAACCCGAAAAGGCCCCACAAGCTCATCTTTGATGATACCAGCCCAAACCAGTACTCCACCTCCACCTTGCTGGCGTCTGAGTCGGACTGGAGCTCTCTGCCCTTTACCAATCCAGCCACGGGCCCATCCATCTGGCCCATCAAGACTCACTCTCATTTCATCAGTCCATAAAACCTTAGAAAAATCAGTCTTGAGATATTTCTTGGCCCTGTCTTGACGTTTCAGCATTTGTGTCTTGTTCAGTGGTGGTCGTCTTTCAGCCTTTCTTACCTTGGCCATGTCTCTGAGTATTGCACACCTTGTGCTTTTGGGCACTCCAGTGATGTTGCAGCTCTGAAATATGGCCAAACTGGTGGCAAGTGGCATCTTGGCGGCTGCACGCTTGACTTTTCTCAGTTCATGGGCAGTTATTTTGCGCCTTGGTTTTTCCACACGCTTCTTGCGACCCTGTTGACTATTTTGAATAAAAAACGCTTGATTGTTCGATGATCACGCTTCAGAAGCTTTGCAATTTTAAGAGTGCTGCATCCCTCTGCAAGATATCTCACTATTTTTGACTTTTCTGAGCCTGTCAAGTCCTTCTTTTGACCCATTTTGCCAAAGGAAAGGAAGTTGCCTAATAATTATGCATACCTGATTTAGGCCTAGATTTAGAGTTCGGCGGTAAAAGGGCTGTTAACGCTCCGCGGGTTTTTTTCTGGCCGCACCATAAATTTAACTCTGGTATCGAGAGTTCAAACAAATGCTGCGTTAGGCTCCAAAAAAGGAGCGTAGAGCATTTTTACCGCAAATGCAACTCTCGATACCAGAGTTGCTTACGGACGCGGCCGGCATCAAAAACGTGCTCGTGCACGATTCTCCCATAGGAAACAATGGGGCTGTTTGAGCTGAAAAAAAACCTAACACCTGCAAAAAAGCAGCGTTCAGCTCCTAACGCAGCCCCATTGTTTCCTATGGGGAAACACCTCCTAAGTCTGCACCTAACACCCTAACATGTACCCCGAGTCTAAACACCCCTAACCTTACACTTATTAACCCCTAATCTGCCGCCCCCGCTATCGCTGACCCCTGCATTACACTTTTAACCCCTAATCTGCCGCTCCGTAAACCGCCGCCACCTACGTTATCCCTATGTACCCCTAATCTGCTGCCCTAACATCGCCGACCCCTATGTTATATTTATTAACCCCTAATCTGCCCCCCACAACGTCGCCGACACCTACCTACACTTATTAACCCCTAATCTGCCGAGCGGACCTGAGCGCTACTATAATAAAGTTATTAACCCCTAATCCGCCTCACTAACCCTATCATAAATAGTATTAACCCCTAATCTGCCCTCCCTAACATCGCCGACACCTACCTTCAATTATTAACCCCTAATCTGCCGACCGGAGCTCACCGCTATTCTAATAAATGTATTAACCCCTAAAGCTAAGTCTAACCCTAACACTAACACCCCCCTAAGTTAAATATAATTTTTATCTAACGAAATAAATTAACTCTTATTAAATAAATAATTCCTATTTAAAGCTAAATACTTACCTGTAAAATAAATCCTAATATAGCTACAATATAAATTATAATTATATTATACCTATTTTAGGATTAATATTTATTTTACAGGCAACTTTGTAATTATTTTAACCAGGTACAATAGCTATTAAATAGTTAAGAACTATTTAATAGTTACCTAGTTAAAATAATTACAAATTTACCTGTAAAATAAATCCTAACCTAAGATATAATTAAACCTAACACTACCCTATCAATAAAATAATTAAATAAACTACCTACAATTACCTACAATTAACCTAACACTACACTATCAATAAATTAATTAAACACAATTGCTACAAATAAATAACATTAAATAAACTATCTAAAGTACAAAAAATAAAAAAGAACTAAGTTACAGAAAATAATAAAATATTTACAAACATAAGAAAAATATTACAACAATTTTAAACTAATTACACCTACTCTAAGCCCCCTAATAAAATAACAAAGCCCCCCAAAATAAAAAATTCCCTACCCTATTCTAAAATACAAATATTACAAGCTCTTTTACCTTACCAGCCCTGAACAGGGCCCTTTGCGGGGCATGCCCCAAGAATTTCAGCTCTTTTGCCTGTAAAAAAAAACATACAATACCCCCCCCCAACATTACAACCCACCACCCACATACCCCTAATCTAACCCAAACCCCCCTTAAATAAACCTAACACTACCCCCCTGATGATCTTCCTACCTTGTCTTCACCATGCCAGGTTCACCGATCCGTCCTGGCTCCAAGATCTTCATCCAACCCAAGCGGGGGCTAGACATCCACTGAAGAAGTCCAGAAGAGGGTCCAAAGTCTTCCTCCTATCCGGCAAGAAGAGGACATCCGGACCGGCAAACATCTTCTCCAAGCGGCATCTTCTATCTTCTTCCATCCGATGACGACCGGCTCCATCTTGAAGACCTCCAGCGCGGATCCATCCTCTTCTTCCGACGACTAGACGACGAATGACGGTTCCTTTAAGGGACGTCATCCAAGATGGCGTCCCTCGAATTCCGATTGGCTGATAGGATTCTATCAGCCAATCGGAATTAAGGTAGGAATTTTCTGATTGGCTGATGGAATCAGCCAATCAGAATATAGTTCAATCCGATTGGCTGATCCAATCAGCCAATCAGATTGAGCTCGCATTCTATTGGCTGATCGGAACAGCCAATAGAATGCAAGCTCAATCTGATTGGCTGATTGGATCAGCCAATCGGATTGAACTATATTCTGATTGGCTGATTCCATCAGCCAATCAGAAAATTCCTACCTTAATTCCGATTGGCTGATAGAATCCTATCAGCCAATCGGAATTCGAGGGACGCCATCTTGGATGACGTCCCTTAAAGGAACCGTCATTCGTCGTCTAGTCGTCGGAAGAAGAGGATGGATCCGCGCTGGAGGTCTTCAAGATGGAGCCGGTCGTCATCGGATGGAAGAAGATAGAAGATGCCGCTTGGAGAAGATGTTTGCCGGTCCGGATGTCCTCTTCTTGCTGGATAGGAGGAAGACTTTGGACCCTCTTCTGGACTTCTTCAGTGGATGTCTAGCCCCCGCTTGGGTTGGATGAAGATCTTGGAGCCAGGACGGATCGGTGAACCTGGCATGGTGAAGACAAGGTAGGAAGATCATCAGGGGGGTAGTGTTAGGTTTATTTAAGGGGGGTTTGGGTTAGATTAGGGGTATGTGGGTGGTGGGTTGTAATGTTGGGGGGGGGTATTGTATGTTTTTTTTTACAGGCAAAAGAGCTGAAATTCTTGGGGCATGCCCCGCAAAGGGCCCTGTTCAGGGCTGGTAAGGTAAAAGAGCTTGTAATATTTGTATTTTAGAATAGGGTAGGGAATTTTTTATTTTGGGGGGCTTTGTTATTTTATTAGGGGGCTTAGAGTAGGTGTAATTAGTTTAAAATTGTTGTAATATTTTTCTTATGTTTGTAAATATTTTATTATTTTCTGTAACTTAGTTCTTTTTTATTTTTTGTACTTTAGATAGTTTATTTAATGTTATTTATTTGTAGCAATTGTGTTTAATTAATTTATTGATAGTGTAGTGTTAGGTTAATTGTAGGTAATTGTAGGTAGTTTATTTAATTATTTTATTGATAGGGTAGTGTTAGGTTTAATTATATCTTAGGTTAGGATTTATTTTACAGGTAAATTTGTAATTATTTTAACTAGGTAACTATTAAATAGTTCTTAACTATTTAATAGCTATTGTACCTGGTTAAAATAATTACAAAGTTGCCTGTAAAATAAATATTAATCCTAAAATAGGTATAATATAATTATAATTTATATTGTAGCTATATTAGGATTTATTTTACAGGTAAGTATTTAGCTTTAAATAGGAATTATTTATTTAATAAGAGTTAATTTATTTCGTTAGATAAAAATTATATTTAACTTAGGGGGGTGTTAGTGTTAGGGTTAGACTTAGCTTTAGGGGTTAATACATTTATTAGAATAGCGGTGAGCTCCGGTCGGCAGATTAGGGGTTAATAATTGAAGGTAGGTGTCGGCGATGTTAGGGAGGGCAGATTGGGGGTTAATACTATTTATGATAGGGTTAGTGAGGCGGATTAGGGGTTAATAACTTTATTATAGTAGCGCTCAGGTCCGCTCGGCAGATTAGGGGTTAATAAGTGTAGGTAGGTGTCGGCGACGTTGTGGGGGGCAGATTAGGGGTTAATAAATATAACATAGGGGTCGGCGATGTTAGGGGTAGCAGATTAGGGGTACATAGGGATAACGTAGGTGGCGGCGATTTGCGGTCGGAAGATTAGGGGTTAATTATTTTAAGTAGCTTGCGGCGACGTTGTGGGGGGCAAGTTAGGGGTTAATAGATATAATACAGGGGTCGGCGGTGTTAGGGGCAGCAGATTAGGGGTACATAAGTATAACGTAGGTGGCGGTCGGCAGATTAGGGGTTAAAAATTTTAATCGAGTGGCGGCGATGTGGGGGGACCTCGGTTTAGGGGTACATAGGTAGTTTATGGGTGTTAGTGTACTTTAGGGTACAGTAGTTAAGAGCTTTATAAACCGGCGTTAGCCAGAAAGCTCTTAACTCCTGCTATTTTCAGGCGGCTGGAATCTTGTCGTTAGAGCTCTAACGCTCACTGCAGAAACGACTCTAAATACCAGCGTTAGAAAGATCCCATTGAAAAGATAGGCTACGCAAATGGCGTAGGGGGATCTGCGGTATGGAAAAGTCGCGGCTGAAAAGTGAGCGTTAGACCCTTTAATCACTGACTCCAAATACCAGCGGGCGCCCAAAACCAGCGTTAGGAGCCTCTAACGCTGGTTTTGACGGCTACCGCCGAACTCTAAATCTAGGCCATAGGGTGTTAATGTCATTAGACCACACCCCTTCTCATTACAGAGATGCACATCACCTAATATGCTTAATTGGTAGTAGGCTTTCGAGCCTATACAGCTTGGAGTAAGACAACATGCATAAAGAGGATGATGTGGTCAAAATACTAATTTGCCTAATAATTCTGCACTCCCTGTATTAATCTCCTAGTTATATGTGGGATTTATCTGTGGTATGCATAATTAGAGGAAGGTGAATGAAATGTATTTAGTATTCCTTTAAAACTCGTACTAAAACCTGCTCCAGAGTTCCTTGCTTTACCTCAGCAAACATCAACACTTTAATATGTTGCTAAGGTATCTACATCACACACTTGAAGAGATATCTACTACCTAACCAAGGCCCTCTTGGGCACATCTTTGAAAGTCTTCTTCAAGGAAGGTGTTATATTATTTTTTAAATGTAAACCCTAAATTTCTGATTTGTATTACTTATGGCACTTGACTACAAATTCCTGTTGCAGATCTTTCTGTTATTGTTATGGGGATTTTACTGTGGCTGCATTGGACTTCTGCACAGATTGTTTCCATTACTATAAAAATCCCTGACACTATAAGTATATTTTCTTAAATATGTAACTTATCATGTTACTGCATGCTGACTTCATTAGATGTTTTGTTTTCCAAGATAGAATATATATATATGTGTGTGTTTATATATGCTATAAAGAATAAAAAACCTTCAAGCATTTAATCTGACTAAATACATCTATCACTCAGATATGTATGGCATGCATGAAATATGAATACATTTAACCAAATGTTAAATTAACATTTAAATTTCCAAAAATAAGTGCTGATAAATTGTGTTCATCTTTTGGATTCCAGCTTTGCCATAAACACTTCTTACTTATTTTTTTTTATAAATTTTTATTGAGGTATAAAAAAAAAAATGATACAAGCAAGTTATTACACAAAACGTCACGCCAAACATAAAATTAACAGTTAGACCATATCACATCATCCATTAACACACATAATGCTTGAAAATATAAATACAAGTTGAGCATTGAACCTCAGTTTTCTGATAAAGTATAACCGCCTAAAGTATAATAACATATAGTATGAGATTAAATTATTTCCCCCCCCAAAAAACTGATGAGGCCTCTCTTGGACCTCCTGGACTGCATTATAGACCTAATGGGGGACTTTAAGGAGGGGATAAAATAACAAATAGGCCACTCTTCGACCTAGGGGTTAAAATAATATGATATCTTGTCAACAATATGGAGTATGAGTTAAGCATACAGAAAGGAGATCCTTATGTGCCTGTTATGTTAAGCTTCCAAACAGGTAGGTTTTAGGTAGTGGTCTAAATTAAATTTAATTTCTTGACATTCTCATAAACAGACATCCAGGCCTAGGAAAGCTGTTGGCCAGTTTGATTTGGCCATAAACTGAGCAAGGGAACTAAAAACAATTAGAGTATATGCTGTTAATGCGTTATAGAGGTATAGGACCGCTGCCATATATCTCCAGGCTGCATTTAGTTTGTACATGCCATGTTCCATGGGCAGCCTTGATCTCCTTTCCCATTTTCAGACCAGATCACATGTATAAGTCAGACTGGGACAGTTATCCCTTCTTTCCCTCAGTGCAGAAGTCCATTAATCTGGGATCTTCATAAGGAGCTGCTGGGAAGGTTGCTGATTTGGCAAATGATCCGGCTTTGCCCTATTGCTTCAGTAATAATTACTTCCCAAATCCCAATTATTCCTTCTACCCTGCACCCCTCTGATTTAGCCAGTCACTTTGACACATCACTGAATCTTCCTATCTCTAGTAGTCTCTTGTACTAGATCCCATAGAGCCACCTCCTCTACAACTATTTTTTACTGATAGTTCAGAATTCCATAAACAAGGTATTTTAAGTCCTTGACAGCTATTAACCTTCCAGTTCTACTTGCGATTGACTGTACTGATAAAACAATTTTGCAGCAAGCAAAATTGAACTTAGATGTTGTTGCCTATTTGGCGAAAATACAAATCTAGCACGGTACGTCTACACACTTATAAAATACATACACTATATAGTCAAAAGTTTGTGGACACCACTACTTATTATTGAGTTCAGGTGTTTCAGCCACACCCATTGCTAGCAGGTGCATAAAATGCAGCCCATAGCCATGAAATCTCCAAAGAAAAACATTGGCAGTGCAATGGGTCATGTTGTAGAGCTCAGTGACTTGTGGAACTGCCATAGGATTCCAGTTTTTCCATCAGTTAGTTCATGACATTTCTGTCCTACTAGATCTGCCCTGGTCAACTGTAAGTGCTATTACTTACAGTGTGTAAGGACTGTTGTTGTTCTTCACAAAAATAGTCCTTACACACTTACAGTGGGCTGCTAAGTGCTGAAACTTGAGGCACATAAATCACTTGCTAAGGAATTCCAAACTGCTTCTGGAAGCAACTTCAGCAGAAGAACTTTGTGTTGGGAGCTTCATGAAATGGGTTTCCTTGTTCGAGCAGCTGTTCACAAGCCTCACATCAACATGCACAATTGGATGCTTGCAACAGTGTGGGAAAGGTCCTTTCCTATTTCAGCATGATTGTGCCCAAAGCAAGGTCCATGAACACACTGTTTAACAATTTTGGTATGGAGGAACTCAAGTGGCCTGCACAGAGCCCTGACCTCAACCCCACTGAAGACCTTTGGGATGAACTGGAGTCAAAGCAGGAGCAACACCATATTAATGGTTATGGTTTTGAAATGGGATGTCCAACAATCTCATATAGGTGTGATGGTCAGGTGTCCACATACTTTTGGCCATATAGTGTATAAGATTTTTTCATTAGAAGAAATAAAGCATTTTTTCAATGTATGCATGCGATGTATTGTATTGCTCTAGTGAAAATGAATAATTTTGTGAGGGATGTTTGCCACTTAAAATAAAATGTGCAGCCTTCTTGTTCTCCAATTATATAGACAAAGTAATTTACCAAATAATCAATTCTGTAGTTCTGTAGAAAAAAGATGTGTGTAGTCTACTAAATGTATTACAATTTAACTATATAATTGTGTGGTGTTGTGGCATGGTGCACATTTGTGCACTCCACATTGTCAAGATAATCTATGTCCAGTTTAAAAAAACCCCAGACGTTTTAAATTGGAAGACTGAGGAATTCAGTATGCTCACAATCGGCAAAATTACAAGTTATGCACAAAACCGGGTGCGTAAATAACGCAAAAATAATAGCGGTATCGCACTCTCCATAGCGCTGCCTTTAGAAGTTACTGAAAAACCTTTTTTTGTTCTGCGGTATGGTGCTTTAAGCTCCATATCGCACAAAACCCAAGGCCTGACTTGACGTGCTCGTGCACATTTTTCCCTATAGACATCAATGGAGAGAAAGTGCTAGAAAAAAACTAACACCTGCGATCGCGGAATGGCGATTGCCGTAACACAATCCCCATTGATGTCTATAGGGAAAGTAAAGTTATGTAAAAACCTAACACCCTAACATAAACTCCTAGCCTAAATACCCCTAATCCGCCGCCCCCGACATCGCCACCACTAAATAAAGTTAATAGCTCCTAAACCGCCAGCCCCCCGCATCACTAACACCTAAATAACCTTATTAACCCCTAAACCGCCGCCCCCGCATCGCTTCTACTATAATAAAACTATTAAACCCTAAAACGCCACCCCCGCATCGCTAACACCTAAATAAAGTTATTAACCCCTTAACTGCCGCCCCCACTGCTACTAATAAAATAAACCTATTAACCCCTTAACCTTCACTCCCCACAATGCAATAGACCTAATTAAACTATTAACCCCTAAACCGCCATCCACCCCAATGCAAATAACTAATTTAATCACTAAGCCCCCTAACCTATAAACCTATTAACCCCTAAACTACTGGCCCCCCACATCACTACTAATAAAAAAAACTATTAACCCCTAAACCACCAGCCCCCCACATCGCTACTAATAAAATACACATATTAACCCCTAAACTGCCACCCCCCACAACTCAATAACCTAATTAAACTATTAACCCCTCAACCGCCATCCCCCTCACAATGCAAATAACTAATTTAATCACTAAGCCCCCTAAC
The DNA here is from genome assembly GCF_027579735.1 of Bombina bombina. Taxonomy (NCBI): domain Eukaryota; kingdom Metazoa; phylum Chordata; class Amphibia; order Anura; family Bombinatoridae; genus Bombina; species Bombina bombina. The sequence goes on from NC_069499.1 coordinate 671,249,350, forward strand.
CTAACACCCCCTAAATTAACCCCAGTTACATAAAATAAAAAGTACTAAATTAAAAATTTAAATAAAAAATCCTAACATTACTTAAATAAAACAACCTAAGATTAAATTTAAATAAATAAATCTAAAATTACAAAAAATAAAAAAGTCTAAAATTACAGAAAAAAATTAAACCTATCTAATACCCCTATAAAAATAAAAAAGCTCCTAAAGTTAAAAACACCCCCTAATCTAACAATAAAATACCCATAGCCCTTAAAATGGCCTTTTGTAGGGCATTGCGCTTAAGTTAAACAGCTTTTACCTCAAAAATACAAATTAACCCCTAATAGTAAATCCCCAACCCACCAAACCCCCCAAAATAAAAAAAACCTAACACTAAAAAACCTAAGATATCCATTGCGCCTAAGGGGCATTTGCAGGGATAGGCACAGACAAAGGCTGTGGAAAACATTTTCCAAAGTACAGACCTTAGTGAAGGACGGTAGCCGTCAAAAGCAGCGTTAAGGGCTCCTAACGCTGCTTTTGGCCACCTGCTGGTATTTAGAGTCAGCCAGGAAAGGGTCTAACGCTCACTTTCAAGCCGCGACTTTTCCATACCGCAGATCCCCTTACGCCAATTGCGTATACTATCTTTTCAATGGGATCTTCCTAATGCTGGTATTTAGAGTCTTGGCTGAAGTGAGCAGTAAACCCTCTACCGACAAGACTCCAGCCGCAGAAAAAAGTCAGTAGTTAAGAGCTTTCTGGACTAACGCCGGTTTATAAAGCTCTTAACTACTGTGCTACAAAGTACACTAACACCCATAAACTACCTATGTATACCTAAACCGAGGTACCCCCACATCGCCGCCACCTACATTATACCTATGAACCCCTAATCTGCTGCTCCTAACACCGCCGACCCCTATATTATATTTATTAACCCCTAATCTGCCCCCCCAACGTCGCCGCTACCTAACTACACTTATTAACCCCTAATCTGGACCTCGCCGCTACTCTAATAAATGTATTAACCCCTAAAGCTAAGTCTAACCCTAACCCTAACACCCCCCCTAAGTTAAATTATAATTTTAATCTAACGAAATTAATTAAATCTTATTAACTAAAGTATTCCTTTTTAAAACTAAATACTTACCTATAAAATAAACCCTAATAACCCTAGCAAATAATTATATTGTAGCTATTTTAGGATTTATATTTATTTTACAGGCAATTTTGTATTTATTTTAACTAGGTACAATAGCTATTAAATAGTTATTTACTATTTAATAGCTACCTAGTTAAAATAATTGCAAAATTACCTGTAAAATAAATCCTAACCTAAGTTACAATTAAACCTAACACTACACTATAATTAAATATATTAAATAAATTACCTACAATTACCTACAATTAAATAAACTAAACTAAATTACAAAAAACCAAACACTAAATTACAAAAAATAAAAAAAGATTACAAGAATTTTAATCTAATTACACCTACTCTAAGCCCCCTAATAAAATAACAAAGCCCCCCAAAATAAAAAAAATTCCCTACCCTAATCTAAATTACAAATGTTAACAGCTCTATTACCAGCCCTTAAAAGGACTTTTTGCGGGGCATGCCCCAAAGTAATCAGCTCTTTTGCCTTTAAAACAAAACACAATACCACCCCCCAACATTAAAACCCACCACCCACATACTGCTACTCTAACCCAAACCCCCTTAAATAAACCTAACACTACCCCCCTGAAGATCTCCCTACCTTGAGTCGTCTTCACCAAACCGGGCCGAAGTCTTCATCCAATGGGGCAGAAGAGGACATCCAGACCGGCAGAAGTCTTCATCCTATCTGGGCAGAAGAGGACATCCGGACCAGCAGACATCTTCATCCAAGCGGCATCTTCTATCTTCATCCATCCGACGAGGAGCGGCTCCATCTTCAAGACCTCCGGCGCGGAACATCCTTCCCCGACGACTACCCGATGAATGAAGGTTCCTTTAAGTGACGTCATCCAAGATGACGTCCCTCGAATTCCGATTGGCTGATAGGATTCTATCAGCCAATCGGAATTAAGGTAGGAAAAATCTGATTGGCTGATTGAATCAGCCAATCAGATTCAATTTCAATCCGATTGGCTGATCCAATCAGCCAATCAGATAGAGCTCACATTCTATTGGCTGATCGGAACAGCCAATAGAATGCAAGCTCAATCTGATTGGCTGATTGGATCAGCCAATCAGATTTTTCCTACCTTAATTCCGATTGGCTGATAGAATCCTATCAGCCAATCGGAATTCGAGGGATGCCACCTTGGATGAAGTCACTTAAAGGAACCTTCATTCGTCGGGTAGTCGTCGGGGAAGGAGGATGTTCCACGCCGGAGGTCTTGAAGATGGAGCTGCTCCTCGTCGGATGGATGAAGATAGAAGGTGCCGCTTGGATGAAGGTGTCTGCCGGTCCGGATGTCTTCTTCTGCCCAGATAGGATGAAGACTTCTGCTGGTCTGGATGTCCTCTTCTGCCCCATCGGATGAAGACTTTGGCCCGGTTGGGTGAAGACGACTCAAGGTAGGGAGATCTTCAGGGGGGTAGTGTTAGGTTTATTTAAGGGGGGTTTGGGTTAGAGTAGGGGTATGTGGGTAGTGGTTTTTATGTTGGGGGGTGATATTGTGTTTTATTTTACAGGCAAAAGAGCTGATTACTTTGGGGCATGCCCCGCAAAAAGCCCTTTTAAGGGCTGGTAATAGAGCTGTTAACGTTTGTAATTTAGATTAGGGTAGGGAAATTTTTTTATTTTGCGGGGGCTTTGTTATTTTATTAGGGGGCTTAGAGTAGGTGTAATTAGATTAAAATTCTTGTAATCTTTTTTTATTTTTTGTAATTTAGTGTTTGTTTTTTTGTAATTTAGTTTAGTTTATTTAATTGTAGGTAATTGTAGGTAATTTATTTAATTTATTTAATTATAGTGTAGTGTTAAGTTTAATTGTAACTTAGGTTAGGATTTATTTTACAGGTAATTTTTTATTAGGGGGCTTAGAGTAGGTGTAATTAGATTAAAATTCTTGTAATCTTTTTTTATTTTTTGTAATTTAGTGTTTGTTTGTTTTTTGTAATTTAGTTTAGTTTATTTAATTGTAGGTAATTGTAGGTAATTTATTTAATTTATTTAATTATAGTGTAGTGTTAGGTTTAATTGTAACTTAGGATTTATTTTACAGGTAATTTTGTAATTATTTTAACTAGGTAGCTATTAAATAGTAAATAACTATTTAATAGCTATTGTACCTAGTTAAAATAAATACAAAGTTGCCTGTAAAATAAATATAAATCCTAAAATAGCTACAATATAATTATTCGTTATATTGTAGCTATATTAGGGTTTATTTTATAGGTAAGTATTTAGTTTTAAATAGGAATACTTTAGTTAATAAGATTTAATTTATTTTGTTAGATTAAAATTATATTTACTTAGGGGGGTGTTAGGGTTAGGGTTAGACTTAGCTTTAGGGGTTAATACATTTATTAGAGTAGCGGCGAGGTCCGGTCTGCAGATTAGGGATTAATAAGTGTAGGTAAGGTAGCGGCGATGTTGGGGGGGTCAGATTAGGGGTTAATAAATATAATATCGGTGTTGGCCATGTTAGGGACAGCAGATTAGGGGTACATAGGTATAATGTAGGTGGCGGCGGTGTCCGGAGCGGCAGATTAGGGGTTAATTGTGTAATGCAGGTGTCAGCGATAGCGGGGGCGGCAGATTAGGGGTTAATAAGTGTAAGGTTAGGGGTGTTTAGACTCAGGGTTCATGTTAGGGTGTTAGGTGCAGACTTAGAAAGTGTTTCCCCATAGGAAACAATGGGGCTGCGTTAGGAGCTGAACACTGCTTTTTTGCTGCTTTTTTTTCAGCCCAAACTGCCCCATTGTTTCCTATGGGGGAATTGTGCACAAGCACGTTTTTCCAACAAGCCGCTACTGTAAGCAACAATGGTATTGAGGGTTGAAGTGGCGGAAAATATGCCTGTACGCTCCCTTTTTGGAGCCTAACGCAGCCCTTCAGAGAACTCTCAATACCAGCGTTGTTTAGAAGCAGCGCTAGAAAAAAAAGACGTGGAGCTAACGCACCCCTTCGGCCGCAAATCTCTAAATCTAGGTGATTATTTTTTATTGCTTTGTGTTATTATACTCATGCAGATACCACTGATTCTATTAACAGCCCTCCTCTGGCTATACCCATGTGCCAGTGTCACCACTGTGTCATTATATAGTGCTGGGTGTTATTATACTGATGCAGATACCACTGATCCTATAACCAGCCCTCCTCTGGCTATACCCATGAGCCAGTGTCACTACTGTGTCATTATATAGTGCTGGGTGTTATTATACTGATGCAGATACCACTGACCTATAACCAGCCATTGTCTGGCTATACGCATGTGCCAGTGTCACTACTGTGTCATTATATAGTGCTGGATGTTATTATACTGATGCAGATACCACTGACCCTATAACCAGCCCTCCTCTGACTATACCCATGTGCCAGTGTCACTACTGTGTCATTATATAGTGCTGGGTGTTATTATACTGATGCAGATACCACTGACCTATAACCAGCCCTCCTCTGACTATACCCATGTGCCAGTGTCACTACTGTGTCATTATATAGTGCTGGGTGTTATTATACTGATGCAGATACCACTGACCCTATAACCAGCCCTTGTCTGGCTATACCCATGTGCCAGTGTCACTACTGTGTCTTTATATAGTGCTGGGTGTTATTATACTGATGCAGATTCCACTGATCCTATAACCAGCCCTCCTTAGCCCTGGCCATACCCATGTGCCAGTGTCACTAATGTGTCCTTATATAGTGATTGGTGTTATTATACTGATGCAGATACCACTGGTCCTATAACCAGCCCTCCTCTGACTATACCCATGTGCCAGTGTCACTATGGTGTCATTATATAGCGCTGGGTGTTATTATACTGATGCAGATACCACTGACCCTATAACCAGCCCTTGTCTGGCTATACGCTTGTGCCAGTGTCACTAAGGTGTCATTATATAGTGCTGGGTGTTATTATACTGATGCAGATACCACTGGTCCTATATCCAGCCCTTGTCTGGCTATACACATGTGCCAGTGTCACTACTGTGTCATTATATAGTGCTGGGTATTATTATACTGATGCAGATACCACTGATCCTATAATCAGCCCTCTTCTGGCTATACCCATGTGCCAGTGTCACTACTGTGTCATTATATAGTGCTGGGTGTTATTATATTGATGCAGATACCACTGATTCTATAACCAGCCCTCCTCTGGCTATACCCATGTGCCGGTGTCACTACTGTGTCATTGTATAGTGCTGGGTGTTATTAAATTGAAATCAAGAAATGGGATGGTAGAAAGTGTAATAGCAGGGACTCCTCACATGTATGTAAATAGTTTATATAATTACTTGACAATCTTCACTACTCCAATAATATATAATCACAGGTAAGAGTCCACTGACAGGAGTATACCCACCACACGTTTCCCACAGCAACGCTGGTGGTGACGAAAGGAGCGTAGGATTAACAGTGCTTCTATAGCCGGAGTTCATATGGTATTAGTTCAAAGCGGCATATAGTACACAATAACCACAGGAATCAAACCTGTCCTTATCCGGATCATATAAACATAGCAATGCAAATAGGCAGACTGTGTATAAGTCCCTTTACCTTCGTGCTTGATGCTTGTTACGTCCTGTTCGATATCACAGCTGAGTCCTGTGTCCGCTCTCCACGGCGGTTAGATCAATCCTGAAGCCTCCTCCTGTTGTGAGCGCCAAAGCAGTGTGTGTGCAATTACGGTCTTCACCCCAGGTTAGTGCTCACTTCCTGGCCAAAAACATGTGTGATAAGAAAGAAAAAATGGAGGAGCACAAACCAGGTGGAATGCAAATAAAAAGGGTTTATTGAAACCAGGCGCCGTAGCGCGGCATGAGAGTAGACAAATTTACAAATAATCAACAAAATGTAAAGGTGGAGGGGATAAACACCCCGGGTTAAACACGGAATACCAAAGTGCTGGGGCTGAAAAAGTCAGGTAAACGCGTTTCAGCGTGAAGCCTTACTCATGACCCTATAACCAGCACTTCTCTGGCTATACGCATGTGCCAGTGTCACTACTGTGTCTTTGTAAAGAGCTGGGTGTAATTATACAGATCCAGATACACATCCAGTATTTCGCTCAGGCTTTATTTATTCCATAACTTATCACCCAATATCGCTAGCAGTCTCTTGACAAGCCACTAACTTTATTCACACTACATATTTTTTTGTATTTATATTATTTAATCAGAAAGAAAATATATACTAAGGTTGTGGCAGACACTGCAAGGGCTAGTCACGGACACCAGTGTCCGTGTACGGACACCTTGCCTCTCCCTGGGCATTTGTATGGGCATTGCCCTTAAAAGGGCAATCATCTCTTTTGCAGTCCATTAAAATAAAAAAATCCCTAATCTAAAAAAAAAAAAAACACCCCAAAAAATAATAATAAGTCTAACCCCGAAATAGGTACTTACCATTCCTGAAGTACGGCGGTGAAGGTCTTCTTCCAGTAGGCGACATCTTCATCCAGCGCAGGACCTCTTCTATCTTCATCCAGGTCAAAGGCGGCGGGGAGTGATGGTTGCTGTGGGTCAGGACCGGCGGCCACCGAACCATCCAGCGTGGAGGATCCTCTTTATGCAATCATCGCCACACACTGAAGATTGAATGAAAGGTACCCGTTTTATATTTGGGGTACCTTGCATTCCTATTCCTATATTCCTATAAAATTCAAATCAGCCAATAGAATGAGTGCTACTGAAATCCTATTGGCTGATTGTCATTATTTTGAGTGCGCAATGGAGAGTTGCATAAAGGCTAAAATGCTAGCAGTATAGCCGTACTGCCGTCCGTGGTATAGACGTAATACGGGAGAGCTGCATATTCCGCGTGCAATGGCCAATTTTTCAGCGGTATAGCATAACTTGTAATTTTGCTGAATGAAAGCAATGCGAGTTAGTGTGCTTATAAAGAAAATCTTTTTTCTTATCTAATCTGATAGATGAGTTATTGATAAACATGTTATTTAGCACTTGGTAATGAAGAATAATTAAAAAATTGTATTTACTTTACCGGAAATAATTTGTTTCCTTTTCTGGTTTAAGATTATTAAATACTACATGATTACATATAGTAAAATATTTTTTTTATTAATCATGCTATGTTCTCTGTTTGATTTAGCAATGTATGACATTGATATTGTGGGCACAATAAAAGTGTTTTATTTAGCTATTATTCCAGCATCTAATTTCCGCCTGTTTTTTTAAACATCTGTTAAAAATAGCATGAAAACAAATTATATATATCTATCTCTTTTAATTGTAAAATATTTGGTTTCAAATATTTAAATATCCAGTAGGTGGCAGTAAATGACCTGCTTTTGTTTTGTGTTTTTCAAGTTCCTCCATTATTAAAGGCACATGAAACACACATTTGTTCTATCATGATTAAGATAGAGCATACAAATTTAAATAACTTTTCATTTTACTTCTATTATCAATTTAGCTTCATTCTTGTGATATCCTTTATTGAAGACACAGCAATGCACTACTGGGAGCTAGCTGAAAATATCTTTAAGCCAATGACAGGAGACATATATGTGCAACCACTAATCAGCAGCTAGCTCCCTGCTCCTGAGCATACCTAGGTATTATTATTTTCAACAAAGGATACCAAGAGAACTAAGCAAATTAGATAATAGAAGTCAAGTGGAAAGTTGTTTAAAATTACATGAGCTAGATGAATCATGAAATAAATATATTGAGTTTAATTTACATTTAAATGACAGAAAACATATGTTAATGCCAGAGTTTTAAGTTCCCTCTAAAAAGCAAAAATGTTTTTTTCAAACATGTTTACTGAAAATTAAAACCTTAAAATCCCCTTTGTAATGTATATAAATGTGAAAAGAACATTACTGTATCACCATATCCAGTAGCTCTTAATTTAAAGTGCCATAAAACATTTTGAGTTATGGGCATATTATAGAAAGGGTCAATTAAAGGGACAGTCAAGTCCAAAAAAAACTTTCATGATTCAAATAGGGCATGCCATTTTAAACAACTTTCCAATTTACTTTTATCACTAATTTTGCTTTGTTCTCTTGGTATTCTTAGTTGAAAACTAAACTTAGGAGGTTCATATGCTAATTTCTTAGACTTTGAAGGCCGCCTCTAATCTAAATGCATTTTGACAGCTTTTCACCACTAGAGGGCATTAGTTCATGTTTTTCATATAGATAACATTGAGCTTATGCATGTGAATTTACCGAGGAGTGAGCACTGATTGGCTAAAATGCAAGTCTGTCAAAAGAACTGAAATAAGGGGGCAGTCTGGAGAGGCTGAGATACAAGGTAATTACGGAGGTAAAATGTGTATTATTATAACTGTGTTGGTTATGCAAAACTGGGGAATGGGTAATTAAGGAATTATCTATCTTTTAAAACAACACAAATTCTGGTGTTTACTGTCCCTTTAAGGTAATAGAGTATGTAAAAAAAAATAGTGTAAAAAAAGAATCATAAGTATTTTAATAAAGTTTCCAAAAATCTGCAACATGACGTACACTTTACAAGTGTATCCTACTCCATATCTTGGGGTGTCATGTAACAAAAGTGTGCATGTGAGGGTAATTACTTATAAAAGCAAAAGTGGTTGAGGAAGGACAGCCCTGCTATCTACTCTCTACTCAAAAAAGAATAATGTTTTTTGTAAAAAGTATATGGAACATATTTGTATCCACTATATGTGTATCTGGATCTGGATAATTACACCCAGCTCTTTACAAGTTCCAATACCAATAAAAATAAAAAAAGAATATAAATGTACCTCTCTCTCTCTCCTCTCTAATACTATATATTAAATTAATAAAACAATGCATAATTATATAAATCAGATATTTTTTAAAAGAAAACAAGAAAATATACTAACTAAACATAAGGGTCTAACAAGATTTAAATGATTCTTTATTAAATAAAGCTAAAGATAAAGTTGTTTTGAAGCTAACAGGAATTACAAATGAGCCTCAGTTTGGTATAGTTCCCAAATAACAAAACAAAATGTTATATTGTACTCCCCTTTTGTAGACTGATACATTTTTTTTTATATTTGTGTTCAATAAAGATTGATTTGTATGTTTGTAAGCCCTCTATTTTTTTTTAGGCAACTGGGCTAATTTTATTACAAGAACAGAGCCTTATTTTATGCATGAGCTTTTAAGTTTATTGCTCTGGCAACGTTTTCTTAAAGAATACATATATCTTTAGTAGATACATAACAGAGAAAATAAAACAATCACCTAGATTATGAGTTTTGCGCTAAACAGGGTGCGAAAATAACGCCAAAAACTTTGTGTTATTGCAATTCCTATAGCGCTGCCATTGCGAGTTACTGAAAAGCCTCCTTGTGCTGTGCGTTATGGTGCGTTATGCTCCATGCCAGATGGCAGTCTTTCATATAAAATACCATAGGTATGAATATCATTGCTAAAATGCAAAATGCCAGGGCTGACCCTTGGTTGATTGTGCACATTGCAGTCTTTTGGTCAGCAAAGTTTCTAAAAGAAGCCCCAGTCTAAACAACCTGCACTTTTCTTGTATATATTATATTAAAAAATACTGTTCTGACTGGAATCTCATTATACTGGGCAAATACTGTCTGCAGTGTTTTTTTATAGATCATGGACTGCTTTTAACGTGGCAAAATTATTAGCTGCTGTAAAAAAAATCATAATTCTATAAAGTTTTAGGCTATATCTATAGGTTTATGCATGTGAACCGGGAGCACGTGGGGGGCTTTAGATTTTGGTGCCTACAGGCACCTGGGCTGTAAATCCGGCCCTGGTGTTGCTGGCCATTCCAGTGTAATAACCACTTTTTTAGCGTTAATAGCCGTACCGCAACACTACTCTAGCCGTCTGTTAGCCACTGAACAAAAGGCAATTGCATGGAATCTGTAGAAATCAGCCAATGAGATTGGTCCATAAAAAGTCCTGTGTGCACCAATTCCTCATTCCTTTTGCTGCTCTGTAAGTTTAAGGAGTTTTCATTTTCTTTTCTTGTTACTTCCATCATTTAAATAATCTTTACTTATTTATTCTTAACATTTATTTTAATTCTATTAAGATTGAAATATAGATTCTTTTTCATTTTTGACTTTTAAAAAATGATTTCTTATTCTTTATTTCTTTTCCCATTTCTTTCATGTAATTAGCAAGAGTCCATGAGCTAGTGACGTATGGGATATACATTCCTACCAGGAGGGGCAAAGTTTCCCAAACCTCAAAATGCCTATAAATACACCCCTCACCACACCCACAATTCAGTTTTACAAACTTTGCCTCCTATGGAGGTGGTGAAGTAAGTTTGTGCTAGATTCTACGTTGATATGCGCTCCGCAGCAAGTTGGAGCCCGGTTTTCCTCTCAGCGTGCAGTGAATGTCAGAGGGATATGAGGAGAGTATTGCCTATTTGAATGCAGTGATCTCCTTCTACGGGGTCTATTTCATAGGTTCTCTGTTATCGGTCGTAGAGATTCATCTCTTACCTCCCTTTTCAGATCGACGATATACTCTTATTTATATACCATTACCTCTGCTGATTTTCGTTTCAGTACTGGTTTGGCTTTCTACAAACATGTAGATGAGTGTCCTGGGGTAAGTAAATCTTATTTTCTGTGACACTCTAAGCTATGGTTGGGCACTTTATTTATAAAGTTCTAAATATATGTATTCAAACATGTATTTGCCTTGACTCAGAATGTTCAACATTCCTTATTTTCAGACAGTCAGTTTCATATTTGGGATAATGCATTTGAATCAATAATTTTTTCTTACCTTAAAAATTTGACTTTTTTTCCCTGTGGGCTGTTAGGCTCGCGGGGGCTGAAAATGCTTCATTTTATTGCGTCAATCTTGGCGCGGACTTTTTTGGTGCAAAAAAATCTTTTCTGTTTCCGGCGTCATACGTGTCGCCGGAAGTTGCGTCATTTTTTGACGTCCTTTTGCGCCAAAAATGTCGGCGTTCCGGATGTGGCGTCATTTTTGGCGCCAAAAAGCATTTAGGCGCCAAACAATGTGGGCGTATTATTTGGCGCCAAAAAATATGGGCGTCGCTTTTGTCTCCACATTATTTCAGTCTCATTTTTTCTTTGCTTCTGGTTACTAGAAGCTTGTTTATTGGCATTTTTTCCCATTCCTGAAACTGTCATTTAAGGAATTTGATCAATTTTGCTTTATATGTTGTTTTTTCTCTTACATATTGCAAGATGTCTCACATTGCATCTGAGTCAGAAGATACTTCAGGAAAATCGCTGTCTAGTGCTGGAATTACCAAAGCTAAGTGTATCTGCTGTAAACTTTTGGTAGCTATTCCTCCGGCTGTTGTTTGTATTAATTGTCATGACAAACTTGTTAAAGCAGATAATATTTCCTTTAGTAATGTACCATTGCCTGTTGCAGTTCCCTCAACATCTAAGGTGCAGAATGTTCCTGATAACATAAGAGATTTTGTTTCTGAATCCATCAAGAAGGCTATGTCTGTTATTTCTCCTTCTAGTAAACATAAAAAATCTTTTAAAACTTCTCTCTCTACAGATGAATTTTTAAATGAACATCATCATTCTGTTTCTGATGACTCTTCTGGTTCAGAGGATTCTGTCTCAGAGATTGATGCTGATAAATCTTCATATTTATTTAAAATGGAATTTATTCGTTCTTTACTTAAAGAAGTACTAATTGCTTTAGAAATAGAGGATTCTGGTCCTCTTGATACTAATTCTAAACGTTTAGATAAGGTATTTAAATCTCCTGTGGTTATTCCAGAAGTTTTTCCTGTTCCTAATGCTATTTCTGAAGTAATTTCCAGAGAATGGGATAAATTGGGTAATTCATTTACTCCTTCTAAACGTTTTAAGCAATTATATCCTGTGCCGTCTGACAGATTAGAATTTTGGGACAAAATCCCTAAAGTCGATGGGGCTATTTCTACCCTTGCTAAACGTACTACTATTCCTACGTCAGATGGTACTTCGTTTAAAGATCCTTTAGATAGGAAAATTGAATCCTTTCTAAGAAAAGCTTATCTGTGTTCAGGTAATATTCTTAGACCTGCTATATCTTTGGCTGATGTTGCTGCAGCTTCAACTTTTTGGTTGGAGACTTTAGCACAACAAGTAACAGATCATGATTATCATAATATTATTCTTCTTCTTCAGCATGCTAATAATTTTATCTGTGATGCCATTTTTGATATTATCAGAGTTGATGTCAGGTTTATGTCTCTAGCTATTTTAGCTAGAAGAGCTTTATGGCTTAAAACTTGGAATGCTGATATGGCTTCTAAATCAACTCTACTTTCCATTTCTTTCCAGGGTAACAAATTATTTGGTTCTCAGTTGGATTCCATTATCTCAACTGTTACTGGTGGGAAAGGAACTTTTTTACCACAGGATAAAAAATCTAAGGTAAAAACAGGGCTAATAATCGTTTTCGTTCCTTTCGTTTCAACAAAGAACAAAAGCCTGATCCTTCATCCTCAGGAGCAGTTTCAGTTTGGAAACCATCTCCAGTCTGGAATAAATCCAAGCCTTCTAGAAAGGCAAAGCCTGCTTCTAAGTCCACATGAAGGTGCGGCCCTCATTCCAGCTCAGCTGGTAGGGGGCAGGTTACGTTTTTTCAAAGAAATTTGGATCAATTCTGTTCACAATCTTTGGATTCAGAACATTGTTTCAGAAGGGTACAGAATTGGTTTCAAGATGAGACCTCCTGCAAAGAGATTTTTTCTTTCCCGTGTCCCAGTAAATCCAGTGAAAGCTCAAGCATTTCTGAATTGTGTTTCAGATCTAGAGTTGGCTGGAGTAATTATGCCAGTTCCAGTTCTGGAACAGGGGTTGGGGTTTTATTCAAATCTCTTCATTGTACCAAAGAAGGAGAATTCCTTCAGACCAGTTCTGGATCTAAAAATATTGAATCGTTATGTAAGGATACCAACGTTCAAAATGGTAACTGTAAGGACTATCTTGCCTTTTGTTCAGCAAGGGCATTTTATGTCCACAATAGATTTACAGGATGCATATCTGCATATTCCGATTCATCCAGATCATTATCAGTTCCTGAGATTCTCTTTTCTGGACAAGCATTACCAGTTTGTGGCTCTGCCATTTGGCCTAGCTACAGCTCCAAGAATTTTTACAAAGGTTCTCGGTGCCCTTCTGTCTGTAATCAGAGAACAGGGTATTGTGGTATTTCCTTATTTGGACGATATCTTGGTACTTGCTCAGTCTTTACATTTAGCAGAATCTCATACGAATCGACTTGTGTTGTTTCTTCAAGATCATGGTTGGAGGATCACACCAAAAAGTTCATTGATTCCTCAGACAAGGGTAACCTTTCTGGGTTTCCAGATAGATTCAGTGTCCATGACTCTGTCTTTAACAGACAAGAGACGTCTAAAATTGATTTCAGCTTGTCGAAACCTTCAGTCACAATCATTCCCTTCGGTAGCCTTATGCATGGAAATTCTAGGTCTTATGACTGCTGCATCGGACGCGATCCCCTTTGCTCGTTTTCACATGCGACCTCTTCAGCTCTGTATGCTGAATCAATGGTGCAAGGATTACACAAAGATATCTCAATTAATATCTTTAAAACCGATTGTACGACACTCTCTAACGTGGTGGACAGATCACCATCGTTTAATTCAGGGGGCTTCTTTTGTGCTTCCGACCTGGACTGTAATTTCAACAGATGCAAGTCTCACAGGTTGGGGAGCTGTGTGGGGATCTCTGACGGCACAAGGAGTTTGGGAATCTCAGGAGGTGAGATTACCGATCAATATTTTGGAAACCGTGCAATTTTCAGAGCTCTTCAGTCTTGGCCTCTTCTGAAGAGAGAATCGTTCATTTGTTTTCAGACAGACAATGTCACTACTGTGGCATACATCAATCATCAAGGAGGGACTCACAGTCCTCTGGCTATGAAAGAAGTATCTCGAATTCTGGTTTGGGCGGAATCCAGCTCCTGTCTAATCTCTGCGGTTCATATCCCAGGTATAGACAATTGGGAAGCGGATTATCTCAGTCGCCAAACGTTGCATCCGGGCGAATGGTCTCTTCACCCAGAGGTATTTCTTCAGATTGTTCAAATGTGGGAGCTTCCAGAAATAGATCTGATGGCGTCTCATCTAAACAAGAAACTTCCCAGGTATCTGTCCAGATCCCGGGATCCTCAGGCGGAAGCAGTGGATGCATTATCACTTCCTTGGAAGTATCATCCTGCTTATATCTTTCCGCCTCTAGTTCTTCTTCCAAGAGTAATCTCCAAGATTCTGAAGGAATGCTCGTTTGTTCTGCTGGTAGCTCCGGCATGGCCTCACAGGTTTTGGTATGCCTCTTGCCATCCGTGGACTCTTCCGCTACGACCAGACCTTCTGTCGCAAGGCCCTTTTTTCCATCAGGATCTCAAATCCTTAAATTTAAAGGTATGGAGATTGAACGCTTGATTCTTGGTCAAAGAGGTTTCTCTGACTCTGTGATTAATACTATGTTACAGGCTCGTAAATCTGTATCCAGAGAGATATATTATAGAGTCTGGAAGACTTATATTTCTTGGTGTCTTTCTCATCATTTTTCTTGGCATTCTTTTAGAATTCCGAGAATTTTACAGTTTCTTCAGGATGGTTTAGATAAAGGTTTATCCGCAAGTTCTTTGAAAGGACAAATCTCTGCTCTTTCTGTTCTTTTTCACAGAAAGATTGCTAATCTTCCTGATATTCATTGTTTTGTACAAGCTTTGGTTCGTATAAAACCTGTCATTAAGTCAATTTCTCCTCCTTGGAGTTTGAATTTGGTTCTGGGGGCTCTTCAAGCTCCTCCGTTTGAACCTATGAATTCATTGGACATTAAATTACTTTCTTGGAAAGTTTTGTTCCTTTTGGCAATCTCTTCTGCCAGAAGAGTTTCTGAATTATCTGCTCTTTCTTGTGAGTCTCCTTTTCTGATTTTTCATCAGGATAAGGCAGTGTTGCGAACTTCTTTTGAATTTTTACCTAAAGTTGTGAATTCTAACAACATTAGTAGGGAAATTGTGGTTCCTTCATTATGTCCTAATCCTAAGAATTCTAAGGAGAAATCATTGCATTCTTTGGATGTTGTTAGAGCTTTGAAATATTATGTTGAAGCTACTAAGTCTTTCCAAAAGACTTCTAGTTTATTTGTTATCTTTTCTGGTTCTAGAAAAGGCCAGAAAGCTTCTGCCATTTCTTTGGCATCTTGGTTGAAATCTTTAATTCATCTTGCCTATGTTGAGTCGGGTAAATCTCCGCCTCAAAGGATTACAGCTCATTCTACTAGGTCAGTTTCTACTTCCTGGGCGTTTAGGAATGAAGCTTCGATTGATCAGATTTGCAAAGCAGTAACTTGGTCCTCTTTGCATACTTTTACTAAATTCTACCATTTTGATGTATTTTTTTCTTCTGAAGCAGTTTTTGGTAGAAACGTACTTCAGGCAGCGGTTTCAGTTTGAATCTTCTGCTTATGTTTTTCATTAAACTTTATTTTGGGTGTGGTTTATTTTCAGCAGGAATTGGCTGTCTTTATTTTATCCCTCCCTCTCTAGTGACTCTTGCGTGGAAAGATCCACATCTTGGGTAATCATTATCCCATACGTCACTAGCTCATGGACTCTTGCTAATTACATGAAAGAAAACATAATTTATGTAAGAACTTACCTGATAAATTCATTTCTTTCATATTAGCAAGAGTCCATGAGGCCCGCCCTTTTTTTGGGGTGGTTATGATTTTTGTATAAAGCACAATTATTCCAATTCCTTATTTGATATGCTTTCGCACTTTTTTATCACCCCACTTCTTGGCTATTCGTTAAACTGAATTGTGGGTGTGGTGAGGGGTGTATTTATAGGCATTTTGAGGTTTGGGAAACTTTGCCCCTCCTGGTAGGAATGTATATCCCATACGTCACTAGCTCATGGACTCTTGCTAATATGAAAGAAATGAATTTATCAGGTAAGTTCTTACATAAATTATGTTTTTTCTCCGTTTTCCTAAGCCTTCCAGAATTGTTTCTCAAATTGGGAGGAACACTTCTCTTCATTCTTCCTCTTCCCTTTACATACCATTATTGCTTTTCTCCTTTTCCTCTCTCCCTTTTGTGTGCTTTGCTCCTGCACATCTTAGCGGGTCCACTCATTTTGCCTCCCAATTTATCACAAACATCTTCCCACCTATAGTGTGTTCCCCTCCAGCCCTCCGCTTACTTAAAGGGACAGTAAAGTCATAATTAGACATTTATGATTTATACAGAGCATTCAATTTTAAACCACTTTCCAAATTACTTTTATTAGTTAATTTGCTTCCTTCTCTTGTTATCCTTTGCTGAAAGATTTATCTAGGTAAGCTCAGGAGCAGCAAAGAAACTAGGTTCTAGCTGCTGATTGGTGGCTGCATATATATATCGATTGTCATTGGCTCACCCATGTGATCAGTTAAAAACTAGTAGTGTATTGGTGCTCCTTCAACAAATGATACCAAGAGAATGAAACAATTTTGATAATAGAAGTAAACTAGAAAGTTGATTTAAATTGTATGTTCTACCTAAATCATGAAAGAAAATGTTTGCTTTTCATGTTACTTTAACTGGAGTTGGATGCTGTCTTATTTTTTTCTTATATTTTACCTCAGCTTACAGCTGCATTATTATTTTTCTTCCACTGAGTGTCACTATTTCTCCAAACAGGTTTACAACAGCTCCCAGTTTTTTCCCTCACAGTTCTTCCAGTTATTTTGAGACACTTTGCAATTAAATTAAATTAGTATTTTCATATATATTTTTAGCCTCTCCATTTATAACTGATAATTTTCATATACAAAAAAATGTCTTATAATAATATGAATCAAAATTTAGGTGGTACAGTTTTATACATAAAAACTTAAAGGGATAGTCAAGTCAAAATTAAACTTTCTTCATTCTGTTTTTAAACAACTTTCCAATTTACTTTTATCATAAAATGTGCTTTGTTCTCTGGGTATTCTTTGTTGAAAACGAAACATAAGTAGGCTCATATACTAATTACTAAGCACTTGAAGGCCGCCTTTTATCTCAGTAAACTTTGACAGTTTTTCACAGTTAGATACTGCTAGTTAATGTGTTTCATACAGGTAACATGCTTACTCCTGTGGAGATATTTATGAGTTGGCAATGATTGGCTAAAAGGCAAGTCTGTCAAAATAACTGAAATAAGGGGGCAGACTGAAGAGGCTTAGATAGAAGGTAACCACAGAGGTAAAAAGTATATTAGTATAACTGTTTTGGTTATATTATTGGGGAAGGGGTAGTAAAGGGATTATCTATCTTTTTAAACAATAACATTTTTGGTGTAGACTGTGTGACGGATACCCCGGCTACCCCGACTGCGTAGCTCCGCCAAACGGGTCCTGCTTCCTCCCTGCTGACTGCAGCTATGTAGCTGGCAAGTGACCACATCCTGTAGCCACCCCTGATGCCCGACAGCATCAGTACCCAGGGTCCCACCCTGTGGCAGACTCCAGCTACCCAGAGTGGGCAGCTCTGCCTGATGACCCTTTCTCTGCCTGGAACAGGCTGCTATGTATCCCAGGAAAGTGATTTTAGCCAACCCAAAAAACTAGACAGACTAGCATTCAGGTTAAACAGGAACTGATTTTATTGAAAACACACACTCATTTTATACAGACAGCTCATCTTGATAAGACCCTGGACAATCCCACTATTTTCCCGCCATTCCCGCCCCTCCAGACTGAACGGTGGAGCGGCGGCACTTCCAGGGTGTAATTTTAAAGCTCTCGGTCCCCAGATTTCACAGTCCAAAAAGCAGCATGATTCGTTACTGGAGACCAGAGTTACAGTACATTGAAGTTATGGGGTTAAGGGTGTCCAAAACCCCCAGTTCCCAAAGGAGCTCCCCTCCAGTAATTCCCCCACCTCTTGTCCTCCCTAGGGGCTACTAATCCCCCAAAAAGCGGAGCTCTGGGGCACATGGTTGCTGGAGCGACCTGGGTTCAAGTTAGCGGGTGTCCTGCTGTCCCGTGGCCAACCGGGAGTTCCAGGAGCCCGGACAGTCTGAGAGGGGCTAGGAGGGTGTCCGTGGTGGGGCGGCCGACCGGGAGTTCCAGGAGCCCGGCCAGCCTAGGAGGGTTTTCCTGGTCATACCCCAGCTCTTCATAAACAAGCAAACCAAAGCTTCCACTGAGAAACAACAGGGGTGAGGTTGTAGGGGGTATGGATTTAACCCTTGCAGCCCAGTATCCGTGACAGACTGTACCTTCAAACCACAAAGGTAGCTAAAGAGATTTTGAAGGCGTTTCAAAGGTTTTTTTGCTTTCAGATATCCTATTAAGGTTGCAAAGTATGGGGAAGTGCCTGAAATATTAATTTAAAGGAATATTGTGGGGAAATAAGAAATGTTCATTTTAGCAAAAAACTCCTTTAAAGGGTAATGTACTGAGGCAAGCATCTGGTTCATTTTTGTATTCAAAATAACTGCAGGGACACTTTTTATATGGACTCGGCTCATTTTTCTATCCCCACTGCCACTGCCTCTTTATTGCATAGCTTTTCTATAGCAAATACTGCAGAATTGACAAGATCAGTAAAGGTGTCAGTTACATCAGGTAAAAACAGCTATTTCAAATTTCTGTCCCCTTTATCATGATAAAAGCCACCCATGATTAGTTGTCCAGGTTATTATCCATGTGAAATTAAAAACAATGGACACTAAACAGTTTTGTTCATGTCCCTGCTGCTGTAGATTAAAAGTATCCTTGTTTATACAACTTTGCATTATATGAGATGTGGATAAATGCTGTCTATACGCTGTGCCAAATGGCCAGCAAATGTATACATTTGTAATAATTGTAGTGCTTAATTTGTTTAAAAAATAAAAATACAAATTACTGCACACAAATGTGTTTCACAATGGCTAAACATATACAAAGAGGGGGTGGGGTAGTGGACGGGCGATGAGTGGGATCAGAAGTGGTGAGTGACGGTTTGCCGTGGACTTGTCCTCTTTTAGATTCAATGGAGAAAATATATGAGTTGTGTGTCTCAATCTAGAGTTATAAAGATATATGACACACAAAAATGTCCTTAATCACTTACAGCCACGGATTTACTGTTTGTCAAATCCAAACTATATAAGCAACGGACATAAATAACAGCATTACTTGAACAAGAAGTCTGTATGAGCTTTAACACATGACTATTGACCCCTAGACACCGTTAGGACTATGCCATCCTAAAAGAGCTAGGCTTAAACGCCTTAAGAACACATGGAACGTCCTAACTTTTTCAGTATCCTGCTCCCTCCTGCTTGTAGGAAATCGAAAATTCAACTGGGGGATGTGCTTAGTATAATAGGCAGTCCCCCATGATCCGATCCCGGCGTTAAAGTCATGTGATCTCATAGAGGGTTGCGTGATTTCCTTTTTTCATCAAATGTTTACATTGCAATTTCGTTCCGATCTTCAACACTTGACCCTGTCCTGAAGGGGTTAAAAACCAGAAGTATTTAGTGCCTGGAGTGTTTTTTGAACCAGTTAACCTGTAAGAATAGGCTGCTCTCCTAAGCCATCTGAGTTGAGTTCTTTATAAGTTAAAACAATGCTTTCTTCAAATAAAATAAAAAAAGAAACCTGCAAACTGCTTTAAGGAAGATGAGAACCTTTAAAGGGACATTAAACACCAAAAATGTTATTGTTTAAAAAGATAGATAATCCCTTTATTTACCATTCCCCAGGGTTTCATGACCAACACTGTTATATTAATCTACTTTTTACCTCTGTGATTACCTTGTATCTAAGCTTCTGCAGACTGCTCCATTATTTCAGATCTTTTTACAGACTTGCATTTCAGGCAGTGAGTGCTGACTCCTAAATAACTCCACGGGCGTGAGGACAATGTTATCTATTTGGCACACATGAATTAACGCCCTCTAGCTGTGAAAAACTGTCAAATGCATTCAGATAAGGGGCGGCCTTCAAGGGCTTAGAAATTTGTATATGAGCCTATCTAGGCCTTTAACTAAGAATACCAAAAGAGCAAATCAAATTTTATGATAAAAGTAAATTGAAAAGTTGTTTAAAATTGTATGCCCTCTCTAAGTCTATTTAAAGTTTGGTTCAGCATCAAAGAACAGCTCCCCATTTTATAAAGACATCACATATAGACACAGGCTTTTGGTCCATCGTAGACACAGGTGATGGTAATTAGTAAACAAATACTATATGTAAACTATTCATAATAGAGACATGTGCATGCATAAGCCATTCAAGTCTGGTCTGTTTCTGGTGTTGTCTGATCTGTTACAACAACGTCATCATAATTACCAAAATTTATATAAAGTCTGGACCAACAAAACTTGCAAATATTATATGTTATTTTAACCTTTATATATTCTGGCACTGAAAACAAATCTATTATGAAAAAGTGTTTCATTTGGGCATTGAAACAGTATATGTGCATGGGCACAAAATTATCGGCTAGATTACAAGTGGAGTGCTAATTTATTGCATGCCGTAAAGGGCAAATGTGCCCGTTTACAGGAGCACGATAAATAACCAACCATTACAAGTGGCTGGTTATTGCTACCGCAAGCTCGTGGTAATCAGATCTCTGGTTAATTTTCAAAAAGTGCCCCAATTGGCCCCAAACTTTAGTCTACTGTGCCTTTAAAAAATAAATTTAAAAAAAATATTAGCATTTAAAAAACAAAACAAAAAAACAAACTGCACTAAATGGAGCAGGTGTGGGGTGTTAGAAAAGAAACAGTCTATGGGGACTGTGTGTTCCTGGTAAATATATATGAATATGCTTATATACATATATATTTATTTGTTAATATTTGTATATACATATATAAACACATAAATATATATGTATATAATCATATATATTTAAATTTGCTGCCCATCTCTGCACGACTTACCCCCTTTTCTGCGCTTAGGTTCTGTGGGCAACAGAACAAGGCTCCCATTGGAGCCTATGGAAGCGCACTGTCGTACGCTGGTTTTACAAAGCAAAGCAATATTTTTTGCTTCACTTGTAATCTGGCCCTATATGTTTTCTTCTACCATTCACGTGAGAGAAGCATAAAAGCACTTTTTAAAACTTTGTTTCCTGTTTTCCAATACTGTTTCCCATTAAATTAAGATCTAAAACATTTTTTTTTTAAAAAAAAAAAAAGGTACAGTGAATTTCACTGTAGCTTTATCTGAATTTCCTTACATAGCCATATTAAAAGTATTAGGGTTTATTTTACTTAGAAGAGGGCTAGCAGTTAATTTCTACATTGTGAAATATGTTCAAAATTATAAATATTTTAAAAGCATTTAAATTATCATTTTGTTTGAGTCAATGATCATTGCATTTTAGACTCATATTATCTACTGAAGACATTTTAGGACAGATATAGATGAGTTTTTACAGTGATCGAAAATGTATAATTTAATGAGATTAGTTTTGCTAAGCACTTCCAATTCTTGCAAGATTTGAAAACCTAAAGAATTTTTTTTTAATAGTTTAATAATAAAGTATATATTTTTTTTTATTAAAACAAAATTTTATTAAGATTCTAAAAGTTGTACATGAAAGGTACAAAATAATTACAACTTATATCCTGGTAAACACCATATACAAATCCATATAATGCAGTCGTGGTGAATAGAGAAACAAAGCCAAACTGAGATGGCTTTACAGATACAAATGATCTAGGTTCTGGGCCCATTTTAGTATTTGATTATATTTGATTAATATATATATATTTTTTTGCAATATTTGGGTTTAAAAATTATTGCTGACATTATTTACACACAACTATTGCAGTCATAACACAAATGGTTGTAAAAGATTCTCTGGGATCCTCGTTGTACAGAAACAGCAGACATGCATGGCTTTGCCATTGGTTTTTTGGTAATTAGAAGGCCACAAAATGCAGCTGCCCACCACACTTCTGAAATTAATGGCAGTGAAGGGGTTAATATTTTAGCTTGTAAATTTAATATTTGCTGTAGTGTAGGGTTCATCCACTCCATGGTCCCTCCCTGATTCCTTCCAAACAGCTCTTTTCCTCCCCCACCCCACTGATTATCACTATCTTAGGTACTGGCAGACAGTCTTCTAGGATGCAGTTTAGGGCTTTTTTTTTACTTTTATGTATTTATTTATTTTTATTTTCTGTAGGGATCCTTCCTCACCCTCTGATCAGTGTCACTGTCTGTAACGAGCAGCAACCTAGCTTCATATGGTAATGGAGTATGATCAGTATGATCAGTCAAAGACCGCAACCTGTGCTTGATGTAGGTACTACCAGGGGTAGAACTACCATTAGTGCAGCAGGTGCCCAAGAGCTGGAGGGGGCCCATAACAGCCAGCCTATACATAGGTGTATGTAGAATGTGTACAATATTTATGCAGGGAAGACTTTTATTAGTAGCAGTTCCATCTATCCTCAAAATCCTTATGCAGAGCAGAATGTATTTTTTTTTTATATATTTATTTTATTGTATACCAACAGGGAAAAGAAAAATTTTACAGCTTCAATATAAGCAAAAAACAGAGACATATTCTTAGCATATGTGCCGCGCAGGGCGTCAAAACCTATAGAGCCTAGACATACAATGTTTATCCTGCCTATATAAACAGAGGAAAAACTTTCAATAATGTCTCAGCCAATTTAACTATATTCTCCCTGTTAGGAGTTTTTACCTTTAATTTACCTTCTATTTTATTAACTCCATGTTTTAATTCAATTTACAGTATTGCTATTTCAGCCATTTTACAGAAATCACAAAATAAACAGTTAGTTTGGTTAGATGTCCCAAAAAAAAAAAAATACAAGTGTAAGCCTGAGTGAATGCTTGTAGTCATTTAACTCCAACCAACCCCCCCTCTCACGCTTTATGATCCTACAATAGTTGGAAGCCAGGTACTTGGGAAAGTCCCCGCCAATATCTGTAATTGAAAAAAAACCTGATTTAACATATGGTTTGACTATAATATTTTGCGTGCCAATTGGTAAAGATAGTATAAAAACTTTCCAATGTTTAAAAAATCGTTCTACTTGATCATCAAGCAGCCCCTGTAACTTGTAATGTTCAGACATACACTGAATTAGCAGGGCCTGTTTAAGCTCTCTCATGGTGGGCGCCTTTTTTGCTTTCCATTTTCTCAATATTAAGTTTCTGCCCAGAAATATAATTATATTAATCAATTTCAAGTTACGATCTATTCCTTGATATTTGGCTAGAAATATAATCTCCATGGGCTGGATGATATAATCAAGTCGGAGCACTGTGTTCATCCAATATACTATCTTAGCCCAAAACTGCCGAATCCTCGGACAGAGCCAAAAACAATGTAGAATATCTGCACAGAGGGCACTACATCTGGTGCAGGGAATATCCACCCCATACCATCTTGATATTTTTGCGGGCGCAAGATATGTCATTAGGGCTATCTTGATTTGGGATTCTCTCCAAGCTGTCATCACCCAACTCTTTTCTGTTACCTTAAAGGTATCCATTATTATCTGTGTGTCAATATATGGAAATGAGGGACGCCATTTTGCCACTATATAATCTAGTTGTTCTAATGAAGATTTTTAATTAAGAAGAGAGTAGAGAGCAGAGCTAGAGTAGCAACCTGCAGAATAGTTATTAATTTTAAGTTGTAAATTCTTGAGCGACCAGTCTAACCCATATCTTTGTTTAAGTTCACCTATGTAATTCCTCACTTGGAGAAATGCATAGAAGTCACGATTTGGAAGACCGAACAGATTACTTAGTTCTTCGAAAGTTAATACATTAGAGTTTTCGTCCATCATTTGCGAAATATAGATCAAACCCTTTTGTAGCCACTGTTTAAATACACTGTTGCCTAACCCAGGTGCGAAATTAGGATTCCCAACTATGGGTAGAAATTTAGAGACGTGTGGCGAGCAACCAGTTTCGTTGCATAGTTCTTGCCATGCCGTGATAATACTCCTATAGGTTATTAACTGGAAGGGCTCTGAAGGGAGTTCTGTGATGGTACAGTGTAATAATGCGTCTAATCTAAATGGTAAAACCAATGCGGTTTCCCAAGCTACCAAGGCAATTTGATCCTGTTCTAAGAGCCAATCTATCGCAACCTTACTCCGTGCGGCTAAGCTATAATGTTGCAGATTCGGAAGTGCCAAACCTGCGGTTGTTTTGTTATTCATAAGCCGCGCTATCGCTATACGTGGTTTGGCCCCTTTCCACAAAAATTTTGAACAGGCCCTATTATACTCTATTAAGTCAGCTCTATGAATCGGCATTGGAATGTTTTGTATGTAATATAGCAATTTGGGAAATATTACTGTTTTTATTAACATTGCCCTAGCAGTTAACGAAATTGGAAGTTTAATCCACTCCTCCAATTTCCGTTTACAAGCTATGAAACATTTACGAAAATTCATGTTGTACCATTCTTCCGGGTTAGGACTTAACCTGATGCCCAAGTATAGTATATTCTGTACTTCAGCAAAGGGATGTATAATGTCGTAATTTTTTTTTTTTTTTTCCCTTATACAGCCACATCAATTCCGATTTTGTCAGATTGATCTTATAACCCGATATTTTCCCAAAAATATTAATTAATTCCATGAATTTGGGTAGAGAGTCTTTAATATTACTCATGACTAGGAGTAGATCATCTGCATACAATAAAAGTACTAATTTTTGCCCCGCAATTTGAATGCCTGCCAATTCTTGTCGTAAAATAATCGCTAAAGGCTCTAAGGATATATTAAATAATATAGGTGAGAGCGGACATCCTTGACGGGTCCCTCTTTGTAATGAAAACCGTTCTGTGATCTCCCCGTTAATATTTAGCGCGGACCTAGGGTCTGAATAGATTAACTGTATATAATGATTAAAATTTCCTGTAATTCCGAATTGTTCTAATGACAAGAACAGGTGCTCCCACGAAATACGGTCAAATGCCTTTTCCGCATCGACCGATAATAAGGCCGTGTCATCAATGTTTCCCAGTGAGTCTTTTTTAATCCTGTTAAAACTGAAATCAAGCAGGGTCAAGAGTTTGCGCATATTTTTGGCTGGATTTCTGTTCGGCATAAAGCCGGATTGATTCTCGT
Organism: Bombina bombina; assembly: GCF_027579735.1. Classification (NCBI taxonomy): domain Eukaryota; kingdom Metazoa; phylum Chordata; class Amphibia; order Anura; family Bombinatoridae; genus Bombina; species Bombina bombina. The sequence continues at coordinate 671,274,593 of NC_069499.1, forward strand.
GTATTATTGAACTAAGATGCGGCTTTAAGCGGTTTGCCAGAATACTCATCAGTAATTTATAGTCCGTATTTAAAATTGATATTGGTCTATAAGAGGCTGTTTGTTCAGGATCTTTATCTTTTTTTACGATTAGAGTAATATTCGCGGCAGTAAAATATTGGGAGCATCTGTTTCCCTCAATAAAGTAAAAATTAAATAATTTCCGGAGGGAGGGTACAACAAGCTCTCCTAAGATCCTTTAAAATTCAGTTGGTAGAGAGTCAGGTCCCGCAGCTTTATTGGTTTTTGCTACTTTAATGGCTGTCAGTATCTCTAACTCTGATATGGGAGCATTAATCTCTGTTAGCCTATCCTCAGAAAGTTTAGGAGTCATGATCTTTTCCCAGAACAGTTTTCTTTTATCTATGGTACAATCTTCTGATTTATATAGCTCTTTAAAATAATCTACGAAAATTTTGCTAATGTCTCTGTTACTTGTTGCTCTCGTGTTATCTTTGTTGATAGCTGATATCATATTTTTGTTTATTCGTTTCGTGATTCTAGCTAAGAACTTAGCCGATGTACCACCAAACCCCCGTATAGGGCCTTTTGTCTGTGTATTTCTTGGATAGTATTTTGTTTTAAGAACACATCCCTAATTTCCTTGGCTTTTGTGTATTTATTCCAATTAATACTAGTACTGTTTGACAAGTATGTTCTATACTTATTTTTGACCTGATTGGCCAATTGTATTTCACGTGCCTTAAATTTCTTTTTACGCTGACACAAATAGGCCTTGATTTTCCCATTCAGCACTACTTTGGCCGCTTCCCAAAATATCTCAGGTTTTTCTATATATGCTCTATTATAGTTTAGGTATTCTTTCCATTGATTACACAACCAGTTTTGGAAATCTGTATCATTAATCAGATATTTAGGAAAAAAAAGAGATTGGTTAGACATAGATCGCTTAGCTAACATTTTTGTTGCTAATGTGATGATAGCGTGATCTGAGATCGCTATCTCTCCTATCTCTGCCCTCCACTCCAGTCCCATCAAGGAATCTGAGATCAGGAATAAATCGATTCTGGACAGAGCTTGATGACCTTTCGACATACAAGTATATGCTCTAGCATCTGGGTTTTGTACTCGCCAAATGTCAGATAACCCTAACTGTGCACGAAATTTCTGCAGGATACGTATTTTCCTATCTGGTTTAAGATGTAGTTTTTTTGTTTGTCTATCTAGTAGTGGGTCGCCTAGTAAGTTAAAATCACCGGCGACTATGAGGTCCATACCTATATATTTATGTAGGCGTAAAGTCATATCATCCCAAAAAACCTTATCTACTTTATTTGGGCCGTAAATATTACAAAGGATGAGTCGCTTTCCATTATGAAGTATTTCCAAGATTTGAAACTGACCTTCTGTATCTGCTAATGAAAACAAGATTTTATAATCTAGGGCCTTATTAAATAGTATCGCGACTCCTCTTTTACGCAAGTTATATGGAGCTGCTATTACCTCCCCTACCCATTTCATCTGTAATTTTGAAATTTCGGTATCTTTGAGATGAATTTCCTGCAAAAAGGCTATATCTGGTTTCTCCCTGGCCAAATGCCTAATTACAGATTTCCTTTTAATCGGGGAATTTATACCCCCTACATTCCAAGATGCAATTTTAAGCGGGAAGGACATTCTTTATTTTTCTTTTTATGTAGTGCTGCATCTGTGGTATGTAGAAGGAATAACTATGAGCCGACTGATATGTAGAGAGAGCGCGAGAGGGGTGGATCCGAGACATAGAGAGGAAAGAAAAAAAAAAAAAAAAAAGCCTAAAGAGAAAGGAACCATCAACCTTAACAGAAAAATATAATTAAGACTTATATAATTTAATAACCTCAAAAAACATATAATATCATAATTCATCTTGGTATTAATTAAAATATGTAATAGTAGAGAAAAATAAAGAAACAGTGTCATCTAACCTTATTTTAAGCGATATCTAGATCCTTACATAAAGAAAAAGCCTCATCTGGATTATTTACAGAGTAGTTAAACAAATTGCCACAAGAGAAGCGCTGCACTCCCTGTTTGGGGTGAGTGTTGCTTAAGGTGGTGTCCACGCTATATATCAACGTATATCGATACAATCATATGTATATGTTAAAAAAGTGTATATATAAAAAGAGTAATTAGAAAATAGCGATTATCAGTAAAATTATTTAATTCTGACTTAAAAACTGTTAAAACCTGTTGTATACAACAAAAAAACAATAGTGATTGATATACAATTCAATTCACAATTTTAAATATATGTCAATAAAATGTCAATAAAATATATAAAGAGATTGGTAAAATATGGTGTAGATGTATAAATAGCTAACATACAATTTAGAGTAAACAAAGAGTAAACAAAGAACAAAGTCTGTTGCCTGTAGTGTTAATCCTAGTAGGTGGGTACATGTAAATCTGTGCATATAATGTCCCAGAGAGAAGACTTCGAAGAATATATCCAATGTGTGATCCTAAAAAATGTGATATCCAAAATGAATGTGACAGTCCTTGTCCTGCTCAATGTTCGCAATGTGAGAAGGTGAAAAAAGTGATTTAAGTTGAAAAAATATAAAAATCAAAAACAGGTGTACACCTGAAAATGTGAAAATATAAAAAATATAAAAATATAAAAATGGGTAGAAATATAAAAATATCTTGTGAACAATAGTGATTCAAAAAGGTGATTTGAAAAAGTGACTGAGTAACTTGATGAAAAAGTAACTTGATGAAAAAGTAATTTTCTTAAAAGTTTCAAATGAAATAGATTCCCAAAACAAATATTGTGATGAGTGGATATTTCCAAAAGCAAATGTTATAAATGAATGGATAAATCCTGAGTTACCTAAGGAAAAAAGAAGAAAAAAACAGGGAGTGCAGCGCTTCTCTTGTGGCAATTTGTTTAACTATCTTTTAGAGATCTGGTTGGGAGATCTCGCCTAAATTAAGATAAGCTTGTGTGGTAATATCCTCTGGCGCATTCTGATATATTTATTTGAACTGTTATTTACAGAGTAGGACTTCCCGTCCTTTGTTAAAATGAGCTTTGCCGGATAAACTAATCTAACAGTAAAACCTGCCTTCAAAAACTTTGTAAAAAATGGAGACATTTCCCTTCTTTTGGCTACTGTCTCGGCCGAAAAGTCTTGGAAAATTAAAATTTTAGATGAATTGATACAAAGAGAATCAAGTTTCCTGTAGTGCTTTAAATATAGAAGCTTATCTTGGTAATTGACAAACTTAAATATGATTGTTCTGGGTTTAGTTTCACTATTACTATTTTCTCGCAGGAAACCAATTCGGTGGACTCTCTCTATCTGAAAAGGTATCGCGGGGGGAGGTACCAAGAGTGCCTGGGGAAGAGTGACAGTTACAAAGGCCATCAGGTCCTGCGGACCCACAGCTTCCGAGAGGCCGACGACCCTCAGATTGTTGTGCCTTGACCTATCTTCTAGGTCTTCGATCCTGTTCTGCAGTGACGTGATGGCCTTATCATGCTTAGCCGAAGTGGACAAAATACTGTTGAACCTGTCCTCTAACCCAGACACTCGAGTCTCCACTTCCTCAATTCTACAGTTAAATTGTCGAATTTCACAGGTTAAATTAGCAATTTCAGATTTAATCTCTTTTTTAACTGTCTCTAGATGGGGCGTGAATATTTTTGCTATTTCTGCCCCCAACTCAGCCATATCACAGCTGCCTATACCTGACAGTCTACGCTCTTGTGATATATCTAGGACAGGTTCCGTTGGCTTTAAAGTAGTTTTTTTATCTCTTTTGGGAGGCATATTTGGAGAGGAGCTCTTATGTGTTATAAATCTATCCATTCACCTGTATAGGTGTGTGTCGTGTAGTGGGTGCACGTGAGAAGAGAAAAGGAGAAAAAAAACTCAGTGTTATAGTATAAAGATTGTGTGCACAAGGAGATATGTAAAAAAGGAACAAAGAATTAAACTACAGTCTATGGGTCTAAGAGACCAAAAAAGTGAATGTGTTAAAAGAAAAAAACAAAGAAGTGATTGTGTGTCGTGAAAGTCGTGGGAGGAATAGAGTGTAGAGGTGACAGAGCAAAAGGGGACACAAAGTGTAGGTGTGGTTGCTAGAGACAAAAGAAAAAAAAACTTGACTCTTGTCAGAAAAATATCCTATCCGCTATCCCCTTTACACAGGTCAGTCGCTGTATAAGAGACGCTCCTCTAATTAAGCCTTAGAGTAACTTCTACTTTAGCCAAGAGCCATATAACCCCATCAATGTTTGTAAAAATAGTAAACACAGTACTAGTTCAACACTGCATATAAGCCATACAATCTGCAAATACTAAAATAGCAGCTTATTTGGGAAATAACAGATCAAAAACCAATTATCTTCGTATACAGATGCATATGAAACCGTAACTAAATGGCATGAATATCTGGTCAGGTTATATAGGAATTAATCCATCTCATTGGCGGCCCCTTGTGGATCTCGTCCTAAAGTCAGAGTCATAGAATGAATGGCAGTTCACCAATAAAGATTTTTAGTCAATCAAATAATGTTTCTGATCTTCCAGATAGAGTTATGATTAAAGCCCCAAGTGAAAAGATGTAAAATGATACTTAGCTCAGCTTCGCAGTTTTTCCGGGCTTTCTCTGGCGTCCGATACTCTTAATTTTCAGCTTAGTAAGCAAATCACTTGTGTAGCGAGACACACCAAGGCGTCTCTCAATAAACAAAAAAATTCCGACTTCTCTTCTATCTTCTATTAGCCGGAAAAAAAGGGAAGAGGAATACTTGCAGGGGAGCCTGTGTCGCTCTCTGTTTGGTGGTCTAATCCTATAACTCGTCTTGGGTGCGAGTATGTGGGCTCTTTATACTTTATATTGTTTAGCGTAGCACTTCTCTGCGGGCAGCCCCCAGAGTGCTGCCTGCACTGGCAAAGAGCTCTGGTTCAACTCTCAGACTCCCAAGCCGCAGCGGGCCGCGTCACCTCGGCTGCTCCGGATGCCACACTCCGCGGCTCCAGCCACCGCCGCTCGAAAGCCAGCACACACCCGTCTCCCGCCACAATCAAGGGTGCATCTAGGCTCTCCCAGGTACGTTGAATGCGGGAATATGGGAACCTTAAGCGGCCAGATAATCCGTAGAAAGTATTACAGACACAAGCACTCTTTTTATTCAAGCCGCCAGCATCCACAGAACGGTAGCTGTAGGGTGGCTCAGCGCATAGTTTATTTCCGATGGAAGCCGGGTAACAGCACATAAGATAGTAACAGCCACAATGGGTAAAAATGTCCGCCTTCAGCGTTCTCCGTCCGCACCTTGCAGGTAAGGTGTGAACGGGGTTTGTATGATGACCGGCTTTTTTGAAGAAACGCCCTGCTCCAGGTGAGACACCGCTATGTCTGTATGTCTTAATGGTTACACATCTCTGTGTATTGTTATGGAGATGCTGCAGCAACTTAGCAGTTTAATGCCTCAAATTAACTTCCAGTCTGAGATCCGTAGATCACGTACCAGCCTATATACCAGGAATAGGACATTGGTAGCCTTCAGAATGCCGGGGAATAGTAACTTAGATCCCAAACAGGGAGAGGTGAGGTTTTCAGGCAGCTACCTGCAGAGCTACCTGTTGGCTCCACCCACCGGCCGGAAGTCTCTTTCTCTATTTTAATATTTTCCTTTTTACTAAGTTACCTTAAGAGGGCCCCACAAAATGTTGCACCAGGACCCTCTGTTGAGAAGCTCCACTACTGGGTACTACGTCAATACAGTGCACTGGTTTAAGTAGTATGTGGTGTAGTATCTAAGTACATATGGTGCAAGGGCTTAAAGTCACTAAGTATTTCCATGTAAAGTTTATTTCCTAAATAGTGATGTCGCGAACATAAAATGTTCGGTTCGCGAACAGCGAACATGAACTTCCGCAAATGTTCGCGAACGGGCGAACCGGGCGAACCGCCATAGACTTCAATAGGCAGGCGAATTTTAAAACCCACAGGGACTCTTTCTGGCCACAATAGTGATGGAAAAGTTGTTTCAAGGGGACTAACACCTGGACTGTGGCATGCCAAAGGGGGATCCATGGCAAAACTCCCATGGAAAATTACATAGTTGATGCAGAGTCTGGTTTTAAGCCATAAAGGGCATAAATCACCTAACATTCCTAAATTGTTTGGAATAACGTGCTTTAAAACATCAGGTATGATGTTGTATTGATCAGGTAGCGTAAGGGTTACGCCCGCTTCACAGTGACAGACCAAACTCCCCATTTAAAGGGACAGTCTACACCAGAATTTTTATTGTTTTAAAAGATAGATAATCCCTTTATTACCCATTTCCCAGTTTTGCATAACTAACACATTTATAATAATATACTTTTAACCTCTGTGATTATCTTGTATCTAAGCCTCTGCAAACTGCCCCTTTTTTCAGTTCTTTTGACAGACCTGCAGTCTAGCCAATCAGTGCCTGCTCCCAGATAACTTCTCGTGCACGAGCACAATGTTATCTATATGAAATACGTGAACTAACACCCTCTAGTGGTGAAAAACTGTTAAAATGCAATCTGAAAGAGGTGGGCTTCAAGGTCTAAGAAATTAGCATATGAACCTCCTAGGTTCAGCTTTCAACTAAGAATACCAAGAGAACAAAGCAAAATTGGTGCTAAAAGTAAAATGGAAAATTGTTTAAAATTACATGCTCTATCTGAATCATGAAAGTTTATTTTGGCCTAGACTGTCCCTTTAATGCACCGCAAACAACCGCAAACAGTCCATTTGCACAACCGCAAACTCCCCATTTGCACAAGGTTGGATACCAAGCTAGCCATGTCCCGTTCCTTGTCCTCACTGATGTCATTGAAGGTCTCTTCCTCCACCCAGCCAAGTACAACACCAAGGGTCCCCAAAAGGTGACAACAAGCCCCCTGGGATGCCTGCTATGTTTGGTCTTCCACCTCCTCAAAGCCACCTTCCTCCTCTGACTCCTCTTCTTCAGACTCCTCTCTCTGCGTTGCCTCTCTCTGTGTTATTATAAGGTGTGTTAAGTAGTACTTTTCCTATCAGTTTAATCCCTGTTACGTCCCCTATCAGGGGACGTGTATATGGCATCGATTTTAGGAACCGGGAGATGGAAAAAGATGCTTGGTCGGTCCTCCTACTTCAAATTTGGGGCACTGCGCGTGCAATCTACTGTGCCACCAGATAGGAGTGGTGTGTTAAGTAGTACTATTCTTATCAGTTTAATCCCTGTTACATCCCCTATCAGGGGATGTGTATATGGCATCGATTTTAGGAACCGGGAGATGGAAAAAGATGCTTGGTCGGTCCTCCTACTTCAAATTTGGGGCACTGCACGTGCAATCTAATGTGCCACCAGATAGGAGTGGTGTGTTAAGTAGTTCTATTCTTATCAGTTTAATCCCTGTTACGTCCCCTATCAGGGGACGTGTATATGGCATCGATTTTAGGAACCGGGAGATGGAAAAAGATTCTTGGTCGGTCCTCCTACTTCAAATTTGGGGCACTGCGCGTGCAATCTAATGTGCCACCAGATAGGAGTGTTGTGTTAAGTTGTACTATTCCTATCAGTTTAATCCCTGTTATGTGCCTTTTTTTTGGTTTGGTTTTTGAAGCCACAGTGCAGCACCAGAGGCCAGAAAAATTAGGCATGTACACATGCCTAAAAATTAGGTATTGCTGTAGCAGCGGCCAGAAAAATTGATGTTTGTTTCCCAGGCAGAAAGTGCCATAAAACATTGCGGCTTGAACCCTGGTTGGTGGTGGATAAGTCACTCAAGTCATCCGGCATTCAGAGATAAAATACAGCAGTGTGTGGACCATTTTTAGCCCAAGGCAGATCATCTCATCAGGCCTTTTTTAGTTGAATGTATCGCCCAGTGTCAGTCCCTTCGGTATCCATCCCTCATTCATCTTAATAAAGGTGAGGTAATCTAGACTTTTTTGACCTAGGCGACTTCTCTTCTCAGTGACAATACCTCCTGCTGCACTGAAGGTCCTTTCTGACAGGATACTTGAAACGGGGCAGGCCAGAAGTTCTATCGCAAATTGGGATAGCTCAGGCCACAGGTCAAGCCTGCACACCCAGTAGTCAAGGGGTTCATCGCTCCTCAGAGTGTCGATATTTGCAGTTAAGGCGAGGTAGTCTGCTACCTGTCAGTCGATTCGTTCTCTGAGGGTGGACCCCGAAGGGCTGTGGCGATGCGTAGGACTTAAAAAGCTCCACATGTCCTCCATCAACAACACGTCTGTAAAGCATCCTGTCCTTGCCGGCGTGGTCGTGGGAAGAGGAGGATTACTTTCACCTCTTCTCCTGTTAGATTCCTGTTGTGCTGTGACATCACCCTTATACGCTGTGTAAAGCATACTTTTTAATTTATTTTGGAACTGCTGCATCCTTTCCGACTTGCGGTAATTCGGTAACATTTCAGGCACCCAGTACAGGTCGTTCTCCTTCAGCCTTTTTATACAAGAGTCCCTCAACAGGCACGACAGCATGAAAGACCCCATTTGCACAAGGTTGGATGCCGAGCTACTCATGTCCCGTTCCTCATCCTCCGTGATCTCACTGAAGGTATCTTCTTCCCCCCAGCCACGTACACCACCACAGGTACCAGATAGGTGACAACGAGCACCCTGGGATGCCTGTTGTGGTTGGTCTTCCTCCTCCTCCTCCTCAAAGCCAAATTCCTCCTCTGACTCCTCTTCCTCACAATCCTCTTCCAGCAATGCCGCAGGTCCAGCAAGCGATGCTGATAAGGCTGTTTCTGGTGGTGATGGTGACCACAACTCTTCCTCTTCACGCTCATCTACGGCCTGATCTAGCACTCTTCACAGGGCATGCTCCAGGAAGAAACAAATGGTATGATGTCGCTGATGGTGCCTTCTGTGCGACTGACTAGGTTTGTCACCTCCTCAAAAGGACGCATGAGCCTACAGGCACTGAAACGCACACGTGTGAAGGAAACTGACTGCTATTATTTAACACAGTCAAAAAAGTGTTTTTTTTTTTTAAATCTACACTACTGTTACACCAGATATGAGTTGCACTGGGGTGACACTGTGCCCTGGCAGGCAGGCAGGCACTGAAACGCACACGTGTGAAGGAAACTGACTGCTATTATTTAACACAGTCAAAAAAGTGTTTTTTTTTTTTTAAATCTACACTACTGTTACACCAGATATTAGTTGCACTGGGCTGACACTGTGCCCTGGCAGTCAGGCACTGAAACGCACATGTGTGAAGGAAACTGACTGCTATTATTTAACACAGTCAAAAAAGTGTTGTTTTTTTTAAATGTACACTACTGTTACACCAGATATGAGTTGCACTGGGGTGACACTGTGCCCTGGCAGGCAGGCACTGAAACGCACACGTGTGAAGGAAACTGACTGCTATTATTTAACACAGTCAAAAAAGTTTTTTTTTTTTTAAATCTACACTACTGTTACACCAGATATGAGTTGCACTGGGGTGACACTGTGCCCTGGCAGGCAGGCACTGAAACGCACACATGTGAAGGAAACTGACTGTTATTATTTAACACAGTCAAAAAAGTGTTTTTGTTTTTTTTAAATCTACACTACTGTTACACAAGATATGAGTTGCACTGGGGTGACACTGTGCCCTGGCAGGCAGGCACTGAAACGCATACGTGTGAAGGAAACTGACTGCTGTTATTTAACACAGTCAAAAAAGTGTTTTTTGTATTTTTAAATCTACACTACTGTTACACCAGATATGAGTTGCACTGGGGTGACACTGTGCCCTGGCAGGCAGGCAGGCACTGAAACGCACACGTGTGAAGGAAACTGACTGCTATTATTTAACACAGTCAAAAAAGTGTTGTTTTTTTAAAATCTATACTACTGTTACACAAGATATGAGTTGCACTGGGGTGACACTGTGCCCTGGCAGGCAGGCACTGAAACGCACACGTGTGAAGGAAACTGACTGCTATTATTTAACACAGTCAAAAAGGTGTTTTTTTTTAAAATCTACACTACTGTTACACCAGATATGCATTGCACTGGGGTGACACTGTGCCCTGGCAGGCAGGCACTGAAACGCATACGTGTGAAGGAAACTGACTGCTATTATTTAACACAGTCAAAAAAGTGTTCTTTTTTTAAATCTACACTACTGTTACACCAGATATGAGTTGCACTGGGGTGACTCTGTGCCCTGGCAGGCAGGCACTGAAACGCACACGTGTGAAGGAAACTGACTGCTATTATTTAACACAGTCAAAAAAGTGTTCTTTTTTTTAAATCTACACTACTGTTACACCAGATATGAGTTGCACTGGGGTGACACTGTGCCCTGGCAGGTAGGCACTGAAACGCACACGTGTGAAGGAAACTGACTGCTATTATTTAACACAGTCAAAAAAGTGTTTTTTTTTTAAATCTACACTACTGTTACACCAAATATGAGTTGCACTGGGGTGACACTGTGCCCTGGCAGGCAGGCACTGAAACGCACACGTGTGAAGGAAACTGACTGCTATTATTTAACACAGTCAAAAATGTGTTGTTTTTTTTAAATCTACACTACTGTTACACCAGATATGAGTTGCACTGGGGTGACACTGTGCCCTGGCAGGCAGGCACTGAAATGCATACGTGTGAAGGAAACTGACTGCTATTATTTAACACAGTCAAAAAAGTGTTTTGTTTTTTTTAAAATCTACACTACTGTTACACCAGATATGAGTTGCACTGGGGTGACACTGTGCCCTGGCAGGCAGGCAGGCACTGAAACGCACACGTGTGAAGGAAACTGACTGCTATTATTTAACACAGTCAAAAAAGTGTTGTTTTTTTTAAATCTATACTACTGTTACACCAGATATGAGTTGCACTGGGGTGACACTGTGCCCTGGCAGGCAGGCACTGAAACGCACACGTGTGAAGGAAACTGACTGCTATTATTTAACACAGTCAAAAAGGTGTTTTTTTTTAAATCTACACTACTGTTAAACCAGATATGCATTGCACTGGGGTGACACTGTGCCCTGGCAGGCAGGCAGGCACTGAAACGCATACGTGTGAAGGAAACTGACTGCTATTATTTAACACAGTCAAAAAAGTGTTCTTTTTTTAAATCTACACTACTGTTACACCAGATATGAGTTGCACTGGGGTGACATTCCTCCTCTGACTCCTCTTCCTCACAATCCTCTTCCAGCAATGCCGCAGGTCCAGCAAGCGATGCTGATAAGGCTGTTTCTGGTGGTGATGGTGACCACAACTCTTCCTCTTCACGCTCATCTACGGCTTGATCTAGCACTCTTCGCAGGGCACGCTCCAGGAAGAAACAAATGGTATGATGTCGCTGATGGTGCCTTCTGTGCGACTGACTAGGTTTGTCACCTCCTCAAAAGGACGCATGAGCCTAAAGGCACTGAAACGCACACGTGTGAAGGAAACTGACTGCTATTATTTAACACAGTCAAAAAAGTGTTGTTTTTTTTAAATGTACACTACTGTTACACCAGATATGAGTTGCACTGGGGTGACACTGTGCCCTGGCAGGCAGGCACTGAAACGCACACGTGTGAAGGAAACTGACTGCTATTATTTAACACAGTCAAAAAAGTTTTTTTTTTTTTAAATCTACACTACTGTTACACCAGATATGAGTTGCACTGGGGTGACACTGTGCCCTGGCAGGCAGGCAGGCACTGAAACGCACACGTGTGAAGGAAACTGACTGTTATTATTTAACACAGTCAAAAAAGTGTTTTTTTTTTTTTTTAAATCTACACTACTGTTACACCAGATATGAGTTGCAATGGGGTGACACTGTGCCCTGGCAGGCAGGCACTGAAACGCATACGTGTGAAGGAAACTGACTGCTATTATTTAACACAGTCAAAAAAGTGTTTTTTTTTTTTTTTAAATCTACACTACTGTTACACCAGATATGAGTTGCACTGGGGTGACACTGTGCCCTGGCAGGCAGGCAGGCAGGCAGGCACTGAAACGCACACGTGTGAAGGAAACTGACTGCTATTATTTAACACAGTCAAAAAAGTGTTGTTTTTTTAAAATCTATACTACTGTTACACAAGATATGAGTTGCACTGGGGTGACACTGTGCCCTGGCAGGCAGGCACTGAAACGCACACGTGTGAAGGAAACTGACTGCTATTATTTAACACAGTCAAAAAGGTGTTTTTTTTTAAATCTACACTACTGTTACACCAGATATGCATTGCACTGGGGTGACACTGTGCCCTGGCAGGCAGGCACTGAAACGCATACGTGTGAAGGAAACTGACTGCTATTATTTAACACAGTCAAAAAAGTGTTCTTTTTTTAAATCTACACTACTGTTACACCAGATATGAGTTGCACTGGGGTGACTCTGTGCCCTGGCAGGCAGGCAGGCACTGAAACGCACACGTGTGAAGGAAACTGACTGCTATTATTTAACACAGTCAAAAAAGTGTTCTTTTTTTAAATCTACACTACTGTTACACCAGATATGAGTTGCACTGGGGTGACACTGTGCCCTGGCAGGCAGGCACTGAAACGCACACGTGTGAAGGAAACTGACTGCTATTATTTAACACAGTCAAAAAAGTGTTTTTTTTTTTAAATCTACACTACTGTTACACCAGATATGAGTTGCACTGGGGTGACACTGTGCCCTGGCAGGCAGGCACTGAAACGCACACGTGTGAAGGAAACTGACTGCTATTATTTAACACAGTCAAAAATGTGTTGTTTTTTTTAAATCTACACTACTGTTACACCAGATATGAGTTGCACTGGGGTGACACTGTGCCCTGGCAGGCAGGCACTGAAATGCATACGTGTGAAGGAAACTGACTGCTATTATTTAACACAGTCAAAAAAGTGTTTTTTTTTTTTTTAAATCTACACTACTGTTACACCAGATATGAGTTGCACTGGGGTGACACTGTGCCCTGGCAGGCAGGCAGGCACTGAAACGCACACGTGTGAAGGAAACTGACTGCTATTATTTAACACAGTCAAAAAAGTGTTGTTTTTTTTTAAATCTATACTACTGTTACACCAGATATGAGTTGCACTGGGGTGACACTGTGCCCTGGCAGGCACTGAAATGCACACGTGTGAAGGAAACTGACTGCTATTATTTAACACAGTCAAAAAGGTGGTTTTTTTTAAATCTACACTACTGTTAAACCAGATATGCATTGCACTGGGGTGACACTGTGCCCTGGCAGGCAGGCAGGCAGGCACTGAAACGCATACGTGTGAAGGAAACTGACTGCTATTATTTAACACAGTCAAAAAAGTGTTCTTTTTTTAAATCTACACTACTGTTACACCAGATATGAGTTGCACTGGGGTGACATTCCTCCTCTGACTCCTCTTCCTCACAATCCTCTTCCAGCAATGCCGCAGGTCCAGCAAGCGATGCTGATAAGGCTGTTTCTGGTGGTGATGGTGACCACAACTCTTCCTCTTCACGCTCATCTACGGCCTGATCTAGCACTCTTCGCAGGGCACGCTCCAGGAAGAAACAAATGGTATGATGTCGCTGATGGTGCCTTCTGTGCGACTGACTAGGTTTGTCACCTCCTCAAAAGGACGCATGAGCCTAAAGGCACTGAAACGCACACGTGTGAAGGAAACTGACTGCTATTATTTAACACAGTCAAAAAGTGTTGTTTTTTTTAAATCTACACTACTGTTACACCAGATATGCAGTTGCACTGGGGTGACACTGTGCCCTGGCAGGCAGGCACTGAAACGCACACGTGTGAAGGAAACTGACTGCTATTATTTAACACAGTCAAAAAAGTGTTGTTTTTTTAAAATCTACACTACTGTTACACCAGATATGAGTTGCACTGGGGTGACACTGTGCCCTGGCAGGCAGGCACTGAAACGCACACGTGTGAAGGAAACTGACTGCTATTATTTAACACAGTCAAAAAAGTGTTTTCTTTCATGTAATTAGCAAGAGTCTATGAGCTAGTGACGTATGGGATATACATTCCTACCAGGAGGGGCAAAGTTTCCCAAACCAAACCTCAAAATGCCTATAAATACACCCCTCACCACACCCACAAATCAGTTTTACAAACTTTGCCTCCTATGGAGGTGGTGAAGTAAGTTTGTGCTAGATTCTACGTTGATATGCGCTCCACAGCAGGTTGGAGCCCGGTTTTCCTCTCAGCATGCAGTGAATGTCAGAGGGATGTGAGGAGAGTATTGCCTATTTGAATGCAGTGATCTCCTTCTACGGGGTCTATTTCATAGGTTCTCTGTTATCGGTCGTAGAGATTCATCTCTTACCTCCCTTTTCAGATCGACGATATACTCTTATATATACCATTTCCTCTACTGATTCTCGTTTCAGTACTGGTTTGGCTTTCTACTACGTGTAGATGAGTGTCCTGGGGTAAGTAAGTCTTATTTTCTGTGACACTCTAAGCTATGGTTGGGCACTTTTATATAAAGTTCTAAATATATGTATTCAAACATTTATTTGCCTTGACTCAGGATGTTCAACGTTCCTTATTTCAGACAGTCAGTTTCATATTTGGGATAATGCATATGAATAAATCATTTTTTCTTACCTTAACAATTTGTCTTTTTCCCTGTGGGCTGTTAGGCTCGCGGGGGCTGAAAATGCTTCATTTTATTGTGTCATTCTTGGCGCAGACTTTTTTGGCACAAAAATTTTTTCTGTTTCCGGCGTCATATGTGTTGCCGGAAGTTGCTTCATTTTTGACGTTTTTTTGCGCCAAAGGTGTCGGCGTTCCGGATGTGGAGTCATTTTGGCGCCAAAAGCATTTAGGCACCAAATAATGTGGGCGTCTTTTTTGGCGCTAAAAAAATATGGGCGTCACTTTTGTCTCCACATTATTTAAGTCTCATTATTTTGTGCTTCTGGTTGCTAGAAGCTTGTTCTATGGCATTTTTTTCCCATTCCTGAAACTGTCATTTAAGGAATTTGATCAATTTTGCTTTATATGTTGTTTTTTCTATTACATATTGCAAGATGTCCCACGTTGAAGCTGAGTCAGAAGATACTTCTGGAAAATCCCTGCCTGGTGCTGGAGCTACCAAAGCTAAGTGTATCTGCTGTAAACTTTTGGTATCTGTTCCTCCAGCTGTTGTTTGTACTGTTTGTCATGACAAACTTGCTAATGCAGATAATATTTCCTTTAGTACTGTTACATTACCTGTTGCTATTCCGTCAACATCTAATACTCAGAGTGTTCCTGATAACATAAGAGATTTTGTTTCTAAATCCATTAAGAAGGCTATGTCTGTTATTCCTCCTTCTAGTAAACGTAAAAAGTCTTTTAAAACTTCTCATTTTTCAGATGAATTTTTAAATGAACATCATCATTCTGATACTGATATTGGTTCTTCTGTTTCAGAGGATTCTGTCTCAGAGGTTGATGCTGATAAATCTTCATATTTATTTAAAATGGAATTTATTCGTTCTTTACTTAAAGAAGTCCTAATTGCATTAGAAATTGAGGATTCTAGTCCTCTTGATACTAAATCTAAACGTTTAGATAAGGTTTTTAAATCTCCTGTAGTTATTCCAGAAGTTTTTCCTGTCCCTGATGCTATTTCTGAAGTAATTTCCAGGGAATGGAATAATTTGGGTAATTCTTTTACTCCTTCTAAACGTTTTAAGCAATTATATCCTGTGCCATCTGACAGATTAGAATTTTGGGACAAAATCCCTAAGGTTGATGGGGCTGTCTCTACTCTTGCTAAGCGTACTACTATTCCTACGGCAGATGGTACTTCCTTTAAGGATCCTTTAGATAGGAAAATTGAATCCTTTCTAAGAAAAGCTTACTTGTGTTCATGTAATCTTCTTAGACCTGCTATATCTTTAGCGGATGTTGCTGCAGCTTCAACCTTTTGGTTAGAAGCTTTAGCGCAACAAGTAACAGATCATAATTCTCATAGCATTATTATTCTTCTACAACATGCTAATAATTTTATTTGTGATGCCATCTTTGATATCATTAGAGTTGATGTCAGGTATATGTCTCTAGCTATTTTAGCTAGAAGAGCTTTATGGCTTAAAACTTGGAATGCTGATATGTCTTCTAAGTCTACTCTGCTTTCCCTTTCTTTCCAGGGTAATAAATTATTTGATTCTCAGTTGGATTCTATTATCTCAACTGTTACTGGAGGGAAAGGAACTTTTTTACCACAGGATAAAAAATCTAAAGGTAAATTTAGGTCTAATAATCGTTTTCGTTCCTTTCGTCACAACAAGGAACAAAAGCCTGATCATTCATCCTCAGGAGCGGTATCAGTTTGGAAACCATCTCCAGTCTGGAATAAATCCAAGCCTTTCAGAAAACCAAAGCCAGCTCCCAAGTCCACATGAAGGTGCGGCCCTCATGCATACGTGTGAAGGAAACTGACTGCTATTATTTAACACAGTCAAAAAAGTGTTGTTTTTTTTTAAATCTACACTACTGTTACACCAGATATGAGTTGCACTGGGGTGACACTGTGCCCTGGCAGGCAGGCAGGCACTGAAACGCACACGTGTGAATGAAACTGACTGCTATTATTTAACACAGTCAAAAAAGTGTTTTTTTTGTAAATCTATACTACTGTTACACCAGATATGAGTTGCACTGGGGTGACACTGTGCCCTGGCAGGCAGGCACTGAAACGCACACGTGTGAAGGAAACTGACTGCTATTATTTAACACAGTCAAAAAGGTGTTTTTTTTTTAAATCTACACTACTGTTACACCAGATATGAGTTGCACTGGGGTGACATGGTGCCCTGGCAGGCAGGCACTGAAACGCATACGTGTGAAGGAAACTGACTGCTATTATTTAACACAGTCAAAAAAGTGTTTTTTTTTTAAATCTACACTACTGTTACACCAGATATGAGTTGCACTGGGGTGACATGGTGCCCTGGCAGGCAGGCACTGAAACGCATACGTGTGAAGGAAACTGACTGCTATTATTTAACACAGTCAAAAAAGTGTTTTTTTTTTAAATCTACACTACTGTTACACCAGATATGAGTTGCACTGGGGTGACACTGAGCCCTGGCAGGTAGGCACTGAAACGCACACGTGTGAAGGAAACTGACTGCTATTATTTAACACAGTCAAAAAAGTGTTTTTTTTTTTTAAATCTACACTACTGTTACACCAGATATGAGTTGCACTGGGGTGACACTGTGCCCTGGCAGGCAGGCACTGAAACGCACACGTGTGAAGGAAACTGACTGCTATTATTTAACACAGTCAAAAAAGTGTTTTGTTTTTTTAAATCTACACTACTGTTACACCAGATATGAGTTGCACTGGGGTGACACTGTGCCCTGGCAGGCAGGCACTGAAATGCACACGTGTGAAGGAAACTGACTGCTATTATTTAACACAGTCAAAAAAGTGTTTTTTTTTTAAATCTACACTACTGTTACACCAGATATGAGTTGCACTGGGGTGACACTGTGCCCTGGCAGGCAGGCACTGAAACGCACACGTGTGAAGGAAACTGACTGCTATTATTTAACACAGTCAAAAAAGTGTTTTTTTTTTTAAATCTACACTACTGTTACACCAGATATGAGTTGCACTGGGGTGACACTGTGCCCTGGCAGGCAGGCACTGAAACGCACACGTGTGAAGGAAACTGACTGCTATTATTTAACACAGTCAAAAATGTGTTGTTTTTTTTAAATCTACACTACTGTTACACCAGATATGAGTTGCACTGGGGTGACACTGTGCCCTGGCAGGCAGGCACTGAAATGCATACGTGTGAAGGAAACTGACTGCTATTATTTAACACAGTCAAAAAAGTGTTTTTTTTTTTTTTAAATCTACACTACTGTTACACCAGATATGAGTTGCACTGGGGTGACACTGTGCCCTGGCAGGCAGGCAGGCACTGAAACGCACACGTGTGAAGGAAACTGACTGCTATTATTTAACACAGTCAAAAAAGTGTTGTTTTTTTTAAATCTATACTACTGTTACACCAGATATGAGTTGCACTGGGGTGACACTGTGCCCTGGCAGGCACTGAAATGCACACGTGTGAAGGAAACTGACTGCTATTATTTAACACAGTCAAAAAGGTGTTTTTTTTTTAAATCTACACTACTGTTAAACCAGATATGCATTGCACTGGGGTGACACTGTGCCCTGGCAGGCAGGCAGGCACTGAAACGCATACGTGTGAAGGAAACTGACTGCTATTATTTAACACAGTCAAAAAAGTGTTCTTTTTTTAAATCTACACTACTGTTACACCAGATATGAGTTGCACTGGGGTGACATTCCTCCTCTGACTCCTCTTCCTCACAATCCTCTTCCAGCAATGCCGCAGGTCCAGCAAGCGATGCTGATAAGGCTGTTTCTGGTGGTGATGGTGACCACAACTCTTCCTCTTCACGCTCATCTACGGCCTGATCTAGCACTCTTCGCAGGGCACGCTCCAGGAAGAAACAAATGGTATGATGTCGCTGATGGTGCCTTCTGTGCGACTGACTAGGTTTGTCACCTCCTCAAAAGGACGCATGAGCCTAAAGGCACTGAAACGCACACGTGTGAAGGAAACTGACTGCTATTATTTAACACAGTCAAAAAGGTGTTTTTTTTTAAATCTACACTACTGTTACACCAGATATGCATTGCACTGGGGTGACACTGTGCCCTGGCAGGCAGGCACTGAAACGCACACGTGTGAAGGAAACTGACTGCTATTATTTAACACAGTCAAAAAAGTGTTGTTTTTTTAAAATCTACACTACTGTTACACCAGATATGAGTTGCACTGGGGTGACACTGTGCCCTGGCAGGCAGGCACTGAAACGCACACGTGTGAAGGAAACTGACTGCTATTATTTAACACAGTCAAAAAAGTGTTTTCTTTCATGTAATTAGCAAGAGTCTATGAGCTAGTGACGTATGGGATATACATTCCTACCAGGAGGGGCAAAGTTTCCCAAACCAAACCTCAAAATGCCTATAAATACACCCCTCACCACACCCACAAATCAGTTTTACAAACTTTGCCTCCTATGGAGGTGGTGAAGTAAGTTTGTGCTAGATTCTACGTTGATATGCGCTCCACAGCAGGTTGGAGCCCGGTTTTCCTCTCAGCATGCAGTGAATGTCAGAGGGATGTGAGGAGAGTATTGCCTATTTGAATGCAGTGATCTCCTTCTACGGGGTCTATTTCATAGGTTCTCTGTTATCGGTCGTAGAGATTCATCTCTTACCTCCCTTTTCAGATCGACGATATACTCTTATATATACCATTTCCTCTACTGATTCTCGTTTCAGTACTGGTTTGGCTTTCTACTACGTGTAGATGAGTGTCCTGGGGTAAGTAAGTCTTATTTTCTGTGACACTCTAAGCTATGGTTGGGCACTTTTATATAAAGTTCTAAATATATGTATTCAAACATTTATTTGCCTTGACTCAGGATGTTCAACGTTCCTTATTTCAGACAGTCAGTTTCATATTTGGGATAATGCATATGAATAAATCATTTTTTCTTACCTTAACAATTTGTCTTTTTCCCTGTGGGCTGTTAGGCTCGCGGGGGCTGAAAATGCTTCATTTTATTGTGTCATTCTTGGCGCAGACTTTTTTGGCACAAAAATTTTTTCTGTTTCCGGCGTCATATGTGTTGCCGGAAGTTGCTTCATTTTTGACGTTTTTTTTGCGCCAAAGGTGTCGGCGTTCCGGATGTGGAGTCATTTTGGCGCCAAAAGCATTTAGGCACCAAATAATGTGGGCGTCTTTTTTGGCGCTAAAAAAATATGGGCGTCACTTTTGTCTCCACATTATTTAAGTCTCATTATTTTGTGCTTCTGGTTGCTAGAAGCTTGTTCTATGGCATTTTTTTTCCCATTCCTGAAACTGTCATTTAAGGAATTTGATCAATTTTGCTTTATATGTTGTTTTTTCTATTACATATTGCAAGATGTCCCACGTTGAAGCTGAGTCAGAAGATACTTCTGGAAAATCCCTGCCTGGTGCTGGAGCTACCAAAGCTAAGTGTATCTGCTGTAAACTTTTGGTATCTGTTCCTCCAGCTGTTGTTTGTACTGTTTGTCATGACAAACTTGCTAATGCAGATAATATTTCCTTTAGTACTGTTACATTACCTGTTGCTATTCCGTCAACATCTAATACTCAGAGTGTTCCTGATAACATAAGAGATTTTGTTTCTAAATCCATTAAGAAGGCTATGTCTGTTATTCCTCCTTCTAGTAAACGTAAAAAGTCTTTTAAAACTTCTCATTTTTCAGATTAATTTTTAAATGAACATCATCATTCTGATACTGATATTGGTTCTTCTGTTTCAGAGGATTCTGTCTCAGAGGTTGATGCTGATAAATCTTCATATTTATTTAAAATGGAATTTATTCGTTCTTTACTTAAAGAAGTCCTAATTGCATTAGAAATTGAGGATTCTAGTCCTCTTGATACTAAATCTAAACGTTTAGATAAGGTTTTTAAATCTCCTGTAGTTATTCCAGAAGTTTTTCCTGTCCCTGATGCTATTTCTGAAGTAATTTCCAGGGAATGGAATAATTTGGGTAATTCTTTTACTCCTTCTAAACGTTTTAAGCAATTATATCCTGTGCCATCTGACAGATTAGAATTTTGGGACAAAATCCCTAAGGTTGATGGGGCTGTCTCTACTCTTGCTAAGCGTACTACTATTCCTACGGCAGATGGTACTTCCTTTAAGGATCCTTTAGATAGGAAAATTGAATCCTTTCTAAGAAAAGCTTACTTGTGTTCATGTAATCTTCTTAGACCTGCTATATCTTTAGCGGATGTTGCTGCAGCTTCAACCTTTTGGTTAGAAGCTTTAGCGCAACAAGTAACAGATCATAATTCTCATAGCATTATTATTCTTCTACAACATGCTAATAATTTTATTTGTGATGCCATCTTTGATATCATTAGAGTTGATGTCAGGTATATGTCTCTAGCTATTTTAGCTAGAAGAGCTTTATGGCTTAAAACTTGGAATGCTGATATGTCTTCTAAGTCTACTCTGCTTTCCCTTTCTTTCCAGGGTAATAAATTATTTGATTCTCAGTTGGATTCTATTATCTCAACTGTTACTGGAGGGAAAGGAACTTTTTTACCACAGGATAAAAAATCTAAAGGTAAATTTAGGTCTAATAATCGTTTTCGTTCCTTTCGTCACAACAAGGAACAAAAGCCTGATCATTCATCCTCAGGAGCGGTATCAGTTTGGAAACCATCTCCAGTCTGGAATAAATCCAAGCCTTTCAGAAAACCAAAGCCAGCTCCCAAGTCCACATGAAGGTGCGGCCCTCATGCATACGTGTGAAGGAAACTGACTGCTATTATTTAACACAGTCAAAAAAGTGTTGTTTTTTTTTAAATCTACACTACTGTTACACCAGATATGAGTTGCACTGGGGTGACACTGTGCCCTGGCAGGCAGGCAGGCACTGAAACGCACACGTGTGAATGAAACTGACTGCTATTATTTAACACAGTCAAAAAAGTGTTTTTTTTGTAAATCTATACTACTGTTACACCAGATATGAGTTGCACTGGGGTGACACTGTGCCCTGGCAGGCAGGCACTGAAACGCACACGTGTGAAGGAAACTGACTGCTATTATTTAACACAGTCAAAAAGGTGTTTTTTTTTTAAATCTACACTACTGTTACACCAGATATGAGTTGCACTGGGGTGACATGGTGCCCTGGCAGGCAGGCACTGAAACGCATACGTGTGAAGGAAACTGACTGCTATTATTTAACACAGTCAAAAAAGTGTTTTTTTTTTAAATCTACACTACTGTTACACCAGATATGAGTTGCACTGGGGTGACATGGTGCCCTGGCAGGCAGGCACTGAAACGCATACGTGTGAAGGAAACTGACTGCTATTATTTAACACAGTCAAAAAAGTGTTTTTTTTTTAAATCTACACTACTGTTACACCAGATATGAGTTGCACTGGGGTGACACTGAGCCCTGGCAGGTAGGCACTGAAACGCACACGTGTGAAGGAAACTGACTGCTATTATTTAACACAGTCAAAAAAGTGTTTTTTTTTTTTAAATCTACACTACTGTTACACCAGATATGAGTTGCACTGGGGTGACACTGTGCCCTGGCAGGCAGGCACTGAAACGCACACGTGTGAAGGAAACTGACTGCTATTATTTAACACAGTCAAAAAAGTGTTTTTTTTTTTTAAATCTACACTACTGTTACACCAGATATGAGTTGTACTGGGGTGACACTGTGCCCTGGCAGGCAGGCACTGAAATGCACACGTGTGAAGGAAACTGACTGCTATTATTTAACACAGTCAAAAAAGTGTTTTTTTTTTAAATCTACACTACTGTTACACCAGATATGCATTGCACTGGGGTGACACTGTGCCCTGTCAGGCACTGAAACGCACACGTGTGAAGGAAACTGACTGCTATTATTTAACACAGTCAAAAAAGTGGTTTTTTTTTAAATCTACATTACTGTTACACCACATATGAGTTGCACTGGGGTGACACTGTGCCCTGGCAGGCAGGCACTGAAACGCACACGTGTGAAGGAAACTGACTGCTATTATTTAACACAGTCAAAAAAGTGTTTTTTTTTTAAATGTACACTACTGTTACACCAGATATGAGTTGCACTGGGGTGACACTGTGCCCTGGCAGGCAGGCACTGAAACGCACACGTGTTAAGGAAACTGACTGCTATTATTTAACACAGTCAAAGAAGTGTTTTTTCTTTTTTAAATGTACACTACTGTTACACCAGATATGAGTGGTGGCACTGGGCAAGTGGGCACAGTATACGCTGTGAGCCTGACACACACGCTGGCAGGCAGGCAACTGCAATTAGATTACACAGTAAAAAAAAAAAAAGCAGACTGATGTTCTAGCCCTAACAAGGGCTTTTTGGGGTGCTGTCCTTACAGCAGAGATCAGATGAGTCCTTCAGGACTGTAGTGGACACTGAATACACTAGCCTAGCTATCGATTTCCCTATTAAATCAGCAGCAGCTACACTGTCCCTCCTCTCACTATGAATGCTGCTTCCAAATGAATCTAAAATGGATGCTGCCCAGGAGGTAGGAGGGTCTGGGAGGGAGAGTCTGCTGCTGATTGGCTGGAATGTGTCTGCTGACTGTGAGGTACAGGGTCAAAGTATTACTCAATGATGATGAATTGGGGGCGGATCGAACATCGCATATGTTCGCCCGCTGCGGCGAACGAGAACATGCTATGTTCGCCGGGAACTATTCGCCGGCAAACTATTTGCGACATCACTATTCCTAAACAATGTATTATTATAGTAGACCTCTAGTGTCTAGTCAAGTAACACCGTGAGACACTGTTTTAAGCTACTTCTCTAGATCACACTATAGATAATAAAAAAGGAAGTCACGGATGAAAATGGGATCTCAATTGTGAATATAACAATAATCTGGCATTGTTTTTTAAAACAAAATAATATAATTTAATTCTGAAATTAAAAATATTGGGGGAAAGAGTGTCCAACTAATCCATTGGGTCATTTAAAAAAAGAATTGAAAATTATTTGTTTATTACCATCCCTCTCTTACCTCCCTGATAGATACCATTTTTATTAGGTCCCTCCAAGCTAATCCCAGATTCCAATTACAGAGATCTTTCCATCCACTTGATAATTATAGACACATAATTAAGGTCTATAAGGTTGATCCAGACGACTCTTCTAAATATAAATAAAATAAATAAATTAATATATATATATATATATATATATGTACAGTATATATGTAAATACTGTGTATATATATATATATATATATATATATATATAAATCCAAAAGAATTAAGGAATAGCGCAAAAACAGTCCAAAGACACCTGCTCTTAAAAAGTGTATAAATTTTAATATAATCCAAGATAAAAAGACATTGTAGTACAAAAATAAGAGTTAAAAAGTAACTCAGTGTGTAAAGAGACACCTGTCTGCAAACATGTTTCGTGCCTCAGCACTTGTTCACTGCATATAGACACACCTGTGCACACCTTCTATTTAAAGGGGAAGAGAGAAATATGCTAGCACCTATTCTTAAAGTTATACCATCCTATAAAAGTACCTAAAGGAGAAAAAACTAAATATATAAAGGGCCATATTGTGATAAAGTTAGCTTATTTCCTAACCTGCACTGCCTACTTTATTTGAAACCTAGTGTTCACACTTATTAAAAAAAAATAAAATAAAAAATTCTAAATATTCTATTAAGTTTTGAAGATTGCAAATCTGTAGATATTTAAGTTTGCCTTATATTAATGAGTTTCTTTATATGCTGTTGTTAAGAGGCGACAATTAAGAGAGCATAAGGAGAGATTATATCACCTGAACTTTTAACTAATTTATAAGGAACAAAGTATAAACTGCGAAAAATCACAGAATATGAGATGGAAACTAAGCTCAATTAGAAGAAACAAATATGTTTTAAGTAAATGTGTCCAGATCCCTTCTCATATTGAGACCATATGGACTACTGGTTTTGAGAGAAAACATCCAATAGATTTCTCTTTTATTTAGTTTGTTTTCGCTGTCACTGCCTCTTTTCCAGCAAGGGACATGATCAATGCCCTGTATAGCTAGTTTAGATACATCAGAGTTATGTTGTTCTCTGAAATGTCTTGCGACAGGAGTGTCACATTCCTCATCTTCTATAGATCTCAGATGTTGTAAGAACCTATCTTTTAATTACCTTTTTGTTTTTCCTGTATATTGTTTCCCACAAAGGAGGCAAGTTAATAAATACACTACATGAGTAGTGGAGCAATTAATAATTTTTTTTATAGTATGTTTCATTTTTGTAGTGGTAGAAGTAAATTTAGGTCCCTCTGTAACATGTTGACATGTTTTACAGATGGGGCGACGACATTTATAAAAACCTAATCTCTTTTTAAGCCAGGTGCCAGTAGGCTTAGTAGGAAGATCTGAAGGAGATAACACATTAGCAATAGTTTTTCCTCTTCTGGCTACAAAATCACAGCCTTGGCTTAGTACATCCACTATAATGGGGTCAGTATGTAAGATTTGCATGGATTCCCTGATTATATTGCAGACTTTATAATAGTCCTTGCTGTAAGTTGTTATAAATTTCAGCTTATTGTGTTTTGATTTTTTATTTTTGTTATATTTATATTTCAGCAGATTGTCTCTTGGGATTTGTTCAACTTCATCTTTTATTTGGTTCAATAATTCTGATTCATATCCCCTTTTTAACAATCTTTCTGAAATGATAGAAGCTTGTTGTTGGTAAGCACTATCTGTACTGCAATTCCTTTTAGCCCGAATGTATTCCCCTTTGGGGATCCCTTTGATCACATGTTTGGGATGACAGGAATTGAATTCCAAAGTGGTGTTTCCTGCTGTAGCTTTTCTAAAAAGAGAAGTTTTAATTATTTCACAGTCACTGTCTCCTGTGATTTCTAAGTCCAGGAATTTTACAGAATTTGCATTGACTTCTCCTGTAAATTGAATACCACATTCATTTGAATTAAGATATTTGCAAAGCTGTTCAACTTCACCATCACTGCCATCGATAATGAAAAACAAATCGTAGATGTAGCGATAGTATTGGATGATTTTATCCTTGAACGGATTGCCAATCGCAAAGACGTGGGACAGCTCCCACCATGCCATGAAAAGATTGGCATAGGATGGGGCAAACTTTGCCCCCATCGCTGTCCCACACCTTTGCAGATAGCAATCCCGTCCAAACATGAAAAAGTTATGTGTTAATAAGTATTCAATGGCTGATAGGAGAAAATGCTTGACATTTGGTTCGAATTTTCCGTATGGGTCAAGCATATAATCCATTGCAGCCATCCCTTTTTCGTGTGAAATGGATGTGTATAAAGATGTTACATCCACTACACAGAATTTGTAAGTAGTTTTCCAGGGAACACTTTGCAATTTATTCAATAAATCAGTGGTATCCTGTAGATAACTGGGGATTTGTCTCACTAATGGCTACAAGAAAATGTCCAATGTGGACCAACTAACAGTGGTGACATATATTTGGGTAAGCTGATTCATGTAGCGCTTAGGTTTGGTGTCTTTGTTCTTATATATATATATATATATATATATATATATATATATATATATATATATATATATATGTATATATATATATATATATATATATATATATATATATCTGTGTATTTAAATATATTAATATATGTTTAAATATATTAATTGTCAAGTTATATGTAGAGATTCATAGCACATGAAAAACAATAGCCACACATGAATACATAAACCAGGATTGCAACATTGGGTAAACCTTTGTGCAAACAACTTCATGCAATGCCCTTTGCTTCCGGGATTTTCAGAGAAGAACTTTCCCAAAATACTGGAGAATTTTTAGCATTTTTTGCTATCACTCCATTTAAACAGAAATAGAGCCCGTTTTTGTTATTTTTTTTTATTTCTTTATTTAGCTATCAAAACTCTATATATATATATATATATATATATTTAAGTAGACAATCCAAGGAATTGATCTAGGCCTATTTTGGTATATTTCATGCCACCATTTCACTGCCAAATGCGATCATGTAAAACATTTTTTCACAAACTTTGGATTTCTCACTGAAATTTTTTACATACCGCTTTTGCAATCATGACACAAGTAATTGTAAAAGCTTCTCTTGCATCCGCTTTCTTCAGAAACAGCAGCCATGTATGGCTTTTCCATTGGTTCTTGGTTATTAGAAGGCTGCTAATTGCAGCTGATCACCACACTTCTATTATTCCCAGAAGTGAAGGGGTTTAATCAGGTAGCTTGTAAGGTAAATTTTAGCTGTAGTATAGAGATTACCCTCCCACATGACACCTCCCACCCCCTGATCACTCCCAAACTGCTCTCTTCCCCCTCACCAACAATCATCCCCACCATCTTAGGTACAGGCAGACAATATTTTATTTATTTATTTTTTCCTGCAATTTACTTATCCTCCTCAAGCCTCCCACTTCCCTTATCCCTCCAAAACAGCTCTCTGACCCTTTCCCCCCCTACAAGTCTCTGCCATTTTTGGTACTGGCAGCTGTCTGTCAGTGCTTAATTTATAGATTTTCTTTTCATTTTAATATTTTTATTTTTGTGTAGTGGTCCCCTGCTCCCAGTAGGACTACCACTGGAAAATGTGGGACCCCTTACTTAACCATTGATCAATCCCCCCCTTTGACATGTGCAATTTTTTGCCAAGTGACTAAAATGTATATGCACTTCATTCTTAAGTGTAGTCAAACTAGGAAATGTTGTAAAGGTAGTAACACACAAACACAGAAACACACAGACACACTCATACACTGAAACACACATTCACACATAAGGATTCACATATAGACACTCTAGCAGACACGCAAAGACACACTCAGACACAGACACCCACACAGACACTCAGCACTTGTTTACATTGACCTGACAAGTAATGAGGTAGACTACAGTTTTGTCAAAAAAGGATATTTACAAGACAAAATATGAATTTCTGATGATCTTTTGTCAAGGAAGATGCCAACTATATGATGACAACAGCATGCAGTGGCTGAATTGAAGGGCCCTGAACTGCCTAAACAATAATTTAAAGGTTAAGTGGTGGATTGGTGACTTCTGCTCTAATTAGTCTCAAAGTGTGTAGATATATGTGAATGATCAGTAGTAAAGTCAAAATGTCCTAAAAAAGTAACAGACAATGGACACAGACATACACACACAAACACAAACTTGTACATACACCCAAGGAAACACCCACAGAGACAGCCTCAGAAAACACACAAAGACATACACAGAATCCTATCAGCCAATCGGAATTCAAGGGACGCCATCTTGGATTACATCATTTAAAGGAACCTTCATTCATCGGGAGTCGTCGGAAGAAGAGGATGCTCCACGTCGGCTGGCTTGAAGATGGACTCGCTCCGCTCCGGATCGATGAAGATAGAAGATGCTGCCTGGATGAAGACTTCTGCCCATCTGGAGGTCCTTTTCTGCCCGGATTGGATGAAGACTTCTGCCCCTCTGGAGGACCACTTGTGCCCGGCTGGGTGAAGACGTCTCAAGGTAGGCTGATCTTGAAGGGGTTAGTGTTAGGTTTTATTAAGGGGGGATTGGGTGGGTTTTAGAGTAGGGTTGGTTGTGTGGGTGGTGGGTTTTAATGTTGGGGGGGTATTGTATTTTTTTTTTCAGGTAAAAGAGCTGATTACTTTGGGGCAATGCCCCGCAAAAGGCCATTTTAAGGGCTATTTGTAATTTAGTATAGGGTAGGGATTTTTATTATTTTGGGGGTCTTTTTATTTTATTAGGGGGATTAGATTAGGTGTAATTAGTTTAAAATTCTTGTAATTATTTTATTTTTTTCTGTAATTTAGTGTGTTTTTTCCGTACTTTAGTTTATTTAATTTAATTGTAGTTAATTGTAGTTAATTTAGGAAATTATTTTAATTATAGTGTAATGTTAGGTGTAAATTTAGGTTAGGATTTATTTTACAGGTAAATTTGTCTTTATTTTAACTAGGTAGTTATTAAATAGTTAATAACTATTTAATAACTATTGTACCTAGTTAAAATAAATACAAAGTTGCCTGTAAAATAAAAATAAACCCTAAGCTAGATACAATGTAACTATTAGTTATATTGTAGCTATCTTAGGATTTATTTTATAGGTAAGTATTTCGTTTTAAATAGGAATAATTTATTTAATTGTAGTTATTTTATTAGATTTATTTAAATTATATTTAAATTAGGGGGGTGTTAGGGTTAGGGTTAGACTTAGGTTTAGGGGTTAATAACTTTATTATAGTGGTGGCGACGTTGTCGGTGGCCGATTAGGGGTTAATACATTTAATATAGTTGTGGCGACGTTGGGGGGCAGATTAGGTGTTAATAACTATAATGTAGGGTTTGGCGATGTTGGGGGCAGCAGATTAGGGGTTCATAAGTATAATGTAGGTGGCGGCGGTGTCCAGAGCGGCAGATTAGGGGTTAATAATATTATGTAGGTGTCTGGGATGTCGGGGGCGGCAGATTAGGGCTTAATAAGTGTAATATTAGTGGTGTTTAGACTCGGGGTTCATGTTAGGGTGTTAGGTGTAGACATAAATTTTATTTCCCCATAGGAATCAATGGGGCTGCGTTAGGAGCTGAACGCTGCTTTTTTTGCAGGTGTTAGGTTTTCTTTTTCAGCCGATTCTGCCCCATTGATTCCTATGGGGAAATCGTGCACTAGCATGTTTAGCCAGCTGACCGCTACCGTAAGCAGCGCTGGTATTGAGGTGAGATGTGGAGCAAAATTTTGATCTCCGCTCACTTTTTAGATGCTAACGCCGGGTTAAAAAAAAACCCGTAATACCAGCGTTGTTTGTAGGTGTGTGGTGAGCTGAAACTGAGCGTTAGCACCGCACGGGTTTACCGACAAAACTCGTAATCTAGCCAAAAGTTTGTGAAAAAGCCAACAATTTTTTTTATTTGATTGCATTTGGCGTTGAAATGGTGGCATGAAATATACCAAAATGGGCCTAGATCAATACTTTGGGTTGTCTACTAAAAAAAATATATATGCATATGAAGAGTTATTCAGGGATTCCTGACAGATATCAGTGTTCCAATGTAACTAACACTAATTTAAAAAATTAAAAAAAATGGTTTGGAAATAGCAAATTGCTACTTATTCTTATTGCCCTTTGTAATCATTGGGTATTTCTAAACTCAGGACAAAATTTAGAAACTATTTAGCATGAGTGTTATTTGGTGGTTGTAGATGTGTAACAGATTTTGGGGGTCAAAATTAGAAAAAGTGTGTTTTTTTCCATTTTTTCATCATATTTTATAATTTCTTTTATAGTAAATTATATGATATGATGAAAATAATGGTATCTTTAGAAAGTACTTTTAATTGTGAGAAAAACTATATATAATATGTGTGGGTACAGTAAATAAGTAAGAGGAAAATTACAGCTAAACACAAACACTGCAGAAATGTAAAAATAGCCCTGGTCCCAAACGGTCAGAAAATCGAAAAGTGCTCTGGTCACTAAGGGGTTAAATTAGCGCAGCGCACAACTGTGCACCTAGGGAGAGCAGGATCGCTTTAGGTAAGTACCTGGCATTACTGTATGAGTTTTAAAAAAATATCAAGATGAAATATGTGGATAAGTACTAGATGCCATTTTGAAATTATTAAAATTTCATAATGGGGTAAAATCAATGCTATTTATTAAAAATTTGAGCTGGGGCATTATTGATATATAGTACATGTTATATGCATTTACTTGTAAAATAATTATACTTTTTTAACTTCATTTGTTGTAAAACCTTTTTTCTATTTGGTAAGGATTTGGTTTATTACACAAAAATACAGTACAGGATATTAACATCTAGATTAAAAAAATATCTGCAGCTTTTCCCGCTTACAATAGTGGACTTTCTCAAAAGCTATTTCTTACAATGTAAAAAGGCGCCATTTCTACCATTGAAACAAATGAGTTGCTTCATTGTCACATAACTCTTATTGCTGATACTTGACCCTATACATAACTTCGTCCTAAGGGACAAATATCTCAATAAAATATAAACACAGTGACTTATTTTTTTTATTCTACAGGTGCAAAAAATTGAAGTGACAGATTTTTTTTTAATCAAATAATAAAATTTATACAACTTGCTAAATTATATATAAATTATCCAAATTTCATATTTTAAAATATTCTTATTTTTATACCGCAGTCATTTTTCTAACACATGTAAATGCATCACACCTAATATAAAAGAAACATTTTCATTAAATCAAGAGCTGAGTTCAAATTTGACTTCCCTATTATCAAACTGCTTCACGCTGTTTTGTATTTTTTTTTATACAATTATTGCAATCGTTTCTCTTTTGCTTTGCTTTACATAAGCGCAATATAAGAGAATGAGGTTTCATCATATATTAGAAAATAGATTTTCCAAGGGTATTATAATCAGACTTGTTGCATTGTTCAGACATAGCTTAAGTTTGCTATCCAAGGATGTGCCATTATTGCTTTTCTATCTTCGTTAATAACATATTTCTATATATTCATTATAGTCCACAATGGGTAATAAATTGCATTTTGAGTTATAATTGATGTCTGGCATTATCTTATGCTAATTATACTTTGGGGACTTACACAACAGAGTTTTGGAAAATGTTACACAGAGTGCTGTTTTATGATAATCCAGAGTGCTAGTATAAGTGTTTGTTCTAAATTGTTGGACTATCTATAAATGCCAATACACCTTATTCCTGTGTGTAGTGACAAATACCCTGACAATAATGCGTATTTCTGAGTAGGTTTCTTCTCTATGCAGCTGTTTCATACATCAGGATTTGTCCAACATGCGCCAAATAGGTTATCATACTGAGCTCCTCCAGATCTTTATTACTAGAGAATGCTTTATCAATCCACTAGACAGCACGATAACAACAAAAAATTGTAATCACAGAAAGCATCAGTGATCACAGCTAAAGCAAAATTAGAATAAAAATAAAATGTTACCTTGCTATCTGAAGTAGAAAGAGAAATAGATACACTATATAAAGTGCTATAATGAACTGAATAAATATTCCCCAAAAACAATCTTTATTAGAAATAACAAAATAAAAAATAATAGGTTTGAAATTGCAGAACATAATGAGTTATTCTTTACAGACCTATGAATATCAAAGTCATCTTGAAAATATTTGGTAAAAATATGATTCCCTGGGTTATTATTTTGCTGCAGATTTTGGCACTTTCTGGAAAATGAGTCTATTCTCATCCTCAGTGGCCTGAAGTGGAAACCCCGTACATCATGTATTTTCTTTCCTGTTTCATGAATTTATACCATAGTGCAATTTGTTTAGTCTCTTTCCCCTTTTGATTTAATAAAGCTTGTTGCAGTAAGTGAGTGTGCAGTAAGCAGCTAACATACCCAGACACAGCTGAATCAGTCTAGTTGGACGTTATCAGATGACTGTTTGGTGAAATAGATACAATGCTACTTGTCAGACGTTATATTTCATTTATTATTTTATTTTGTTTAAGAAACAATCTCTTTGTATTCTAAAGGAAACCAATATAATACACAGGGTCATATTAGAAGTGGTGCACAATTTTTCCCCTCGCTTGAGTGTTAAAACTGCGCTCAAATAAAACAATTAGTTCTGCCACATTAGCGTGTATATTACAAGTTGAAGCTAAAAAGTTAGCGCTTAAGTGAGTTAACTTCAGGATTCAAGAGCGCTAACTTCAGGACTGTGAATATCACTGACGTGCTTCACCCCATAGACTTCTATGGGGCACTCTGAAAAATTCTTATTAGTTATCGCTCGCTAAGCCGACACTGCGCTAAACCAACTGTGCTAAAGTCAAAGGTGCATTAGGAATAGTTTAAATTCCTATGTTCTTCACATAGAATACATTTTATTTTTATTTTTAAACATATATATATATTTATATATAATTATTTTTTTGTGAAATATATATTTGTACCTATATATCTCTATGAATATATACAGATATAGATATATATTGTATATACATATATTTATACAAATATCTATTGAAAAATGAACATTTTTTTTCTAAGTCAAGAATATAGGAATTTCAAATATTCCTATTCAAAACACATTAAACATGTTAAAAATGATATAGCATGTTTTAGGGTATTTGACTGGAAAGGGCTCAAAAGTGTATAAATATACAGTATATATGTGTATATATGTCTGTATGTGTGCAAACACATATTTACACACATAAACACATAAATGCACATGTATACAAACATGCATATATATGCAGCTATACACATATTTAGACATACATATATATATATATATATATATATATATATATATATATACAGGGAGTGCAGAATTATTAGGCAAATGAGTATTTTGACCACATCATCCTCTTTATGCATGTTGTCTTACTCCAAGCTGTATAGGCTCGAAAGCCTACTACCAATTAAGCATATTAGGTGATGTGCATCTCTGTAATGAGAAGGGGTGTGGTCTAATGACATCAACACCCTATATCAGGTGTGCATAATTATTAGCAACTTCCTTTCCTTTGGCAAAATGGGTCAAAAGAAGGACTTGACAGGCTCAGAAAAGTCAAAAATAGTGAGATATCTTGCAGAGGGATGCAGCACTCTTAAAATTGCAAAGCTTCTGAAGCGTGATCATCGAACAATCAAGCGTTTCATTCAAAATAGTCAACAGGGTCGCAAGAAGCGTGTGGAAAAACCAAGGCGCAAAATAACTGCCCATGAACTGAGAAAAGTCAAGCGTGCAGCTGCCAAGATGCCACTTGCCACCAGTTTGGCCATATTTCAGAGCTGCAACATCACTGGAGTGCCCAAAAGCACAAGGTGTGCAATACTCAGAGACATGGCCAAGGTAAGAAAGGCTGAAAGACGACCACCACTGAACAAGACACACAAGCTGAAACATCAAGACTGGGCCAAGAAATATCTCAAGACTGATTTTTCTAAGGTTTTATGGACTGATGAAATGAGAGTGAGTCTTGATGGGCCAGATGGATGGGCCCGTGGCAGGATTGGTAAAGGGCAGAGAGCTCCAGTCCAACTCAGATGCCAGCAAGGTGGAGGTGGAGTACTGGTTTGGGCTGGTATCATCAAAGAAGAGCTTGTGGGGCCTTTTTGGGTTGAGGATGGAGTCAAGCTCAACTCCCAGTCCTACTGCCAGTTTCTGGAAGACACCTTCTTCAAGCAGTGGTACAGGAAGAAGTCTGCATCCTTCAAGAAAAACATGATTTTCATGCAGGACAATGCTCCATCACACGCGTCCAAGTACTCCACAGCGTGGCTGGCAAGAAAGGGTATAAAAGAAGAAAATCTAATGACATGGCCTCCTTGTTCACCTGATCTGAACCCCATTGAGAACCTGTGGTCCATCATCAAATGTGAGATTTACAAGGAGGGAAAACAGTACACCTCTCTGAACAGTGTCTGGGAGGCTGTGGTTGCTGCTGCACGCAATGTTGATGGTGAACAGATCAAAACACTGACAGAATCCATGGATGGCAGGCTTTTGAGTGTCCTTGCAAAGAAAGGTAGCTATATTGGTCACTGATTTGTTTTTGTTTTGTTTTTGAATGTCAGAAATGTATATTTGTGAATGTTGAGATGTTATATTGGTTTCACTGGTAAAAATAAATAATTGAAATGGGTATATATTTGTTTTTTGTTAAGTTGCCTAATAATTATGCACAGTAATAGTCACCTGCACACACAGATATCCCCCTAAAATAGCTAAAACTAAAAACAAACTAAAAACTACTTCCAAAAATATTCAGCTTTGATATTAATGAGTTTTTTGGGTTCATTGAGAACATGGTTGTTGTTCAATAATAAAATTAATCCTCAAAAATACAACTTGCCTAATAATTCTGCACTCCCTGTATAGTAGTATATATACAGTATCTATATATACAGTATATATATATATATATATATATATATATATATATATATATATATATATATATATATATATATATATATATATACTGTATATATATATATATAGCAACAAAGGAAACGAGATGCAGACGACTTTTCCAAAATCAAAACTCGATTTATTTCAGGTAAAAATCCATGTGTACAAGATCAAAAGAAAAATCTCACAAAGTTAGCAAAAACTTGAAAAATACTGCTGCTGACATATATATATATATATATACATATATATATATATATATATATATATATATATATATATATATACAGTATAAATATATATATAAATATATATATATATATATATTCTGTAGTGGTAATCACAACACCTGTTTTCATACTACAGTTCTTTTTAAGGGAAATGTACATTACCTTTTAGAGTGCTTCAACTCTTTCCATATTGATGAACCCAAAAAACAATCCAGTAACAGCACTGTTTATTCCTTGTATAAATTTTTTTTTTGAGGTGACATAGAGTACATGAAAAATACCAACCTGTTCTGCCCTTATTCATTATTATTATATATAACTTTCAACTTGTAATATGAGCACTATTTAGCATGGTCATGATATCCACTGAAAGTACAGTTTGTGCTAAAGCGATGTCGGCCTGATATTGCTTATTAGGACCCGTGCTACCATTAATCTAGCACATACTGTCAAATTAGAAAAATGTTCCCCTTTTTTTTTATAGATTTTATTTTTTACCAAGGTCATATTTAAAATGTAGTAATGAATGTTGATGCCTGTGACATGTAAATATATATTGTTCACGTTGAAGGCCAATTATGAAACTATACTATGATAGCAATTATTGGTTCACTTTACAGAAAAAGAAATATTGGGAACAGAGCACACCCATATACGTTTTTGTATATTTAAAAACATGAATTCCCCTAGAAAATAAACCATTATTTGCAAGCTTTAAACGAGGATTAGTTTTCATTTGCAACTATTCTTTGTACAATGTAATTATTATTTTTATTTTTTTAGCCACTGTTTTCTGGGTCTATTTGTTTTTGAATGTTATTGAAAGACTGATCATAACAGCAATTAAAACTATCATTACCACTCAGAAAAAAATGCCTACAATACCTAATTATATGCGCCTACGCCCTCATGTGCACCGATGGTGAGTAGGATATGCGTGGATGAAGCAGATTGAGCATGTACATTGAAAACTTGGGACTAGATAACAATTGAGGCGCAAACTGATGTGCGCTAGCGCAATCAACTTTTTGCAATCCATTTTCATTCCACTTGCATTACAAGCTGAGGAAAATCGCGATTGCGCTAGCGCAATCAAATTTTATGCTTTAATCCTTTCCGCAATCTAAGAGCTGTGGTTAACTGGTTTCTGAAACTGAAATTTGCACAAAACATAACAAAAATACATTACAAAGGACACATTGGGGAATATTTATTAATGTGCGAGCGGACATGATACGATGTAGCGTATCATGTCTGCCGCACATCGATAAATGCAGACAGCACCCGCTGTCGGCATTTATCATTGCACCAGCAGTTCTTGTGAACTGCTGGTGCAATGCTGCCCCCTGCAGATTAGCGGCCAATCGGCCGCTAGCAGGAAGTGTTTCTGTCCGCGGCCTTTAGAAACAAGGGAACAAGGGACATCAAGCTCCATACTGAGCTTGATAAATCGGCCCCTTACACTCATAAATAAAATATTAACCCCTAAACCACCATCCCCTAAATTTACTAAAAAAATCCTAACTACCTTAAAAAACAACAACCAATTACCTGTAAAATTAAATAAAACCTAATCTTACCTTTAAAAATAAAAAGCTAACAAAAAAAACTAACATTACAGAAAAACAAAAGTCTAAGATTACAGAAAATAAAAAAAGTAATTACCCCCAAAAATATATATTAATCGTATTGTAATACACCCCCAAAAAAACACAGCAAATTAAGAAAAAGCCCTATTCTAAAGCTAAACTACCAATAGCCCTTAAAAGGGCCTGTAAAAAAAATAAATAACCCCTCTAACAGTACAACCCCCCCAAAATAATTTTTTATAATTTAATTCAGCTATTTTGCTGGCCAAAAACAAAACAAAACCTAATTTATAAAAAAAACCACCCCCAAAATAAAAATCTTACACTAACCCCCAAATTGGTACTCACCGATGTTATTGGAGGCGGCGCTCCATCTTCATCCCGTGGTGGTCCATCTTCTTATCTTCATCCCGGTGATGGCGGCGGTGACGGTTGTCCTCTTCTTCGGAGCACAAAAAGGGAGCTCCTCTTCATGTGGTTCCAACCCGCAAATTGAATAGTGAATGTGAGGTACCCCTTTTATATAGGGGTACCTTTTTTTTTTTTTTTTTAAACTTTTCAAATGCTTTATTGAAAATTACACATAATACAGAAAATATAAGAAAAAGGACAATTACAACGGCAACCAATGAGTCAAAGATCATGTATGTCCAGCAAGAACATATACCAATTAGGATATACATATTCTAAAATAAACAACAGGGGTGGTAAAAGTACCCATAATGAGGGACTTAGTAACATGACACAGAAGAGGGACATATTGTCCCCAAATAAACTTAGAGTGAAGGTAAATTAAAGAATAGGGAGGGTGGGGTGGGAAAGGATGAGAATAAGGGGGGGTAAAGCAACATCCAGTCAGGAAACGAATAGGTAGAATTAGGGGGATTAATCAATCAGTAGTCAGGGGGTTCGGTTTCCAGGTTGTGTCAAAATGAAGCTGCCAGTCTGCCCAAATTAATTTAAAAAGGTCAGAAGTGCCTAATTTGTAATAGATGTCTTTCTCCATATACAGGTAGGCCATTGTGGAGCAGATTTTAGACCAATTTGGGAGGCACTCGCTCTTCCAAGCGCATGCAATGGTGTGCTTAGTAGCCATAAAAAGATATATGCATAAATAAGAGTGGTGTTTAGGGAGGGGGTGCAGGCCTAAGTGTAGAAGAGCTACTGCAGGTGATTTATGAAGAGAGATGCCCAGTTTGGAAAGCACACAAAAGCACGTGTTCCATAGGGGACGGAGCTTAGGGCAGTCCCACCATATATGCATGACGTTACCCTTCTGGCCACAGTTTCTCCAACAGTCAGGTGATACATTTGGGAATATTTTAGAGAGTCTGGAAGGGACGTAGTACCAATGTACTAACAATTTGTAATATGTTTCAAACAGGGTAGTGCAATGAATAGTTTTACGGGTAAGTTCAAGGTATGTCTTCAAGTCTCCATTGAAGTGGTCATCCCCAAAAGGGCCTCCCACTTCAATAGGTGGGCCGGAGGGTCTGGAGATGAGGATGAACCCAGAAGGGTATAGTGAAATGATAAGGGGCCACAAAGTCTATTTCCAAGATTCCACATGGATTCCCAGGCCGTCAGTGGGCAAGCTAGAGTAGGATTGAAGCCTCAACTTAATAAGAAGCTTTTGACTCTGTAGCATTCAAATGAGAAATACCGAGGTGGCACACAATCCCCCCCAATCTGAGAAATGGGCTTGAAACCCACCTTTGGGTTGGAAATCCAAAGGTCTGACACTGTAGTGATCCCCAATTGGGCCCATCTGTTAGGGTGGGTATCCTGCAAACCCATAAGGAGTCCAGCCAAAGAGGTAATGGGGGAAGGGTGTGGGGCTATGTGAGAGAAGTGACGAAGGCTGTCCCAAAGCTTTAGGCATTCACAAATGATGGGGTTGGTAATACCTAATTCCCTACGGCAGTGTAGGGGAGTCCAGATCAGATCTCTGATTTTTAAACTATAGGGTAAGGAAGCCTGCTCAAGAGACCTCCATTTACTTGTAGATTGTTTAACTCCCCACTGAGCGATATGGGTATTGGGTAAGCATAGAGCCCTCATAATATCTAAGAAAAGAGGGAGAGCCTATACCACCCCCAATCCTAGGTAGTTGGAGAAGCTTGTGGGCCACTCAAGGCGGCTTACTACGCCAGATGTGTTTATTAAATTCACCTTGAAACTGCAGTAAGATGTGTTTTGGAACCTTAACGGGAAGACAGAGAAACAGGTATGTAAGTTTAGGCAGGAAAGACATTTTAAGCGCTGCTATCCTGCCTAGCCATGAAACATGGGACAAGTTCCAAGTTTTATTGAGGGAGCGGAGTTCGGTCAGTAGGGGTAGGTAGTTTTCTTTAATAACCCGAGACAAGTCCCCCGATAATTTAACTCCTAAGTGGAGAACTGAGGATTTCGTCCAATTGAAGGGATACTTGGACTTCAAGGAGGATAAGCGCAAGCTGTGGATACCCTGTGTATATATCTCGGTTTTTGTTAAATTTAGTTTATAATATGAGTCGACATTGAAGGAATCCACCATTTGTAATAATCTTGGCATAGTTTGTTTTAGATCTGATGAAAATAGGGTCACGTCATCCGTGAATAAGGCTATTTTATTGACCGTTCCATGGAGAGTGACACCTTTAATTAGGGGATCGGCTCTAATCTGAGCTGCTAGTGGCTCGATGGCCATAGCGAACAATAAAGGCGACAGGGGGCAGCCCTGTCTGGTGCCATTTGTTATATCAAATGGGGCCGACTGAAAGCCCAGCCCCCTTACCAAAGCAGAGGGAGAGGAATAAAGGGCCCTAATTGCTCGGATAAGCTCACTAGGAAAGCCGAAGGCCTCAAGGACCTCCCATAAAAACCACCAGCGTACCCAATCAAAGGCCTTTTCGGCGTTGAGAGAGATAACCGACAAAGGCTTGCGGAGACTAGAAGAAAGGCTAAGAATATTTAAGAGACGACGAGTGTTATCCGGACCCTCTCGCCTGGGGACAAAGCCCACCTGATCAGGATTGATAAGATGTGGTAAAAGGGATGCTATTCGGTTGGCCAGCAATTTGGAATAAAACTTTATATCATTGTTAATAAGTGATAACGGACGGTAGCTGGAACATTGGGAGGGGTCCTTGTTAGGTTTAAGGATCGTTATAATATGGGCCTCAAGAAATTCTTTTTTCATAGTGCCCTCATTTCAGGTAAGGTTATAAAATTTGAGAAGTAGGGGCGAGAGCTCTTGGGAAAACGTTTTATAAAAATGGGCCGGGAATCCATCAGGGCCAGGGGATTTAAAGGGTTTTGAGTTTTTGATGACCTGTCGAACTTCAGTTAAGGTAAAGGGAGATTTTAGTTGGTCACATTGGTCTGTTGAAAGCGTAGGGAGATTCAGCGATTTTAGATAACTGCATAATACCTCTGGGGACGACAGGTTAGGATTAGAGTTGATTATATTGTAAAGATTTGAGTAATACTTGGCAAACTCATTGCCGATTTGAGAGGGGATTTTAAGAAGGGATTGGGGAGTCTGAATACTATGTATGCGCAAAGTGCCCGCTCTACATCTGAGTTTGTTGGCCAGAAGGATATCTGCCTTATTACTTTTGTAATAGAATAACTGTTTCAGTTTGGTTAAGTTGGTTTGGGTCCTTTTAAGTACAATTTGGGATATGTGATTTTTGAAGGTAATAATCTGATTCGACAGAGTGGTTGAAGGGGCTCCTCTGTTTTGAGATTCAAGATTCCTCAGCTGAATATGAGCCTGTGAAAGGGAAAGACCAGCTTTTTTTATTGCTCGCCTGCTTACTGATTATGAGTCCTCGTATTGTCGCTTTTGCAACACCCCATAAGGTATCATCTTTGACCTGGGTGTTGTCGTTTGTTTGAATGAAATGTTTAATCTCAGTGCGCAATAACTCTCTAAACGGGATATCACTCAATAAATTGTAGGGCATTCTCCATAGGGGTCTAGCTAGAGAAAAATTTATTGAATGGATGTCAGCTAAGACGTGATCATGGTCCGACCAAGCACAGAGTGAGATGTTGGATTGTGTAATGA
Source organism: Bombina bombina (assembly GCF_027579735.1). NCBI lineage: Eukaryota > Metazoa > Chordata > Amphibia > Anura > Bombinatoridae > Bombina > Bombina bombina. The sequence continues at coordinate 671,315,010 of NC_069499.1, forward strand.
GGTCTAACGAGTCTGCTGTGGAAAAGATGTAGTTAATCCTAGCATACTGTCTGTGCTGGTGTGAGTAATGCGTGAAGTCCTTGTCTGTGGGATGAATAGCTCTCCATATATCGTAATATCCTGAACAGGACATTAGGTTACGGAACTTCTTAGCTAAAAGTTCTGAGGCTGGGTGTGTCTTATTTGTGTCAGCAGATTTTTTGTCAATTTTAGGGTCCCAAACCATGTTGAAGTCACCTGCTAAAATGACTCTTCCTTGTTTAACTTGGTCTATTGTGTGAAGAATAACTTTCAGGCATTTTGGCTGGTGAGCATTAGAGAGGTATACAGAGGCCAACGTGTAAAGCACGTGGTTCAGTCTGCAAATCAGTATTACGTATCTAGCCTGTGGGTCTCTAATAGTCTGTATGGGTTCAAAAGCGATGCGCTTATGAAGCAAAATAGCTGTACCTCTAGCTTTTTTACAAAAGGGGGCATATTCTATATGGGTGTACAACTTGGAGAAGAGTCTGATGGGTTCGTCTATTAGCCAATGCGTTTCCTGGAAGAAAACAATGTCAGGGTTATGGTGTTTGAGAGAGCGCAGAAGGAGGCTGCGTTTGTGTGGGGAATTAAGACCTCTGGTGTTATGGGTAAGAAGTGTAAGTGTGGGTCAGGGCATATATGACTACGAGAGGACAAACTGTATGAGTTGTATACGTCACTTGGGATAAAGCGTTGGGAAGGAGAGGTAGGGAAGAAAGGAGAAAGAAGGAAAGAGGCACTGGAAAGTACCTGAAGTGTGGTGAAAATAGTCCACCTTAGAGGAACCCTGGAGTGGGTTTTCTAGTGGGGGGGAGAACTTAATGCTTGAAAGCAAAGTGGAGATGAAAGGGCTGGAATATCAGCCCCGCTCTAACATGCAAAACATCTCTTCGGAAAACATTAAACCTTAGATGCAAACTAAACATAGCTGAACGTGTAATAATAGTTAAATATATAAACCGTAACAGAAAATATAGTGGTTCATTTCTAAATCCCTTAAGGATATCATTCTGAACATTTAACTAAACTTATTTACTTAATTAGTGCAACTTTAGTGAAGGTGTAGAATCTGAGCCTAGCGAAGCCCTATTGAATACAAATTATAATCAAGTGGCTGTACCAGGTTGCCCCGAAAAATCTCTGGGTTGCTGCAACTTAGGTCGCTTCGGTCTCTGCTCTCTTGTAGTCCATTCCGGAGCCGAAGCTCGAAGCGTAGGTTGAACTGGAGCCTGTGCTGTTGGGGGTTCCTGAAGCAGACCCCATGATGTGAGAAGAGAAAATCCCTGAGATACAGAGGAGGCCACAAGTGTCTGGTTGTCTTTGGAAATAAAGAGTCTCGTAGGAAAGCCCCATCTGTATCTAATATTGGCTTTGCGCAAGGCGGAGGTGACTGCTTGGAACTGTCGCCTTTGTTGGAGAGTATGTGCAGATAAATCAGGAAGAAGTTGGATTTCTTTGAATTTGTCGCTCAATGTTGGCTTTTGAAAGGCGGCCTGCATCAGCCGATCCTTATACAGGAAACTGTGGAAGCACACAATAACATCCCTCTGTTTATCCTGCACTACCAATCTAGAGCGCACTGCTCTATGAGCCCGCTCCATAGTACATGTTAACCCCTCAGGGGCGCCAATAAGTTCCCGGAAAAGAGCCTGTAAGCAATCTTGTAGTTCAGATGGAGCAACAGATTCAGGAATACCTCGGATTCTAATGTTGTTGCATCTAGCTCTGTCTTCTACGTCAGCTAGTTTGAACTCTAACTGAGAAATTTGTTAGGCCAGGCCTTCGGAGTAGGCCAGAACATTAGATTGATCCACAGCAAAGTCATCCTGCTTATGCTCCAAGGCATTCACCCTTTCTCCAATCTCTGAGATTTCCTTCTTGAGCTCAGCCGAGCTACTTTGTATCTCCTGGGTAATGGAACGGGTCTGAGTAGCTAGGAGCTTCTTACGGGAAGACTCTGTGATGAGTGGGAACTAGATAGAGACCCTCGTCCTGAGAGTCAGGCTCACTCAACTCTCTATTAGGTTCCATAGCCGGTTCCCTGGACGCTTGTGAAAAATGATCAAACACTGTTTTTTTGGATTTGGGACTGGGAGTGGACTTGAGGATCTTTCTAGCTGTGTGAGGCATTTTCATACAAGATTCCAAAAACCAGAGGGAGGGATGGTAGTTAAATTTTATACACTCAGAGAGTATACACAGCACAGAGTATATGATATATAAGCTAGATGCACCTGTACATTCAGAAGCAACACTTGCCACAAAAACCTTTAGAGCGGGGCTGGAAGAAATGTCACATTTACAGTCTACATTATTAAATGCTTATACTACTAAACATAGCAGGCAAATTATAGGACATAGGAACCTGAGGAGTTAACCAACAAAAGAGCACCTTAATGTACCACTAATTGGGAGAAAAAAAGGCGTTAAAAGCACATATGTATATACAGCTTTAGTACAACCTGTTATATGGTTAGAGCGGGGCTGAGCAATGTACCATAATAGGAACTACATTATGTATTTCAGACAGGACATTAACAACCGTGCAGGCATACTAGACCTAGCCCCTCACCTTAGGGAACTTGGTGATATGACCCGAAGGAAGGGAGAGGGGAGTTGGAAGTGACCCACCCAGACAAGCTGGGCGGGAGCGGAAAGGTGAGGGGTGACCTCTCAGGTGTTACACTTAAAGGCCCACAATCACAATGAAGAAATGCAGTTTTCGATTTAAATTCATAACAAAAACAAGCTATTTAGGCAGGTGTTATAAGTGTGACAATGCAAGAAAAAGTAACACTCCACTCTGGGGAAGGCCCACAGAGGCACATATGCTGACGCAGCAGCTTTTATACAATTACTCCTAATAAGTTATGAAAAAGCATAGTTCCTTCTGAGGGAGCACAAGATGCAGAAAAATGTTCCTGCTTATGGTATGAGAAAAATCCTGTGATGCAGAGAGATGAGTGTAGTGAAACAGATGACTTATACACACCCTCAGGATTGTGACCTGGGCTGGGCACGACTTAAACTAACACAATTCTCTTAACTCTTCAGCTTACAATTATCACAGTCACTGAGTATAGTAGAGACTAGCAACTAGTAAGCTCCAGGTGTAACTTGTCAGTAATTTATAGGATGTCACTGAGTTCTTTAGTAGGTCTGTTCCCCAGGGGTATGGTTAGAAAGCTCCACAGGTGATATAAGTTAGCAAGCTCTGTATATGTTTTATATTACATCAAAGTTCCAGCTAATGAAACTGACCCTGGATGTTTGCCAACACAGTTAATACAGGTCTGTTTGATACACTCCCCCAGAGGTTCAGGCCCCGGGCAAGAACACTGTGGAAGCCGTTATATTTTTAATGCTTGTGTCCCTGCTGCAGTAAAGGTAGAGTCATCTAGTAACTTAGTGGGGTAATTTCTATAGGCCAGGAAAGTCCTTAACATCCAACAGTCTCTGCTATTACTTCAATACAGCGTGTCTCTTCACTAACTTGCGTCTGTATTCTGTAGCACCACGCTGGAGCAAGAAGCAAAGATGGTGGATTTTGGTGCCGTTTGCAAACCGTCCCCAAACAAACGTAATTCTCCCTGCCAGATGTCAATCAATAAAGCTCAACAGCTGATAGCTTCCCCCAGGCTAGCGTGATGTGTGTGAGGACTTCTATTGTCCAGTAATAAGCTGGCAACTAGTGAGCTGTAATGTCAGGCGCTTGTATCATGGGCTCTTACCAGATGCGGGAACAGCTCAATCTAGCCTCGACTGGAACTACTCCACATCCGATATCAGATTCAGGTATGGTACTATAGAAGATCCCTCTCCAAAGCGCCGTCGGACAGCTTGAAGATTAGGAGCCGCCTGTCAATGGCGAGAAACTCGTGCTGCTCTCAGGAGGTTAGTCTCCTCTTTGGCATCTCGGAGTCAGATGCGATGTCAACCTCAGCAGAAATCCTCCCTTCACACAGCACAGAAAATTCCTCCCAGTCACTCCGGAGTGGAGCCCCGACCCTCCGGAGTGCAGATTGTCAGCGGCAATATAGCCGGTTTTAGGTTAGGAGCTCCTTATCAACGTAGGAGTGGGTATAGGAGAATCTCTCCAGATTTGACCCCCAGATATCTATAGTAGCCCCAGCGACAACGTAACTTCTCCCCAGGGGCACTAATATGTGCTTAAACTTAGCTTAAAGATGTATAAAATTGGGTTTGTGGACAGAGCTCTGAACACAAACGTCTTCTCACCCCGGCAGTTGGCTCCGCCCCCCTATATAGGGGTACCTTTGCATTCCTATTGCCTGATTTGAATCTTCAAATTCAATTCAGCCAATAGAATGAAAGCTTTTTCCTTTTCATTCTATTGGCAGTGTTTATTGCACAAAAAAAGGATTTACCACGCCACTAGTAATCTAGCCCTTAGTGTTATTTGCATATACAGGGAGTGCAGAATTATTAGGCAAATGAGTATTTTGACCACATCATCCTCTTTATGCATGTTGTCTTACTCCAAGCTGTATAGGCTCGAAAGCCTACTACCAATTAAGGATATTAGGTGATGTGCATCTCTGTAATGAGAAGGGGTGTGGTCTAATGACATCAACACCCTATATCAGGTGTGCATAATTATTAGGCAACTTCCTTTCCTTTGGCAAAATGGGTCAAAAGAAGGACTTGACAGGCTCAGAAAAGTCAAAAATAGTGAGATATCTTGCAGAGGGATGCAGCACTCTTAAAATTGCAAAGCTTCTGAAGCGTGATCATCGAACAATCAAGCGTTTCATTCAAAATAGTCAACAGGGTCGCAAGAAGCGTGTGGAAAAACCAAGGCGCAAAATAACTGCCCATGAACTGAGAAAAGTCAAGCGTGCAGCTGCCAAGATGCCACCAGTTTGGCCATATTTCAGAGCTGCAACATCACTGGAGTGCCCAAAAGCACAAGGTGTGCAATACTCAGAGACATGGCCAAGGTAAGAAAGGCTGAAAGACGACCACCACTGAACAAGACACACAAGCTGAAACGTCAAGACTGGGCCAAGAAATATCTCAAGACTGATTTTTCTAAGGTGTTATGGACTGATGAAATGAGAGTGAGTCTTGATGGGCCAGATGGATGGGCCCGTGGCTGGATTGGTAAAGGGCAGAGAGCTCCAGTCCGACTCAGACGCCAGCAAGGTGGAGGTGGAGTACTGGTTTGGGCTGGTATCATCAAAGATGAGCTTGTGGGGCCTTTTCGGGTTGAGGATGGAGTCAAGCTCAACTCCCAGTCCTACTGCCAGTTTCTGGAAGACACCTTCTTCAAGCAGTGGTACAAGAAGAAGTCTGCATCCTTCAAGAAAAACATGATTTTCATGCAGGACAATGCTCCATCACACGCGTCCAAGTACTCCACAGCGTGGCTTGCAAGAAAGGGTATAAAAGAAGAAAATCTAATGACATGGCCTCCTTGTTCACCTGATCTGAACCCCATTGAGAACCTGTGGTCCATCATCAAATGTGAGATTTACAAGGAGGGAAAACAGTACACCTCTCTGAACAGTGTCTGGGAGGCTGTGGTTGCTGCTGCATGCAATGTTGATGGTGAACAGATCAAAACACTGACAGAATCCATGGATGGCAGGCTTTTGAGTGTCCTTGCAAAGAAAGGTGGCTATATTGGTCACTGATTTGTTTTTGTTTTGTTTTTAAATGTCAGAAATGTATATTTGTGAATGTTGAGATGTTATATTGGTTTCACTGGTAAAAATAAATAATTGAAATGGGTATATATTTGTTTTTTGTTAAGTTGCCTAATAATTATGCACAGTAATAGTCACCTGCACACACAGATATCCCCCTAAAATAGCTAAAACTAAAAAACAAACTAAAAACTACTTCCAAAACTATTCAGCTTTGATATTAATGAGTTTTTTGGGTTCATTGAGAACATGGTTGTTGTTCAATAATAAAATTAATCCTCAAAAATACAACTTGCCTAATAATTCTGCACTCCCTGTAATGGAATCAGTAAAAAAGTGATTGGCCATGGGGAGGGGTAATAGAGAATTCAAGCACAGCTCATTTATCAGGGCATTCCAGGGTTGTCGAGCGGAGCAGCAAAGAAGCAAGGAAAAAAAGGTAAAAAAAAATATTTTCTTTAATACAATAGTTATGCTTTCTCATCTAGTTTTATTGTTAATACTGTGTTGTAGCTTCTCATCAACTCCATCACCCTGAGTGAACTGATCCTTTAAAACAGCAATATTAGTTTGGTACTTTCTTGTCATATTATCTGCCCCTTTAAGAGAAAGCTCTGTTACTAACCGGAACCTCTATTTAACCCCTTAATGACCACAGCACTTTTCCATTTTCTGTCCGTTTGGGACCAAGGCTATTTTTACATTTTTGCGGTGTTTGTGTTTAGCTGTAATTTTCATCTTACTCATTTACTGTACCCACACATATTATATACCGTTTTTCTCGCCATTAAATGGAATTTCTAAAGATACCATTATTTTCATCATATCTTATAATTTACTATAAAAACATTTATAAAATATGAGGAAAAATTGAAAAAAAAACCCAATTTTTCTAACTTTGACCCCCAAAATCTGTTACATATCTACAACCACCAAAAAACACCTATGTTAAATAGTTTCTAAATATTGTCCTGATTTTAGAAATACCCAATGTTTACATGTTCTTTGCTTTTTTTGCAAGTTATAGGGCAATAAATACAAGTAGCACATTGCTATTTCCAAACAATTTTTTTTCAAAATTAGCGCTAGTTACATTAGAACACTGATATCTTTCAGGAATCTCTGAATATCCATTGACATGTATATATTTTTTTTTAGTAGACAACCCAAAGTATTGATCTAAGCCCATTTTGGTATATTTCATGCCACCATTTCACCGCCAAATGCGATCAAATAAAAAAAATGTTCACTTTTTCACAAATTTTTTCACAAACTTTAGGTTTCTCACTGAAATTATTTACAAACAGCTTGTGCAATTATGTCACAAATGGTTGTAAATTCTTCTCTGGGATCTCCTTTGTTCAGAAATAGCATACTTATATGGCTTTGGTGTTGTTTTTTGGTAATTAGAATGCCACTAAATGCCACTGCGCAACACACGTGTATTATGCCCAGCAGTGAAGGGGTTAATTAGGGAGCATGTAGGGAGTTTTTTGGGGTAATTTTAGCTTTAGTGTAGTGTAGTAGACAACCCCAAGTATTGATCTAGGCCCATTTTGGTATATTTCATGCCACCATTTCACCGCCAAATGCGATCAAATTAAAAAAAAACGTTAAATTTTTCACAATTTTAGGTTTCTCAATGAAATCATTTACAAACAGATTGTGCAGTTATGGCACAAATGGTTGTAAATGCTTCTCTGGGATCCCCTTTGTTCAGAAATAGCAGACATATATGGCTTTGGCGTTGCTTTTTGGTATTTTGAAGGCCGCTAAATGCCGCTGCGCATCACACGTGTATTATGGCTAGCAGTGAAGGGGTTAATTATGTAGCTTGTAGGGAGCTTGCAGGGTTAATATTAGATTTAGTGTAGAGCTCAGCCTCCCACCGTAAACATCAGACCCCCTGATCCCTCCCAAACAGCTCTCTTCCCTCCCCCACCCCACAATTGTCCCCGCCATCTTAAGTACTGGCAGAAAGTCTGCCAGTACTAAAATAAAAGCTATATTTGTTTTTTTGGTGTTTTTTTTTAAAAGCATATTTACATATGCTGCTGTGTACTATCCCCCTTAGCCCCCAACCTCACTGATCCCCCCCAAACAGCTCTATAACCCTCCCACTCTAACTTAATGGGCGCCATCTTGGGTACTGGCAGCTGTCTGCCAGTACCCAGTTTAGACAAAAAAATTTTGTTTTTTTGCATTTTTTTAACTTTTCTGTAGTGTAGCTTCCCCCCACACAAAAACCAACCCCCCACCCCTCCACGATCTCTTTTTGTGGGGTTTTTTGTATTTGATTATGGCCCTTTTAACTTTTTACTGTTAATTGATTTTCTGTAGTGTAGCGGTTCCCACCCGCTCCCGCCCCGTGCACGCGCCCGCCCGCCACCCTCCGTGCACGCGCGCGCGTCCGTGCGCGCCCCCGACGGTGCCGCCCCCGATCCCGCCCCCCCCCGACGTCACACGGCACACCGATGGCCGCCCACCCGCCTCCCAAGTCGGCTCCCACCCACCAACGATACCGGCCATCGATGTCCGGTGCAGAGAGGGCCACAGAGTGGCTCTCTCTGCATCGGATGGCCATGTATGGTTATTGCAGGATGCCTCCTTATCGAGGCATCACTGCAATAACCGGAAAGCAGCTGGAAGCGAGCAGGATCGCTTCCAGCTGCTTTCCACACCGAGGACGTGCAGGGTACGTTCTCAGGCATTAACTGCCTTTTTTTTGAGGACGTACCCTGCACGTCCTCGGTCATTAAGGGGTTAAGGAGGGACTCAAGCATAATCCAATTGCTTGATTATGCAAGTGTGTGGTATTTGAACGTTGCTTGTTCTTTTTCCTCAGATACCTATCACCTAAGTTTAGATTTATCAAGAATACCTCTAACTTGGGATTAACAATCAATCTCTCAGTGTATACTGCCTACTGTATATAATATTCTTCTCCTCTTATCACTCATTCGAAGCTAACCTGATATTAGCTTAACAGATCGTTTAATGCTGCCTGGGATCTATCCGTCTCTGCAAACAGTTACTCTCCCAGCACGCTGACGTCATCCTCACTCAGACAGCGTGCAAACACACTGGATGCAACACGCTCCCTGCAAGGCATCAGCTAACAGCGTGTGTGGTCTGAAGACGCCGCTCCTGATTCTCTACAACAACTCAGTAACGGATCCGGACATACCATCTTACATTTCCCCTGAGAAACCGCAAGTATACTTTACCAAAGAAAGTTGTATAACAAGAACTGTTAATAATAAGGCTGCATGAACTGTTTGTTATAAGGCTTCCTAATTGACGTCCATACTGATTAACCTGTCTCTGACTTAACAAAGAATCATAAGCTAATACTTATATCTTGCTCCTATCAACATTCTAATAACTGCATGTTTCTGTGACATATGAAAACTGGATATTTGAGCTACAGTACCTGAGACTCTGCTAACCTATCATAAGCAGCTATTAACTCTTAACAGATATTGTTTGCTTTCAGTTCAGAACTGCTATATATACCTTTAACAAAAGACTCATAATCTGCTAAAACAAAAGAGTGGTATTACTTATTGTCAGTGGAGGCTCCTCTATAGGAGCACTTGAGCATGTGAACCCCTGCCTGACCCCTGAACCCTGACCCCTGATGAGCAAAAAAAAAAAAAAAAAAGAGTGAGAAATAAAATAAATAAATACATTTTTAAACCTTTTTGCTGATTAAATTAAAAAATACTCCTGAAATACTCCAGGCTCCACTGCAGTTACAATTAAAAACATTAAAATTGCCTTATTTGAAATTGGAATGGGCATTTGCCTAATAGTTCTATCTATCGCACATGATAGATAGAAATATAGGCAAAAGATCTTTCCACTTTAAAGCTGCATTGACAGCAGCGCCACCTACAGGCCAGCCCATAGGTCTTCTTACCGCACAGCTCTTAGTGTGCGAGAGCCAGCTGTCACGTGACACTAGCACACTAAGAGCTGTGTGTGTGGAGGCAGTAGCCACTAGGGGGGTGTGGCCCACACGCTCTGCTTGGCTGCCTGAGGCTGTCTCTGGGGACTGGAGGCTGGCTGGGAGCTGTGACGTGCTGCTGGCTATAAGGCTGACTTATGACCTAGTGGCAGTGCTAAAGTGGAGTGCAGCTGCAGTCAATGGATAGTGCATGTGGCGGGCTCTGGAATTCTCTCAATCTCCACTTTGAGAGCTTAGGTGGGTCACTGTGTTAAACTAAAAGTCTTAGTCTCAGAGGATGATACATTTTTTTATCACCCGGTCTGTGTAGCGTAGCGCTGCTTTAGTCCTCCTTCACTGACTGAGCTGTGTGGCTATACCCCAGCTAGCTAGCTAGCTCTCTAAAAAATTCAGGAAATTAATATAGCAATAGCGTATAGTACAGTCTGTCACTAATTGTTGAGCAGTGAGTGAGGACTGGTGTGTATGGAAGTCGGATGGTCTGATTTGTAGGAGTGGGGAGAAAGCTGTGTGGGGTAAGTAAAAGGCTTGAGATTTGATGGAAAAAAATATTTATTTAGATTACATTACAAGTTTACTACTAATGTAGCTGATCGTTGACACGCAGCGTCGCAGCCTCATGCAGTTAGTTTCCTTTTGAGTGTCCACAGTAGCAAGTAGAACATGTGGTTCAGGACGCAGCAGTCTGATGTATATTTTTTGTGTATTCATTATTTATGGGCCATTGACTATTCCTTTGTACAAATGTGCTTCTGTATAGAGAAGGGGGAATTGTTGGGCGGAGCACTCATGCCGGTCTGTCAGAGTAAGCTGAACTGTGCTGCGGCTGCCTTATCTCAAAACTGTGTGCTGACCTGACCTTCTGCTCCCCCCTCAACTGATCAAAGTGCTTAATCAGGGAAAATGTCGGTTCAAAAGTCTTCCTGGTTAGATAGCTTCGGTATGTGTGCCAATCAATCTCCCTGCTTCTAACGGAGGTGAGTGAGGAAAGCCCTTTCTTGAAAGGTCTTTTTAACTCCTTGGCAGCTAAAGAGGAAAGTTTATACAGTGATTATTTTTTTTACTTAGGTTGTGGCTTGATTGGTTTTAGGATATCTAACAGGTAATATGTGTATTACAGTTTGAAGCAGCTCAGTCTGTCTAATGATTGTATACCTGATTTCTGGACATATCTGTGTACCCTATTTATTCTTAAAATGTGGACTTTCTGCAGGTAGCATTACTGGTTTTCTAAGTGGTATCATTAGCATTAGCTATATAACCTACATCCTGTATATAAAATATATGTCCACCACCCCTTTCTTGTATATAATTATACAGATAAAACTTTTGCTGGGTATAATTTAACACAGATGTAAACTCCTTCATAGGTGTTTAAATACCCAAATTACACAGAGAGATGCTACACACACACTCACTACACGCACAATGCACTACACTTACTACTAAGACATACACGCACACACTCACCATACATGCACACTGCACCCCAAATACATACACTACACAGACATACATGCACACACTCACCTTACATGCACACTGCACTACATATACATACACCACACACACACACACTACACAGACATACATGCACATTGCACAGAGCTTTGCCATGGTATGAAGAAAATAAATCATGTTATACCCTGACCAAAAAATATATTATGGCCAAAAAAGGTCTAAAATCATTGGGGGGGGGGGGGGGGCTGAGGGCAGCAGATTTTTGAGTGCCTAGGGCAGCACAAAACCTAAATACGCCACTGGTAATGGATTTATATATTCCATTTTCAAATATATTTTTAAACATGGATTAGGATGGTGCACGGTGGTATAAATTCAAATGTTAGAAGAAGACATTTTTTTTTTAGAAGAAGAAAAATAACTTTCTGTGTCTAGACAATCATAGAAGGAAAACTAGCACTTTTGCTGTTGTGATGCTACATAAGCTTCTTTCTCTAATATTTTTGTTAATGACTGCACTTTATTGACCTTAGGGACCTGTAGAAACACATTTGGTTATGAGAAAGCCTTTAGAATGAGATAAGGTGTTTACTATTTAACATTTTTACTAAAGATTTTAACATATAGAAATTATTTTGCATATAATAAAAACTATACACACAATAAAATGGGCGGAGCCATCTGAGGGGCGGGGCTAGTGCTCCCCCATCTTCAAAAGTCACCAGCCGCCACTGCTTATTGTGAAGTTGTAGAGGTTAACAAATACATTCCTAACAAGCAGAGAATTCACCTTTCAATACTCCTGTGAATAACGGTATCCAAGTAGGTAATATCTATTTACTTGTGACACCAATCTCACATCATTTCTATAAATTTATACCTACTATTCCTATGAGGTATCAGTCTCATCACCAATTGAGAACTGCATAAATAGGAATATCTACACATATATAAATTCCCATAAGAGAAACTTAGGGATATTGCAGTATAATCAAGCCATTAAAAAGTTAAAATGGATCCCACACAAATGGCCAATGAAATAAGCACCCTTAATCAAAAGGTTGAAATGCTTGCACAAGGCCTAAATGAACTACAAACTGAGAATAATACTCTTAAACGTTTAATGAATGATTACTTCACACAGAAGTCTACTGAACATCCAGAACCCCAAATTAACCCACCTCATCCTTTTTCAGGGGCTCGTTCAAAATACTGTGAGTTCAAGAATTCATGTATATTATTATATAACATAAAACCGAAAACATACTGTACTGAGCGTATTAAAGTCTGTACAACTATTTCTTATCTGAGTGGGGAGCCCAGAGCCTGGGCGGATCGTTTTTTTGAGTCTGGGGATCCGATATTGGATTCCTTAGATAATTTCTTCGCAGCCATGTCAACTCTTTACGAGGATACCAACAAACAAAATACTGCTGAGCAAAACCTTAGGTCCCTGAAACAGGGCAAAATAGCGGTAGAAGAGTACATACTGAGTTTCAGCTATGGGCCACAGACTCACAATGAAATATAATTAGCTTGAAGAATCAGTTCAGGCTGGGTTTATCGGAACATCTTAAGGATGAACTCCCACGTATAGAACTTCCAGAAACCCTAGAAGCACTAATAAAAGTTTGTATCTCAATGGACCGCCGTTATAGAGAAAGGAAGTTGGAAAAACAACATCCTGACTCCTATGTGAAGAAACACTACCCAACACATTATCACAAACCCAGTACATCTGCTGTGGCTATGGAAATTGGAACTCTGAAAGGGCCATTAACCCAAGAAGAGAAAGCAAGACGTCACCTATCCAACCTATGTATGTACTGCGCGAGTAAGGACCATAATGTGTCAACATGTCCTTTACTACTTTGTCAAAAGAAGGGTAAGAGTTTTCACATTAGTACCAATAGTTCTCCCAAACTAAATACTCATTTGACCATATCTATGTCTTTACAGTGGGATCAACACCTCTACCAGATTGACTCCGGAGCTTTCGGAATGTTCATAGACCAAAAAGTTGTTACTGTTAATAAAATACAGTGTGTGATGAAAGATATACCCGTGTTTGTTAAGGTTATTGATGGTTCTAACTTTCTAAAAGGTCCCATAACACACCACACCATTCCTCTTCTCACCACTACTAATACTGGTCACAAGGAATATATTACATATGATATTATTCCAGGATCTATACATCCCATTATCCTGGGTTACCCTTGGTTACAAAAACATAACCCAACTATTGATTGGTCCCAAAATAAAATAAGTTTTGAATCCTCTTACTGTTCATTGACCTGTTTTCCTTACACTCAGATTAACCATACTGAACCTGCTTTACACCAAGAATACTTAGAATTCAAAGACGTCTTTAACTTAAAAGACGCCGAGAATCTACCTCCACACAGGCCGTATGACTGCCCTATTGATACAAAACCTGGTGCAGTCATTCCATTTGGTAGAATCTTTCCTCTATCGCAGAAAGAATTACAATTTCTGAGGGAATACCTAGATGATAACTTACGTAAGGGCTTTATTTCCCCTAGTACATCATCTGCAGCAGCAGGCATATGTTTTGTCACTAATAAGGATGGCACACGAAGACCCATAATTGATTATAGAGCTCTCAATTCTATAACTATCAAGAACAGATATCCCCTTCCGCTCATCCCTGAGCTTCTAGAACGGCTAAGTGAAGCTAAGATATTCACCAAATTAGACCTGAAAGGTGCTTATAATCTTATCAGGATGAAGAGTGGGGATGAATGGAAAACGGCTTTCAGAACCCGTTATGGGTTATTCCAGTATTATGTCATGCCCTTTGGTCTTACGAATGCACCAGCCACATTCCAATATTTTATACATGATATCTTTAAAGACCTAATGGATGTGTGCGTGGTCATTTATCTAGATGACATCTTGATCTACTCACGTAATTTATCAGACCATATTAAACATGTAAGGTGGGTTCTAGCGAGATTGCGTAAACATCAACTTTACGCCAAGATGGAGAAGTGTTGTTTCCACGTAAATACTATAAAATTTTTAGGTTATATAATCTCACCCACTGGCATAAATATGGATCCAGAAAAGGTATCTGCCATACTGAACTGGACAAAACCCTCATCTGTAAAATCCTTACAAAGGTTCTTGGGGTTTGAAAACTTCTACAGAAGATTCATAAAAAAAATTTCCACAATAGTCAAACTGTTAACCAGGTTAACTGGTAAACAGAAATTCTCCTGGAATAATGAAGCTCAAGATGCATTCCTATTATTAAAAGAAAAATTCTCCTCTGCTCCAATACTGCAACTTCCACACCCGGATTATCAATACACCATGGAGGTTGATGCTTCCAACACTGGAATTGGTGCTTTACTCTCTCAACAAAGCTTGAATAATCCAACACTACATCCTGTTGCATATTATTCAAGAACACTCACAAACGTTGAACAAAACTACTCCGTAGGAGACAAAGAATTGCTAGCAATTAAATGTGCTCTGGATCATTGGAGACATCTATTTGAGGGTACCTCCAAACCATATCTTAGGAACAATAAAACCCTGTCAGCCAGACAGGTCTGTTGGGCTTTATTCCTGGACAGGTTTGATTTTCTTATCACATATCGACCTGGTTCAAAAAATGTAAAGGCAGACGCTCTCTCTAGATCACTTGAACCCATCACTGAAGAGCTGGAGAAAAAACATATCATTCCACCTCAGAAAATCCTCGCTTCTGCAACTACTTTAATTTCAGATATAGTAAAAGCATTACAGTCAGACACGGAAATTCCTTCATATTGTGAAAAGGATCACCAAACTGGAACATATCTTTTTTAAAGGTATGACATATATACCCCCTTCACTTCGACAAGAACTCATTCAACACTTTCATGACTCTCCATTGTCTGGACATCCTGGCATCACGAAAACAAAAGAACTCCTCAATAGAACCTTCTGGTGGCCACAAATAAATCAAGACGTAGTTAACTATGTGAATAAATGTAACACATGTGCAAGAAACAAAAAAAGACCACCACAAACCCTTTGGTCTTTACCTATTCCAGAGGTTCCATGGAGCATGATAGCTATGGATTTTATAGTGGACTTACCACCTTCCAATAATTTCACAACAATTCTAGTAGTAATAGATCATCTTACCAAATTAGCCCATTTTATTCCACTGAAATCTCTACCAACTGCTATTACCACAGCTAGGGTTTTTATTTCACATATAGTGAAGCTCCACGGATTACCCACATCCATTGTGTCTGACCGTGGAACACAATTTACATCTAAATTCTGAAAGGAATTATGCAGGATCCTACAAATCTCCTCACGACTCTCAACAGCTTTCCACCCTCAATCCAACGGATTGACTGAACGTACCAACCAAACTTTGGAACAGTACCTCCGTTGTTATATCTCTCATCTCCAGGATGACTGGGCAGATTGGTTACCTCTCGCAGAATTCGCATATAATAACTCCATGAATACATCTACCAAAACATCTCCTTTTTATGCTACATACGGTTACCATCCAAAATCTGTTCCAGGAAGAGACCTTGTATCAAACAATCCTACAGTATCAGATTTCACTCACAACATCAATACTTCTCTAAACCTTTTAAAAAAGCATCTTGAAGAAGCCAAATCCACACAAAAGAAAGTCGGAGATCGTGTTCTACTCTCCACTAAAAATCGTAGACTTACAGTACCCTGTAAAAAACTTGCAAATCAATTCATTGGTCCATATCCAATCATAAAGATCATTAATCTTAATGCTGTCACCATGAAACTTCCACCTACTCTTCGGATACACCCATCCTTCCATGTCTCTCTTTTAAAGCCATACCTTGGAGATGACAACGATCAGAACAAAGATGCAGATTCCTCTGTCATGACCAAACCAGACCAATCCGAGTATGAAATAGAGAAAATCCTAGACTCCCGTATAAGATGGAGAAGAGTAGAATATTTAGTCCACTGGAAAGGATATGGACCTGAGGAGGACTCCTGGGTTCCCTACTCTGACCTTCATGCACCACAACTTCTCTCGGTATCCAACTAAACCAGGTGCTATCTGTCGACGGAGGGCATCCTGACTGGGGGGATCTGTCATATTATCTGCCCCTTTAAGAGAAAGCTCTGTTACTAACCGGAACCTCTATTTAAGGAGGGACTCAAGCATAATCCAATTGCTTGATTATTGCAAGTGTGTGGTATTTGAACGTTGCTTGTTCTTTTTCCTCAGATACCTATCACCTAAGTTTAGATTTATCAAGAATACCTCTAACTTGGGATTAACAATCAATCTCTCAGTGTATACTGCCTACTGTATATAATATTATTCTCCTCTTATCACTCATTCAAAACTAACCTGATATTAGCTTAACAGATCGTTTAATGCTGCCTGGGATCTATCTGTCTCTGCAAACAGTTACTCTCCCAGCACGCTGACGTCATCCTCACTCAGACAGCGTGCAAACACACTGGACGCAACACGCTCCCTGCAAGGCATCAGCTAACAGCGTGTGTGGTCTGAAGACGCCGCTCCTGATTCTCTACAACAACTCAGTAACGGATCCAGACATACCATCTTACATTTCCCCTGAGAAACCGCAAGTATATTTTACCAAAGAAAGTTGTATAACAAGAACTGTTAATAATAAGGCTGCATGAACTGTTTGTTATAAGGCTTCCTAATTGACGTCCATACTGATTAACCTGCCTCTGACTTAACAAAGACTCATAAGCTAATACTTATATCTTGCTCCTATCAACATTCTATTAACTGCATGTTTCTGTGACATATGAAAACTGGATATTTGAGCTACAGTACCTGAGACTCTGCTAACCTATCATAAGCAGCTATTAACTCTTAACAGATATTGTTTGCTTTCAGTCCAGAACTGCTATATATACCTTTAACAAAAGACTCATAATCTGCTAAAACAAAAGAGTGGTATTACTTATTGTGAAGTTGTAGAGGTTAACAAATACATTCCTAACAAGCAGAGAATTCACCTTTCATTACTCCTGTGAATAACGGTATCCAAGTAGGTAATATCTATTTACTTGTGACACCAATCTCACATCATTTCTATCAATTTATACCTACTATTCCTATGAGGTATCAGTCTTATCACCAATTGAGAACTGCATAAATAGGAATATCTACACATATATAAATTCCCATAAGAGAAACTTAGGGATATTGCATTTCTACTGATCCTCATTGGCGGATAAGGACAACTGCATATGCTTGAGTGGTGGCGTAAAGTCATGTTGTAGTTGACTACAGTGTCATGTTAAGCCAATAAATATTTACTATACATAACTTTATAGCTTTCCAGCGGAAAAAGTAAAACGGGACAGAGGTTAAGACTCATTTCTGGCTGAACAAGGGCACATTTTTGAGCTTCTCATGTCATTTTGCTTTCATTTCAGATGTATCATTATATTGATATTTTTTGTGTCCCATTGCTATGAGAAAGATATTCAATTTTTCTACGTTTCAAATGACGCAAAGCACAATGATCACATTCTCCAATGAGGAACTAATCGTATTAACGGATGGATACATTTCACTCTAAATCTGTAGTGATCAATATGATTACTTTCTAATGATTCTGTTTGCATTCAAATTGAGTAAAAATACACAAGAGAGTTTAATTCAAATTTGTACGTAATGACTTTCAAATGTCCTACCTCAAAAACTGCACTGAAACCCTTTCTTAGATTTATTTGCTATGCGTAGTCTTGTCACATTATATATATAATTTTGATATAAAAATATAATACTTTTTGCCTGCAAATGGCTTTATCTGCAAATGCAAAATATGTTGCCCAAATTGAATTAGACCCTAGCAATCTGTGCTGCGTACAACACTAAGTTTCAGAGCAATCTCAATTGAAAAGTCAGCTGTCATCTTTCAGATCAGTGCTCCTGCAGGGAAACTGCCAGAACAGGGAACATTTCTCTATTTCATAATAGCTTTTGGATGTTAATGATGTATATCGGCTGGAATTGTTTTTCCATCGTAATAATTCTAAATTGTCTTTTCATAAAAAGATAATATATGACTAAAAGGGAAAAAAACTACAGCACATTTATTTTCTGAAATATATACCCAACTCAATTTCCGACATGTTTTGCAGATCTGGATTGTCAGTTCTGCTACACAGCACTTCATACATTTTTCAATATGTTTCTTTTGTATCATCTCATATTTCTTTCAATCGAAAATCTCTCGAATGTTTTAAAATAAAAAAATAGGCAGCAGGTAATTTAACTTTTTTTTTATAAATAACATAATTCATACATTTATGTAGTACATAGATTCGATAAAGGTAGAAGTATTTTTTAATAAAAAAAATTTTAGTATAAAAAAATAGAAGTATTGTCAATAAATTTATATTATAATTTGGACAATTCATTCATTTTTTTAGACTTTTAAATATAAACATTAAAGGGGCATTCCATTTTCTTAAAACACTTTCGGCTAGATTACGAGTTTTACAGTATGAGTGAAAAAGCAGCGTTAAGGCTCTTTTTCACTACCGCTGGTATTACGAGTCTTGCAGGTTTAGGGGCACCGCACACTTTTTTGGCTGTAACGCAACGTAACTACCACAGCTTTCAAAAAGTCCTTTTTCAATGGGACTTCCTTTATGCCGGTATTACGAGTCTGCCTGGGAGGCCAAAAAGTTAGCGGTACACCCTATACCGTCAAGATCCATACCGTAAACTGAAAGTGAGTAGTTATGGGTTTTACGCTACAAAGCTGTACCATAAAACTCATAACTGAAGTGTCACAAAGTACACTAACACCCATAAACTACTTATTTACCCCTAATCTGCCGCTCTGGACATTGCTGCCACTATAATAAACATATTAACCCCTAAACCGCCATATTCCCGCATCGCAAACATTAGTTAAATATTATTAACCCCTAATCTGCCGCTCCTAACATCGCCGCCACCTACCTACACTTATTAACCCCTAATCTTCCGCCCCCAACGTCGCCGCCACTATACTAAATTTATTAACCCCTAAACCTAAGTCTAACCCTAACACCCACTAACTTTAATGTAATTAAAATAAATCTAAATAAAACCTACTATTAATAACTAAATAATTCCTATTTAAAACTAAATACTTACCTGTAAAATAAACCCTAAGCTAGCTACAATATAACAGTTACATTGTATCTTTTATTTTTATTTCACAGACAAGTTTGTATTTATTTTAAATAGGTAGAATAGTTACTAAATAGTTATTAACTATTTACTAACTACCTAGCTAAAATAAATACAAATTTACCTGTAAAATAAAACCTAACCTGTCTGCCCGGTTGGATGAAGAATTCTGCCGCTTCGTTTAGGACTTCGGCCGGCTTCGTTGAGGATGGATGTGGGGTCTTCAAAAACTGTAAGCGGATCTTCGGGGGTTAGTGTTAGGCTTTTTTAAGGGTTTATTGGGTGGGTTTTATTTTTAGATTAGGGTTTGGGTGGAAAAAGAGCTAAATGCCCTTTTAAGGGCATTACCCATCCAAATGCCCTTTTCAGGGCAATGGGGAGCTTAGGTTTTTTAGTTAGAATTTTATTTGGGGGGTTGGTTGTGTGGGTGGTGGGTTTTACTGTTGGGGGGGTTGTTTGCATTTTATTTTACAGGTAAAAGAGCTGATTTCTTTGGGGCAATGCCCTGCAAAAGGCCCTTTTAAGGGCTATTGGTAGTTTAGTTTAGGCTAGGTTTTTTTTATTTTGGGGGGGCTTTTTTATTTTGATAGGGCTATTAGATTGGGTGTAATTCGTTTAAATATCTGATAAAAAATTTTTATTTTGTGTAATTTAGTGTTTTTTTTGCTATTTAGTTAATTGTATTTAATTTATGTAATTTATTTAATTGTAGTGTACTGTTAGGTGTTAGTGTAAGACAGGTTAGGTTTTATTTTACAGGTAAATTTGTATTTATTTTAGCTAGGTAGTTAGTAAATAGTTAATAACTATTTAGTAACTATTCTACCTAGTTAAAATAAATACAAACTTGCCTGTGAAATAAAAATAAAACCTAAGATAGATACAATGTAACTATTTGTTATATTGTAGCTAGCTTAGGGTTTATTTTACAGGTAAGTATTTAGTTTTAAATAGGAATTATTTAGTTATTAATAGTAGGTTTTATTTAGATTTATTTTAATTACATTAAAGTTAGTGGGTGTTAGGGTTAGACTTAGGGTTAGGTTTAGGGGTTAATAAATTTAGTATAGTGGCAGCGACGTTGGGGGCGGCAGATTAGGGGTTAATAAGTGTAGGTAGGTTGCGGCAACATTGGGGGCGGGAGATTAGGGGTTAATAATATTATGTAGGTGTCAGCGATGTTGGGGGCAGCAGATTAGGAGTTAATAAGTATAATGTAGGTGTTGACTATGTCGGGGCAGCATATTAGGGGTTAATAAATATAATGTAAGTGTCGGATGTAGGGGGCAGCAGATTAGGGATGTTTAGACTCAGGGTTTATGTTATGGTGTTAGGTGTAAACATAAATTTTTTTTCCCCATAGGCATCAATGGGGCTGCGTTACGGAGCTTTACGCTTCTTTATTGCAGGTGTTAGGCTTTTTTTCAGCCGGCTCTCCCTATTGATGCCTATGGGGAAATCGTGCACAAGCTCGTAAAACCAGCTTACCGCAGCGCTGGTATTGGAGTGCGGTATGGAGCTCAATTTCGCTCTATGCTCACTTCTTGCCTGCTAACGCCGGGTTTTTGTAAACCTGTAATACCAGCGCTGTAGGGAAGTGAGTGGTGACAATAACTTGCAAGTTAGTACCGAGCAGCTCTTACCGCAAAACTCGTAATCTAGCCGTTTATTTTTAAGCACATATATGTCTTAGTTAGACTTTAATGTTGAATTTTGTTGAAAAATCATTAGACAAACTTTTCTGAAGTATTCTGATCAACCCCTATGTATTTTGCCTCAAAAGTGTTGATACACCGTCAATGTTGTGCTCCTGTGCCACAGCTGTTGAGCAAATAAGAATCAGGCATACATGTGTATGATCCAATCAGTGGCTTTCTTTTACTCTAAGGCATAGGAATGTGTGTGTGAAATTAATTTGAAAAAAAATAGAATGTTCTAATGATATTATCATATAATGTTTACGCCACAATACACTTTTAAATATCATATATCTAAACTAAATTCTCATTCTATTTCATGTTATTATCAAAAGTAAAAAATAGTTCTGTGGATCTTTGATACTTGACATTGAGGAAATTCTGATTTAAATCGGTATTGTGCCACTCTGTAAATCTAGAAACCAAATTAAGTGTTTACCCTTACATTAGAACACAACCTTTGACATATTGCAGTAGCTCTGGGATAATTTGATGCTTTTGCACAGGTTGGCAAATCGCTATGCAGGTTGGGTCCGGCATGTTTTGACATCCCTTATGGAGGCAAATTTTCTTTAGCATATGAGCAAACCAACTGTTTCTTCAAATAGAAGTACAGATGTGCTGTGAAAGATGCCAGCTCTATAAAATCTAGAAGCTTGACTATTTATAAATATTAAGCTACAAAATTAATTTATACAATAAACTTAACTTTCACTGCATCAATTATTAATGGAGCATCACAAAAAAGATATGGGTAAATTGTAGAAGTCTGTTATCTTTTAATATAACATTTATACAACCATTACAGCCAAGTAAATGACAGTTAGATGTCAAACAGTTGTTTTAATAGCCACTGTAACTTTGTTAATGAGTCCAACTCGTTTAAAATAATTATTCATTTGCGTATAAAGATATGCCCAGTTTTTAAATACATAGTTACAGCCCTGTAGAATATATTGTATTTTGATGTTAGGCTTAGATACCAAAATAACACAAGTATTGCATTGAGCAATGATACGTTTTTATTTGACTAACTATACAATTATAAAAAGAGAAGCTATTAGAATAATTCCTTCCTTTCTCAAGTCTGAAGCAGTATTGTTAAGGCTTATGATATACTCAGTCATATCCTCAGTCAACAATGTGATAGATTGCGATAGATAAGAGACAATGGCCAGGATTACAAGTCGCGCGGCAAATCATTTGCGAAAACACTGCACACGTTATGACTTTTTCGCATTTGGGATTGCCCAGCTATTACAAGTTTCAAAATAACTTATTTTGCGTGTGCGTTAAGCCGCGTAATCCAAACAGCCAAATTGCGTGCATGTTCACGTATTCCCCATATAAGTCAATGGAGAAGACAAATAGAAAAAAAAACCAATAAAACCCTAATCTTTTGAGCAAAGACCATGACATTTTTTCCTTGAAATGTGTACATGAAAATGTGAATATTTCATATTGCGAACATGTTTTTGTAACGGAATATGTTCTATTTATTCATAAATAAATATTTCTCTATATATGTGATGGTTTTTGGACTGATATATATATTTACAGCGAGATATTTAAATGAATATGTCTAGATATCTCGAGATCTAAATGCGAATATCTCTTTGAAAATCCTTTTGAGATATTGTTTAATGTGCAAAAGATTGTAATGTGAATTTTTTTCATTGTCCAGTGGCGTCACTAGTGGGGTGCGGGCCGCACCCGGGTGACACCCTCCAGGGGGTGACACCATCAGAAAAAAAAAATACAATGTAGAGATGCATAGTTTTTTTATTAGAGGGGCCAGCATTTGTGAACATTAGTGGGACTGGGGAAGTTGTAGACACTTAATTTTTCTGCCCCTTGAGCCAGCACTGTTTTGAGCCAGCACTGCAATTTCCACAAATAGTTTTCCCGGCTGTTTTTGCTTGTTTGTACTTTGCTCAATTTCACTATGAATGTTGTGGGCATGCCGTGGGGCTTGCGAAGTTGCCCTGCTAGTGTAAACCTGCCTGCCTATCTGTGCTCACTGCTCAGTGACGTGTGGAGCAGTGGAGTCACTCACTGCTGTGCTGTCTCTCTAAACGTAAACTAGGAAATCATGAGGGAGATGCCTGGCACCTGACCACATGACTGTCTGACACTGTCTCTAAAGTGAAGGGGCCATGTATGATGCCCACCAGACCGGTACGGTTACAGTACACTAAGTGCACACTGAAGAGGTAGGAGGGGAGGGTGGGTGGGGGTCTGGGGGTGGGCAGAGTGCAGAGGTGATTGGCCATAAGAAGCGGTAGGCACGTGGCCCGGGGCTGTGCACTGACAGACTTGGTACAGAGTCAGAGAGCAGAATTTTCATAGTTTGTGCGCTTAAACCTTTTCTTTAGTGATTTATTTTAGAGTGCTCTGTTTATCTTTCATTTGATGCTCTGCTGAGACAGGGAGCAGCTCTAGACAGGAGCTTTATAATTAATGCAGTGCAGATTACATATTTTGTCTGTGTGTGTCTGAGTTTTTGTGTGTGTGTGTCTGAGTTTTTGTGTGTGTCTGAGTTTGTTTGTGTGTGTCTGAGTGTTTTTGTGTGTGTGTGTGTCTAAGTGTTTGTGTGTGTGCCTGAGTGTTTTTGTGTGTCTGAGTGTTTTTTTTTTGTGTGTGTGTGTCTGAGTTTTTGTGTGTGTGTGTCTGAGTGTTTTTGTGTGTTTGTGTCTAAGTGTTTGTGTGTGTGCCTGAGTGTTTTTGTGTGTCTGAGTGTTTTTGTGTGTGCGTTTGAGTGTATTTCCGAGTGTTTGTGTGTGCATCTGAGTGTGTTTTTAAGTGTCTAAGTGTTTGTATGTGTGTGTTTTTGTGTTTGTGTGTGTCTGCTTTCTGGGGGGGTGACACCATAACTTAGTGCACCAGGTGACACCAACCCTAGTGACGCCATTGTCATTATCTCCATAGTTAAATATATCTCTATACATATAAATCCATGTTTCTCAATGTATGTGTATGTATCTCAATGTAAAATCCCTGCATCTGCTTTTTTTCCCCTAACACCCAAGATCTCGTATCTTTTAGCCCTTATAAATTTTGTGTGCAATATTTTTTGAAAATAATTTATATTAGACAGTGTTAATATGTGTGAAACTGTACTTTGTGATGCATTTTTAAAGTGTTTTGTGAAACTTTTATGTTGTGCAAACCTGTTAACTACAGCTCTTTGAGCAAAGAAAGGATTGTTGCGTAAAAGGCGAATGCGTGCAATTGCGATTTTTAAAGACTTGTAATAGCTGCGTAATGGAAATAGTAGCTTGATGCATTTTTTTAAAGCCATTCTTAACCATTTGAATAGGTAACAATTCAGTCTGATAAAGTGCCTGGGTTACTTACATAAAATGTATGTATCATTGGTCTATGTTTGCTTCTGATTAGGTAATCTTATTAATTACTTTTTTTCTTTTTCTCATTGATGATTTTGGTGTTTTTACAGTTTTTTTTACAGACCTTCATGGAAAAACTTATAACCAGCCAATAAAAATAGAGAGAGATGAGAGAGGGAGAGAGAGGTATGTGAGGGGGAGAGAAGTAAGTGTGTATCAGGGCTTACCTGAGTGCAGTGGAAGCCACACTAAAACATAGAGGAGTCTGGCAGGGAATCTTAAAGGGACAGTCTAAACCCAAGACTTATTTTTTATTACTTATTGTTAGATAACAGACAAGAATCTTGCAACGGGTTCCACATCTATTATCTTGTAAAAAGGGAACACTTGCCTTGTTTTGTTTGGTGTTGAAAATGATATGCAGGAGTATTACTCAAAATACAAGAACAGACAAGAGGGTCAAAATCAGGAATGAATCCAGATAAGTCTCTCAGCAAGGGATATAGCTTTAAGGAAGTCCAGTAACTGGTCCAGGTAATATACCATAAATACAGTCCATCAGCAAAGTACACATAGGAGTCCAGTGAACTTAGTAAGGATCAAACACAGCAATCAGTCCTTATTCCAAATGTCACAACCAATGGGATGAGGCAAAGGAAGAATCCAGGAAGGTTAGCCAGGTTCAGGAATCCAAATTCAGAGAGGTAAACAGGATACAAACGCTAAGAAACAGGTACTGAGTAAACAAATGTCAGCGCTGAGTGCAAACAGCATGGAGGATTTAAAGAGCCAGGTGCCATCCCTAATGTCTGAGCATTAAAGGACCAGTAAACACAGCAGATTTGCATAATCAACAAATGCAAGATAACAAGACAATACAATAGCATTTACTCTGAATTTCAAATGAGTAGTAGATTCTTTTCTAACACATTTTAAAGTTATGTATATTTCCAATCCCCCTGTACCATCTGATAGCAATCAGCCAATCACAAATGCATATACGTATGGTCTGAGTTTTTGCACATGCTCAGTAGGAACTGGTGACTCAAAAAAAGTGTAAATATAAAAGACACATTTTTTAATGGAAGTAAATTGGAAAGTTGTTTAAAATTACATGTTGTATCTGAATCATGAAAATGTAATAAAACCTGAGTGTCCCTTTAAAGGAGCAGTCAACACAGTAGATTTGCATAATCAACAAATGCAAGATAACAAGACAATTTTAGGCTGCTTTTTTGTCTGAACTTCAAATGAGTAGTAGATTTTTTTTCTGACAATTTTAAAAGTTATGTCTTTTTCCACTCCCCCTGTACCATGTGACAGCCATCAGCCAATCACAAATGCATACACGTACCATGTGACAGCCATCAGCCATTCACAAATGCATACACACTTATTCTTGCACATGCTCAGTGGGAGCTGGTGACTCAAAAAGTTTAAATATAAAAAGACTGTGCACTGTGTAAATGGAAGTAAATTGGAAAGTTGTTTAAAATGGCATGCTCTATCTGAATAATGAAAATTTAATTTTGATTTAGGGTCCCTTTAAGTGCAAACAGCATGGAGGATTTAAAGAGCCAGACTCTATCCCTAATGTCTGAGCATTAAGTGCAAACAACATGTAGGATTTAAATGGACAGGTTCCTGCATTAGAGAAAGGGCAGCAAGTAAAGTATTCTGACAGAAGTACATGAAACTTTTAAATAATCACCATTTGTTAGCAGCTGAAAATGGCAGCCGAGCTCCGCCCAGAGCTTTCTTCTTGTCCAGTTAGATGTTATCTTGTACAACAGTTTAGCAGCGCATGTTTAATATTGTTCAGTTAGCTATTTTAAATTGCACATACACAAATCAGCATGTGAGAGTAGGAACATTTAATAGTCTTTCTATGCGGGTGCTGCTTTCAATAGTGCACGTTATTTTAGCAAGCCTTCCAGAGGGAGGGAGGGTCTAATAGTGCAGTCTTGCCACTCACAGCAAGACCCGCACTATTATAGCCACACAGTCCCTTAACGACCAGCTACGTACAGGGTACGTGATTGGAGAAACTTAAAATACCAAAAAATACATGAAATAGGTGGGTGGTGCTTGGCATCCATTTTTGGCTCCTAACATACAATGAATATTTCATTGTTTCATGTACTTCTTACAAGCTTACAGATGTGGGTCAGTTGCAGGATGTTTCTCTGGTATGTAATAATAAGTAATGAAAATATAGTATTGGGTCTAGACTTTCCCTTTAAGTGGTGCACTAAACTGAAGTGGTGAGTGCGCCTGGAGCCCAGGGGCTGTGCTGAACGGTTAGTGTGTTGAGTACAGGGTACACTGTTCTACTCTCATGCTAGGGCTGGTTATGGAGGGGAGTGCTAGGCATTGTACGTTTGACCTGCAGACTTCTACTACTAAGATGAACTGTTTAACCTACACTATTGATAGCACTGTTTATGACATGGATGCTGGAAATATTCCTGTAGATGTTTTGGATCCAAGACCTATGGGGAGGCCTCTGCTGACTTCAATCATGTTTAATCAATAAAGAAAACAGAAGGGAACAATCTTGTGGATTTTAGGCTGCTTTTTTGTGGGAAAGGCAACATTGCAGTGATTTAAATCATGTTTTTAAAATCCACTTGTTAGAAATTGGACATTTATATTAAATGTATATTTCAGATATGTACACTCAGAAAGATAGGTGATGCAAGGATCAGTGAGTTTTAAACATAATCTCACCTTTACAATAAGGTCACTTGACAACCATTTGAGTGGCTATGATTCTCGCCCATTGAAAAGGAGAACTGTGAGCTAGTATAAATGATGTAGATTTTGTTTTGGAATAATGAAATATAAGAACATTAAAGGAAGTCTTAAAAAGATTGGAATGCAAAATTTTGATTATGTGAAGTAAAAAAACAAACCTTTTTTTATATACAGGTGGCCCTCGTTTTACAACGGTTCAATTTACACCGTTTCAGAATAACAACCTTTTTTCCAGTCATGTGACTGCTATTGAAAAGCATTGAGAAGCAATGCATTTATTAAAATAGCCTGTAGGTGGAGCTGTCTGCTTGTGTTGCAGCAAAGCCAAGCAAGCTGAAA
The DNA here is from genome assembly GCF_027579735.1 of Bombina bombina. Lineage (NCBI taxonomy): Eukaryota > Metazoa > Chordata > Amphibia > Anura > Bombinatoridae > Bombina > Bombina bombina. The sequence continues at coordinate 671,342,477 of NC_069499.1, forward strand.
TTAATCAGTTTAACCAGACCTGAGCTATCGAGCAGATTTCAAAGGAACACAATCCTTCTGTCTATAAATCAGTCCAGATTGGAATGCATAGAAAGAACTGCAGAAAAATGCAAGTGAAGTCTGTGTTGTGTGATTATTTTATTAGGTTTATAATGCTGTTTAGCAAATGTTTTTGTTCATTTAACTTAGTTTAATTAGATATTCTGTGTTGTATGTTTATTTTATTAGGTTTTTAATGCTGCTAGCATTTAAAGTCTTCATTTCAAAGCTTTAAAAATAATGTATTAGGTGTTATTATGACAATTTTTAAAAGGGGCCTGGAACCTATCTCCCTCACTTCCCATTGACTTACATTATAAACTGGGTTTCAATTTACAACGGTTTCGATTTACAACCATTCCTTCTGGAACCTAACCCCGGCGTAAACTGAGGGCTACCTGTACTTATTTTTTTTTTAATGTAATTAAGTCTTAAAACTAAGTTTTCCAATTCCAAGAATGGGTATGGCACGTGGCAGGATTCACAAAGCTAACCCTGCCACATATCTATCTCTACTGGAATTCAGCCAAGGGGATTAGATAAGAACTGCAAAACAATGAAGAATTTGCTAACATAGAGGTCAATCACAATCAATCAGAGATTTGCTTTTTGGATTTGGATCCATACATTAAAAGCCTGCAGCTGTGAATGCCTTTTCAACAGAAAAAGTATAGAAAAGGCCTTTTCATGTGTTAAAGCGACAGTCAAGTCAAAATTAAACTTTTATGATTCAGACAGAGCACACAATTTTAAACAACTTTCCAATTTACTTTCATTATCTAAATATAAACAATCTTTTTATAGGCAGAGTTTCTGAGGTTTCTTTTGTGATTCAGTTTCAATTTTCAATTTTAAGCAACTTTCTAATTTACTCCTATTATCAAAGTTTCTTCATTCTCTTGGTATCTTTATTTGAAATACAAGAATGTAAGTTTAGATGGCGGCCAATTTTTGGTGAACAACCTGTGTTGTTCTTGGTGATTGGTGGATAAATTTACCCACCAATAAACAAGTGCTTTCCATGGTTCTGAACCAAAAAAATAGCTTAGATGCCTTCTTTTTCAAATAAAGAAAGCTAGAGAACGAAGAAAAAATGATAATTGGAGTGAATTAGAAGTTGCTTAAAATTGCATGCTCTATCTGAATCACGAAAGAAAAAATTTGGGTTCAGTGTCCGTTTAAGTATATGCATTTTGTGATTGGCAGATGTCTGTCACATGATACATTAGGAAGGAAAATGTAACAAACTGAAATTTATCAGAAACAAATCTACTACTCATTTAAAAAACATACTAAGTGCTTTTGCATTGTCTCTTTATTATGTATTTATTGATTATGATATTCTACTATGTTTAGTGTTCCTTTAACTACATGTTTTCAGGATAGAAACTGAAAGATACAATAGCCCTTTCACACCTCTTAAAGTTGCAGTAAAGGTCTTTTTAATTAACCCCTTTGTTCACTGTGGAAGGGAACTGCTTACTTACATGTGTGAGAGTAATCTATTGTAATCTAATTCCATCCTCACCATCACTAAAGCATCTGAAAGTCATTTGTATCTTGGCATGATTGCTCAATGGCTATATTGTCACTTTTAATATTTGACAAGTATTGTTTTTAACAATATTTATACTTATTGTTTGTAAATGTGCCGTATTTGGTTTGGAGTGATCTTAAAACAAGACAGAGCCTATGGGTTTCTGTTACATGGACCTATTTTATCTTCTTAAACTGGATTTTAACAGTACTGAAACTGTAATATGTGAACCAGCAACATTCCATCTGCATAAAAGATGTTCAAACAAGTCTGCACCTTCATGACCGGGTTTATATAGGGGAATAACTATAATGGACACTTTCACATTTATGACAGTTTTAAAGTGCTTATGGTTAAATTATTAAAATCACATTTGCAAAGGCACTATCCAATTTAGCAATTAAATAATGTAGGGTAAATACCCTTTTTGACAAATGTTATTTGGGATTTTCCACTAGGTGTTACTCGTCAGCATTACTATCACTGATATGAACTTTGTCTATGATCACTGATATGAACTTTGTCTATGGACACCAATTGCGTTGTTTAATATTTTGAGAAATTTTATTATTTGCTTTATCATTTGTGCACTATATATATTTTTTTTTCAATATAATTCTGGCCAATCATATATCTTTTTAAATTGTTTATTTGCAGTTATAGTAGTAATATTTTGACACGTACATTAGTTTGATTTGCCACACTTCATATGTTGGTTAATTATCATTTCCCAATTTTCTGGTATTTTATTTTTTGGTATTTATTTTAGGGGTCTTATCGATTAGTTCACTATATTATCACTTAGACCCTCCTAGTTTATATGAGTGACTAGTACTATTTCTAGCAGTATAATTGTCTATGCAGTCACTAGCACTTACTATCATTATTCTTTGTATTTTTTATGATTCACTTTATGGTTTGAATTTATTTTTAGTCTATCTTTCAGTGGATTGCCTTTTGAAGGACTTTTTCTCCTATGATACAAATAGCATACTATTTGCTATAGTATAGTTTTGTTTATTTTAGTATTTATATAGTATTTATTATTCACCAAATAGAGAACTAAGGCTAGTCTCATATATATATTTTATTGGAGCTTGCTATTTTTACATTTTCTTGGATTAGTATCTTTTGGTTCACGTATTTTTAAGCGCCATGTTGTCTGTTAGTGAAAGGAATAACAAAAGATTATTGTTAGTTTCACATACCACTCCCATGAGCTTTACATTAGCTGATGAAAGCTCTATTGAAAATGTATCTATTCACGCCCTATTTGCTAAGTTAGAAGAACCGATCAATATAGAATGTAGGCATTGGCTACATGCCGAGATGCTCCAAAAATACATTGATAAAAATCAGATCCCTAGGTGTCTGAGGATCCTCAAGAGTTGTTCCTTCAAGGAGGATCCCTCCCTAATGAATAAGTGGGAGGAGGCTCTGAAGGAATGTTCTTACACACTCATGAGGATCCTTATTGCCCATAGGAAATCTTTAGTGGAAAAAACACCCAAAGAGATAGATAAACCCCTCCAATTGAATGAGGACCTAAACAAGATGGTATTACAGAAAACAGGCTCTTACCAGAAAGAGCTGATGGATATTAAAAATCGTAAGATTGCCAGAGATGAGGAAGACTATGAAAGAGTGAAATTTTCACGTTCAATAGGAAGAAAACTATGCCCAGTATGTCCTCTGTTGAACATGTTTTGACTACACGTGCAAATAATCATTTTATTGAACCTGAGAGATCAGATGGGGAATGGACTATAGTCAACCACCATAAAAATAAAAATAAGAACAGAGAGAGAGAAATAATAACAACAATAGAAACTATTTTGAAAGGCAACATTATAATACCAATTATACCACCAATCCACCTTATCAAAATAGACAATCTAACTATCACGCCAGACCATCTGATGATTTTATTGATAGGTCTCACTTTTCTGACCATTCTTTGAGATATAAGGGTTCATATACGGACTCTGATCATTACTACTCTAATAGACATAATTTTGAGAATAATCATCCCCATGATCAGAGACATCCCACTATCCAACAGCGGCATGTCCCGTTTTCCAATAGGCATAATCAACGTCACTTGTCTAATGGCAACCAAAATTGGTCAGGGCATAATAATAGAACTTCTGGTATTCGGCCATTTTATAAAGACACTACAACTAATAATAGAGACTTTGCATGACATGAACACAAATCTGCATTTGGTAAAAATCTGAATATTCACCATAGACAGCACAATTTACTTACTAGCATTGGAGTCCAACACCATGTTAACAATCCAACCCTGGTCTCTCATCCAGGATCATCTAATCCTCATCAAACTTTAGTACAGCCTTTTTTAGAACCAGGCCCTCATCCATCAGCCTGGAAACAGAAAACTATTGCGAGTTATTTGGAGCCTGTAATCTCCCTGACAACTCCTCAAAAAGGAAAAAGACCGTATGGTCACGAGGATGTAGAGGACGAGGAACAACCGCCAAAAAGGCTAGATTGTGTTCTCATATCCTAACAGATGATGAGGTTAGAGTCCTTGCAAAAGGACTATCTTTTAGTCCTTCAATGGGCATAATTTATTTTCTTTATATGTCGATCTTAATCGTTTCACGCAGAAATTATCAATGCAAAAGTTTTTTGCTGAAAAACGTTTGAAAGACAACACAAAATGCCCCCTCTTAATAAATGATATGGATAGTAGATTAATTGGACAATATCTTCCAGTGTTCGAACCTGACTCACTAGCAGAACAGCTTTGTGAAGGCTATATCCACACTAAGTTTTGCAATAAGTCTAATTTTGCACCGTCATTGACTAATAATGCCCATATTGAGATTTTTAAACAGCTAGTCATTGAAGAATTTGAATTAATCCCTAAAAACAATGTTTCTGTCAAAATAATCTATACTCCAATGAGAAAAGAGCCTTGGCCAGCTTTAAAAATGATAAATCGCTTGTCATTAGACAAGCGGATAAGGATGGTGGGATAGTCCTACAAAATTTAGAGGACTATCTCGCGGAGGCTAGAAAGATACTAAAAGATGAATCTTATTATATTCGGCTTAAAGACGATCCCAGAGCCAATTTTAAGATTGAGCTTAAGGGTCTTATTGATGATGCTTTTAAGGAAGGTATGATCCTGAAAAAAGAGAAAGAATATCTAGTCCCTAATGAACCAAACGTGGCTTTCTACTATTATTTGCCAAAGCTTCATAAAAACCCTACTTGTCCTCCGGGCCGACCAATCATAGCCGGCATAGGCAATCTTACAGACAATGTATCTTCATATGTTGACCATTTTTTGCAGAAATATGTTCTGGGACTAGAGTCATATCCGTGATTCATCGGATTTACTAATGAAACTTGAAAATCTCACAATTACACCTGATCTTCTTTGGATTACATGTGATGTCCAAGCCCTCTACTCCAATATTCAGCATGATTTGGGCCATTTAGTAATAACACATTACCTTGAACAAGATCCTTATCTCGCTTCCAACCAATGTGAATTTCTGTTACCTTTGATTTCCTATATTTTAAGACATAATTATTTTTTATTCCAAGATGAATTTTATTTACAGATAAAAGGAACCGCCATGGGTACCAGGTTCGCCCCCAGATTTGCAAACTTATTTATGGGTGCATTTGAAGAGAAATGTATCTACAACTCCATCTATGGGGCAAACCTGGTACTCTATGGTCGGTATATTGATGATTTGATTTTCATTTGGAAAGGTGATATTATTTCGGCTAATCAATTCGTTGACCTCTTAAATTGTAATGATAGAGGCCTCATTTTTACCAGTACTATAGATTCCAAAACTATATCTTTCTTGGACTTGGATCTCAAGTTTTTAGATGGTAAGGTGATTAGCACTACTCATTTCAAATCAGTAGATTGCAATAGTTATCTTAACTTTACATGCAATCACTACCTTCCATGGAAACAAAACGTTCCCTATGGACAATTCAAGCGTTTGCGTCATAATTGCAGAACCCTTGCAGATTTTGAAACACAAAGCTTGATCCTCAGGGAACGTTTCTCAGAAAAGAAATATCCCTCACATATCATTAACAGGGGCTACCTAAGAGCCAGATCTGACGATAGGAATAAATATTTTGTGAATTCCAAAAATAGACAGAAAATTACTCATTCAGAATCGTTAGAGAACCATACTCTATTTATCACTCAATTTAATAGTAATCACCAATTAATTAAAAATATCATTACTAAATATTGGGGTATTCTTACCAAAGACCCCATTTTGGGGAATTTGATTGGTACAAAACCAAATATAGTCTACAAAAGAGCCCCTAATCTAAAAACTATCGGCTAGATTATGAGTCTTGCGTTATAAGTAAAAAAGCTGCGTTAAGCCTCAAAATGCTGCTTTTTTACTACCGCTTCTATTACAAGTCTTGCAGATTTAGAGGCACCACACCCTTTTTTGGCCTTACCGCAAATCAACCTACGCAAATTGCGTATAGTCTTTTTTCTATGGGACTTCCATAGCGCCGGTATTACGAGCTTGTCCTGGGAAGCCAAAAACTGAGCGGTACAGCCTATCCCGTCAAGATTCGTACTGCATTTTAAAGTCAGTAGTTACAACGCTGTAGCATAAAACTCATAACTAAAGTGCTAAAAAGTACACTAACACCCATAAACTACCTTTTAACCCCTAAACCGAGGCCCTGCCGCATCGCAAACACTAAAATTAAATTATTAACCCCCTATTCTGCCGCTCTGGACATCGCCGCCACTAGAATAAACATATTAACCCCTAAACCACCGCACTCCCGCCTCAAAAACACTAGTTAAATATTATTAACCCCTAATCTGCCACCTCTAACATCGCCGCCACCTACCTACATTTATTAACCCCTAATCTGCCGCCCCAACGTCGCCGCCACTATATTATATTTATTAACTTCTAAATCTAAGTCTAACCCTAACACTCCCTAACTTAAATATAATTTAAATAAATCTAAATACAAATTACTATCACTACCTAAATAATTCCTATTTAAAACTAAATACTTACCTGTAAAATAAACCCTAAGCTAGCTACAATATAACTAATAGTTACATTGTAGCTAACTTAGGGTTTATTTTTATTTTACAGGCAAGTTTATATTTATTTTAACTAGGTAGAATAGTTACTAAATAGTTATTAACTATTTAATAACTACCAAGCTAAATAAATACAAATTTACCTGTAAAATAAAACACTACACTACAATTAAATAAATTACCTAAATTAAATACAATTAACTAAATTCAATAAAATTAGCTAAATTACAAAAAAAAAAAAACACTAAATTACAGAAAATAAAAAACAAATTACAAGATCTTTAAACTAATTACACCTAATCTAATAGCCCACCCAAAATAAAAAAAACCCTAGCCTAAACTAAACTACCAATAGCCCTTAAAAGGGCCTTTTGTGGGGCATTGCCCCAAAAAAATCAAATCTTTTACCTGTAAAAAAAATACAAACAACCCCCCAACAGTAAAACCCACCACCCACACAACTAACCCCCCAAATAAAACCCTAACTAAAAAAACCTAAGCTAAACCTAAACCTTGTAAAGTGGATTTGGATGGGCATTGCCCTTAAAAGGGCATTTAGCTCTATTGCGGCCCAAAGCCCTAACCTAAAAATAAAAACCACCTAATACACCCTTAAAAAATCCTAATACTAACCCCCGAAGATCCACTTACCGGGAGAAGTCTTCTTCCAAGTGGCAAGATGTCCTCAAGGAAGCCAGCAGAAGGGGTCCTCCAGACGGGCAGAAGTCTTCACCCAGACGGCATCTTCTATCTTTATCCTTCCGACACAGAGCGGCTCCATCTTCAAGACATCCGGCGTGGAGCATCCTCTTCAATCGACGTCTTCTTGCTGAATGAAGGTTCCTTTAAATGATGTCATCCAAGATGGCGTCCCTTAGATTCCGATTGGCTGATAGAATTCAGCCAATCGGAATTAAGGTTGAATAAAATCCTATTGGCTGATGCAATCAGCCAATAGGATTGAACTTCAATCCTATTGGCTGATCCAATCAGCTAATAAGATTGAGATCGCATTCTATTGGCTGATTGGAACAGCCAATAGAATGCGAGCTCAATCCTTTTGGCTGATTGGATCAGCCAATAGGATTGAAGTTCAATCCTATTGGCTGATTTCATTGTTTAGACTCTGGGTTTATGTTAGGGTGTTAGGTGTAAACATAAAATGTGTTTCCCCATAGGAAACAATGGGGCTGTGTTACGGAGCTTTATGCTGCTTTATTGCAGGTGTTAGGCTTTTTTTCATCCGGCTCTCCCCATTGATGTATATGGGGAAATCGTGCACAAGCACGTACAACCAGCTCACCGCTGACTTAAGCAGCGCTGGTATTGGAGTGCGGTATGGAGCACAATTTTGCTCTACGCTCACTTCTTGCCTTTTAACGCCGGGTTTCTGAAAACCTGTAATACCAGCGCTGTAGGTAAGTGAGTGGTGACAATAACGTGCAAGTTAAAGGGACATTATACACTCATTTTTTCTTTGCATAAATGTTTTGTAGATGATCTATTTATATAGCCCATAAAGTTAGATTTTTAAAAAATGTATAGTTTTGCTTATTTTTAAATAACATTGCTCTGATTTTCAGACTCCTTACCAAGCCCCTACGTTTTATGTGAATACCGTCGGCTACCTTCTCCAGCTTGCTCCTTGTAACATCCTTATGGGTAGTGATGGGTTAATCCTCCCAGCCTCCATCTCATCTTGCACCACCTTTATAAGGCACACCTCTGTTTAGTATCATTGCTTGGTATTGAATGTCCTATCTACAGAGATACTGGCCTCTCCGATATTCTCGGACTACTTTTTGTCTCAACCTATGCTATTTGTCTCTTGCTGAGACTCTCTAAGACCTACTAATCAGATCCTGCTACTTACAGCATTTACCGCTGTACCGGATCCTTCAGCCACCTCTCCCAGCTCTGGTTGCCACTTCTCCGGATCCTACAGGCTCAGCTGTTTGGCGGGTGACGTCACCGACGGCCGCATCGGATTCATCCGCAACGCCACGCTGCAAACATCTACCCAGCTGCTCTCTGCTACTCCACACCGCTCCGCTCAGTGATAGTAGCAACCCTCTCAGCCACAGGCAGTTTTGGTATCAACAACGATTGGTAACGAACATTGACTAGTTTATATTCTCACATTGTCTCAGTACTTAACTTCACTTAATCTAAATCTATATCTACGTTGCTCATCATTCCCTGTGTGATCACTTGCTCTATATACCATATTAACCACCATGTTGTCTTGTTAGCCTCAGTGTCATTCAGACATTGACACTGAGCTAGCAAATAACTATATCAAATATCCTTAGCATTCTATATAGGTATCAGAATCTGCCTATATATATCATTGCCTAGGATAACACACCTATATTTTACATTTATTGATGTGGTATTGTTTCTTGATTGTTGGTTCTATTTATTATGTCTATGAGTAACTCAGAAAATTTACTTGCAATAATAATAACAACACTTTGTATGTCTGGGTTGTTACAGGAATACCAAGCCCAAAAAAGATATATAGGTGTGATGAATCCTGTAGAGCTCTCTAATTATGTGGTCACTCTAGGCCAAAAGGTGGATCAATTAAATTTGGGCCTGAGAGATCTACAGGTAGAAAATCAAACCCTGAAAAATATAATTAAAGAAGGGCTTACCCCAGCACCTCATCACACTGATACCCCACCAGAGCCCCCTGTCAGTCCACCTGATAAGTTTAGTGGTGACAGGAAGCAATTCAGACAGTTCATTAATGCTTGCACCTTATTCTTTACTTTAAAACCAAAAACTTTTGCAAATGACAAAATCAAGGTTTTAACAATGATTTCCTATTTAAGGGGTGAACCCAGGGTTTGGGCAGACTCGCTTTACGAACAAAATAGTCCTATGTTAAACTCACTTGATGATTTCCTCAGTTCCTTATCCTCCTTATATGAGGACCCCCACAGACAAAGCACTGCAGAGCACAAACTCAGGAATCTTAAGCAAAATAAAAGAGCTGTGGAAGATTACATCTCTGAGTTTAAAATCTGGCAATTAGATTCAGGCTGGAATCAGGTCTCCCTAAAAAGTCAGTTCAGACTAGGACTGTCAGAACATATTAAAGATGAATTTGCAAGACTAGACTTACCAGATAATTTGGAAAGTCTAATGCAATTAAGCATTAAGATTGATCACAGAATTAGAGAGAGAAAACAGGAAAAAGTTTCTCATGACACCAATATTAGATACCATGATCCCAGAGGTCCTTTACAACTAAAGGGTACAGAGGAGCCAATGGATATCGGCGCCATCAAGGGACCTCTCACCTTAGAGGAGAAAAACAGACGTAGACTTAACCACCTATGTCTATATTGTGCTTCAAGGGAACATGATGTATCCACTTGCCCAGTACTTAAAAGAACTAAAAAGGGTAAGAATTGTGATACAGTGTTTACCTTGAAAATTACCAACTCCCAGGTAACAAACTGTCTTATTCCAATCTCTTTACAGTGGGACCACCGCCGCCTCAGCTCTGAAGCTGTTATTGACTCTGGCGCATACTCCTGTTATATCGATTATGCACTTGTTAAGTTAAATAAAATACCACTTGTTAAGAAGCAGAAACCTGTTCTGGTGCGCCTTATTGACGGTAAACAACTTGAGTCAGGGCCTATTACACACCAGACAGTACCTATACTGGTTACATCACAAAACAACCACCACGAGTACATAACTTTTGATGTACTTACATCACCCATCTTTTCTTTGATTCTTGGGCTACAATGGCTTAGGTTACATCAACCCACGATACTATCGGAATCCAACACCGTGCTTTTCAACTCTCCATACTGTCAGTCTACATGTACACCAAACATACCTATACTGTCAGTCACAGAGGTTCAAATACCACAACAATACATAGAATTTGAACAAGTATTTTGTAAAAAAGAGGCCGAAACACTCCCACCACATAGGCCATATGACTGCCCAATAGATTTAATCCCGGGATCCGATATTCCCTATGGCCACATTTTCCCACTATCTGAAAATGAGTTGACTCATTTAAAAACATACATAAACGAAAACTTACGAAAAGGGTTTATAAGACCTTCCACCTCTCCAGCAGGAGCAGGTATCTTTTTCGTCAAAAACAAAGACCATTCCCTGCGTCCCATTGTAGATTATAGGGAATTAAATAAAAGGACTATTAAAAACCGCTACCCCCTTCCTTTGATTCCAGAGTTAATAGAACATCTTAGGGGTGCATCTATATTTACAAAGCTTGACCTAAGGGGAGCATATAATCTGATAAGAATTAGACCAGGTGATGAATGGCTTACGGCGTTCAGAACCCGTTACGGATTATACGAATACACCGTAATGCCTTTCGGGCTCTGTAACGCCCCTGCTACTTTTCAAAGGTACATAAATGATATATTCAGAGATCTACTTGACAGGTCTATGGTGATCTACCTAGATGACATATTAATTTATTCATCTAACATTGATGAACACATCAAGTTAGTCAGAACTGTACTATCTAGGCTACAGGCACATCACTTGTACGTGAAACTAGAGAAGTGTATCTTCCACTCACAGGAGATTACATTTCTGGGATACCACATTACACCACAAGGTATCTCCATGGAAACCGACAAGGTTTCAACTATACTTAACTGGCCGATCCCAAAAACAAAGAAAGACGTTCAGAAGTTTTTAGGTTTTTCTAATTTTTACCGAAAATTTATAAGGAATTTCGCTAGCATAACAAAACCCCTAACTGAACTAACAAAGAACCAAACTCCATTCCTATGGTCACAGAGCACAAACAAAGTTTTCCAGTATTTGAAAACATGTTTTACTACAGCACCTATACTTTCTTTTCCCAAATCAAACCTCCAATATATCTTAGAGGTTGACGCCTCCCATTACGCTATTGGTGCCATCCTATCCCAACGCCCTTCTCCCCAAGAACCCATTCACCCTATTGCTTTCTATTCTAGAGTTCTTACAGCTTCAGAACTAAATTATCATATTGGAGAGAAGGAGCTACTTGCTATGAAAGCAGCCCTAGAGCATTGGAGGCATCTTCTAGAAGGTACTGACAAACCTATCCAAATTTACACTGATCATAGAAACCTCCAATACCTCAAGACCCATAGGACATTGACTTCTAGACAAGTCAGATGGAGTCTATTCTTTTCAAGGTTCACATACAACATAACTTATAGACCCGCATCAAAAAATAAAAAAGCTGACATTCTTTCAAGACTACCCGAATTACCTACCGTACAACCACCATATGGAACTATTATTCCAGATCACTGCTTTCGCGAATCACTTGGATTACTTTTTAATGAAGGATCTTCCTTCCATGAACATCAGCAAACTGATGTTACATTGCCACAACACTTGCTAAAAAGAGGTACTGACGGGTTATACCATAAAGACAATATGGTATATGTACCCCCATCCCTAAGAATGTCTATTCTCAAAGCCATGCATGATTCAACCTTAACGGGTCACCCAGGGGTACAAAGGACTTTAGAACTTACTAAGAGATCTTACTGGTGGCCACATATGTCCACAGATATACTGAAATACATTCAGTCATGTGACATTTGCACAACCTGCAAGATTGAAAAACACAAGCCGGTAGGATATTTACTTTCATTACCCATACCTGAAAAACCTTGGACTCATATAGCTGCTGACTTTATAGTCGAACTACCAAAATCTAGCAATAATACTACAATCATGGTGGTTGTTGATTTGTTTTCGAAGATGGCACACTTCATTCCATTTCACAAACTGCCAACCTCTATGGAATCCGCATCTCTACTTATTGATAACGTCATAAAACTACATGGGTTACCTCTGTCAATTACCACAGACAGAGGAACGCAATTTACTTCCAGAATGTGGAGAGAACTCTGTAAGGCTCTTTCCATTGAACAACGTTTGAGTACCGCATACCATCCCCAGACTAACGGTCAAACGGAGAGAACAAATCAGTGGTTGGAAGAATATCTTAGATGTTTTGCCACACAAAATCAAGATAACTGGTCATCACTACTCCCATTGGCAGAGTTTGCCCATAACAACGCCTATCATTCCACTATCAAGACCACTCCGTTCTTCGCCAACTATGGATTTCATCCACTGTTCCATGTCAACCCTCAAAATGACAGTCAGTGCCCAGTAGTTAATGACACCACTAATAATATCACTGAAACCTTCTCTATTCTTGCCGATAATATTAAGACTGCTCAGGACAGACAGAAAATCTACTATAATTTAAGGAGAAAACCAGCACCCGAATATATGATTGGAGATCTGGTGTGGCTATCAACGAGGAACCTCCGTCTCAGTACACCCACTAGGAAATTGAATAGGTTCTATATTGGACCCTTCCCAATTAAGAGGATAATAAACTCCAATGCAGTCACTTTGCAACTCCCTGATGACTATAGGATACATCCCACTTTTCATGTTAACCTGCTAAAGCCATACAAAGAACTAAGGAATCCATCTACAAGTTCTACTACTCAGGTTCCTGTTATTCCAGATTGTGAATTTGAGGTGGAGAAAATATTGGACTCTAGAAGAGTATCTGGCCGCTTGCAGTACTTGATACGTTGGAAAGGGTATTCATCCGAAGATGATTCCTGGGAGCCTTCCGTTAATCTGTCCGCTCCAAGACTGATTTCTATCTTCCATCGGCGTAACCCAGACAGGCCTCATCCTTGAACCCCAGAGTGGTTCATTTTGGGGGACCCCTCTGTAACATCCTTATGGGTAGTGATGGGTTAATCCTCCCAGCCTCCATCTCATCTTGCACCACCTTTATAAGGCACACCTCTGTTTAGTATCATTGCTTGGTATTGAATGTCCTATCTACAGAGATACTGGCCTCTCCGATATTCTCGGACTACTTTTTGTCTCAACCTATGCTATTTGTCTCTTGCTGAGACTCTCTAAGACCTACTAATCAGATCCTGCTACTTACAGCATTTACCGCTGTACCGGATCCTTCAGCCACCTCTCCCAGCTCTGGTTGCCACTTCTCCGGATCCTACAGGCTCAGCTGTTTGGCGGGTGACGTCACCGACGGCCGCATCGGATTCATCCGCAACGCCACGCTGCAAACATCTACCCGGCTGCTCTCTGCTACTCCACACCGCTCCGCTCAGTGATAGTAGCAACCCTCTCAGCCACAGGCAGTTTTGGTATCAACAACGATTGGTAACGAACATTGACTAGTTTATATTCTCACATTGTCTCAGTACTTAACTTCACTTAATCTAAATCTATATCTACGTTGCTCATCATTCCCTGTGTGATCACTTGCTCTATATACCATATTAACCACCATGTTGTCTTGTTAGCCTCAGTGTCATTCAGACATTGACACTGAGCTAGCAAATAACTATATCAAATATCCTTAGCATTCTATATAGGTATCAGAATCTGCCTATATATATCATTGCCTAGGATAACACACCTATATTTTACATTTATTGATGTGGTATTGTTTCTTGATTGTTGGTTCTATTTATTATGTCTATGAGTAACTCAGAAAATTTACTTGCAATAATAATAACAACACTTTGTATGTCTGGGTTGTTACACTCCTGTTTGTGTAAAGGGTCTTTTTTCCCACTTGCAGTGGGCTTTCCAACTACCTTTTCAACAGAGCTAAACTGACAGCTTCTAAGTACGTTTTTAAACAGTTTTATACTGGATTTTTATATCAGTATCTGTGCATCTTATTCTTTATAGTAGTGTCTTTTACATGCAGATATATGAAAATGAGTGTATACTGTCCCTTTAACACCGCACCCATCATACCGCAAAACTCGTAATCTGGCCGTATATTAGCACCAAGTAAAATTGTCAGGAACAAAAAGAACGTGAGCTCTATGAAGACCAAACAAATACTGATTTCCCAAGGCAGCTTTAGATGCAATGTCAAGAAATGCAAATTATGCGACCATATTAGTCATAACATTAGAACTTTTAAATCTAATGTGACTGGTCGCAATTACTCTATTCAGGGTCATATTTCTTGCATCTGTATAATCGTTTTTTTTTTAGGTTAAGACAGAGAGAGACCTACTGGATCCATGTGCTTAAGAGTGTGCATCCCGCCGGTCTTAATCTTAACATTGATTTGGCAGCTTTTCATTAATTACTCGTCAGCACCTCTGGATCTCAGTATTACATCCCCTTCGTCTTTACTTATCACATACCTAATATTAATCTTATTTATACCTTATGATATATCTATACCATATGGATTACTAGCAGTAGTTCTATTGGCTGCTAATGGGACACATCGCCCCTTTTATCTGAATTAAGATCTCCGCTGTTCCTCCCCCATTCTCTGGCAGTTCTTAAATTTTGAATATCATTGATGGGCTTAGGTCCAATATATACACACTTGTTTGGGTCCTTCTAGTTATGTGACCCTATTTGAGTTATGTTACACCTATGGAACATTTTAGGTGTACCGCTCTCAATAGTTGGGGGTCATTAGTAAGACTTTCTGATGTACATTTTTGTCCACTTATCTTCCTATTTGTATTCACCTGAGTCTTTTTATCTAGATTGGAGATTTAGAATAGTCCAGCACTAATGTTTATAGTAGTTATGATAATTGACTCTCTTCTTTGTCTTTTTAGACTTTACGTTATATTTGATCATCATTGCACTCTGTATATCATTAGTTTTTACACTCCATATTTAAAAGTCTAACCCCTAGGAACCTGTGAGGTTTGTTCTAATATGTACTGCTTGTATCTTATAGCCTTACATTTTCCTATTGGGTTGTGACTGTTTTGTATTACAGTGTAATCATTTTTATTTTATTTTAGAGACATGTTATTATTGTATCAGTATAAGTTTTTGACACAAACTATTAACGTCCTTTAGGGCGCGTAGACTATGTTGGTAAATTTATGGTTATTTTATTACAAGACCATTAAGTTTTATACCAATATTCACTGACATATTTATATTTATGGATCACCACTATTTTTAATATATTAATATATTTATGATTTGGTTATTTCCCTGGCTCTTAGAGCCTATTTCTACTGAGGTGATCTAATTAAGAGTGTTTTACTACATGAGACTCCTTTTTAGTTTTTAAAATGTCATTTGCATTTGTTTTATCTATGTACTTAATACCTACCTCTCTAGGGTCTGAGCTTAGCCACATCAACCTGTGCCTTTTAGAGAATGAATTAGTTTACCAAAGGTTTGGTTTAACATTGGCCCCTGATTGGTCAGTATGTCTTTTAAATATTTAGCAAGTAGTTGTGTTTTTTATACAGCATGATGAAACGGCACTGCTGAGAAACGCATTGCTGTAATTGAGTTATACAATAAAGTGAGCACAATTGTTTTTATACTCTACTTGCTCCAGTTTATTCATTTTTATTTCTAATATATCTTACTTCCTCACTGAGGATTGAATTAAGTGTATATGACTGCCGGGTATTTACTATTACCAAGCTCTGCTGGCTATCTGTCTGCTTGTATAGCTTTGCACTTTTTTGTGTGACCGGCTTTTTTCCCCTTTGGTCCCTGCGATTGGTTCCTGAGTATACATGGCAGATGCATGACATTCATTTCACCTGTATGAGTCTAACGGGCGACTCTATTGGCCCCGCCTTGTCCTGCTAGGCACTCCGGTTGTGCCGCTTTATCTTGTGAGTAGCCATCTGAAGAGGATCCATTCTATACTTACCTTCACTATAAAGTTTCTGAAACAATACTACTCTATGTGGCGCCTCTCTTCTTCCTTTCTTTTTGGGAACTCACTGTCCATCACATCGTTTTCCGAGAGTGCGGCCTACACTCTGTTCTTAATCTACTAGCATCTGACACGAGCGCACCTCCTTAGGACCCCGGCATCCTTTATCATTAAATACACCGAACATGTTTTGAACTTAGCGTGCATGAAGGAAAGCATCCCCTATAAAAAGTTGGTCACGAAGGCAGAATCTCCTTTAAATATCTTCTATGCATAAGTAAAAGAAGATATCATAAGTGCTTCTAATAAAAACTCCTTTTCTCCATCTTGTTTTAATACAACTTTAAACCTGAAATTGTGCATTTACAAACAATACATATTGTTATATTAAGAAATATAATCCAGTATGCCCATCATGCAATATACAAATGGCATTTAATTGGTTAAGCAGTGGTGAGAATGAAATCAGATTACAATAGGTTCCTTTTGAACTAATGAGTGCGCTATCCTGTTGCAATGGTCGGCTATGATGATACTAGTACTATTAGTTACAATCATACCAGTGCAAGTGAGACTTAGAAAAAAACATTAACAGAAAGAGATTGCTAGACACCATTTGTAGTTGTTGTGGTCCTGGTGTTAATTCTCCGTACATCTCCTTAACTGTACAGGATATAATGTACGCAACATGTATACTTATGTATATGAACCCACATATGTAAATGAATGCCCTGGCCACTACAGATGGCGTATACAATAGGGATGAATGGAGCTTTAATAAATCGATACTACCATGTGGCCATTTCAGAGAGTCTTGCATATGCGTAAGATAATAACTGTTCGTGTTTTGTGTTTACTGTCTCTATAATTTTTTTTAGAAGGAAATCTATTTCTAATTTCTAAAAAATTTTACGTCTCAAATCTTCATATTAAAATTGAGTTTTACTTGAATAGCAGTTTCAAGAGATTAATTCTGTATTACAATGTATGTATAATGCTCATAAGAATGAGATATTATTGTGATATATTAGTTTTTTATAATTTGAGAATCTAATGGCAAATAATGTTTTTACTTATTCTTATGTTATGTACGTATACCTTATCCTTGCTGATTTGCTTTCATAATATAGTTCAAAATAGCTCACAAATGGTACCTTGGAAGTTTATGAAAATTTGTGCTTATGACTGTACAATGTAAACAAAAATAAAATAAGCATTGTATTATTATTGTTATTATTATTGTTAATAATAATACAAACATAATGATGATAATAATAAAAATAGTAGTAGTGAATATAATAATAATAAGTGAACTTAGGATACCACCAAAATATGCATTTTAAAAAATAAATAAAAATGATATATATGAATATTTTATATATACAGTATCTCACAAAAGTGAGTACACCCCTAACATTTTTGTTAATATTTTATTATATCTTTTCATGTTTAAGTACCGAAGAAATGACACTTTGCTACAATGTAAAGTAGTGAGTGTACAGCCTGTATAACAGTGTACATTTGCTGTCCCCTCAAAATAACTCAACACACAGCCATTAATGTCTAAACTGTTGGCAACAAAAGTGAGTACACCCCTAAGTGGAAATGTACAAATTGGGCCCAATTAACCATTTTCCCTTCCTGGTGTCATGTGACTCGTTAGTTTTGCAAGGTCTCAAGTGTTAATGGGGAGCAGGGAGCATACTGGTCACTGGAAGTTCAACATGGCACCTCATGGCAAAGAACTCTCTGAGGATCTGAAAAAAAGAAAAAAAAGAATTGTTGCTCTACATAAAGATGGTCTAGGCTATAAGACGATTTCAAGACCTTGAAACTGAGCTGTAGCACAGTGGGCAAGATCATACAGTGGTTTCACAGGACATCTTCCACTCAGAACAGGCCTTGCCATATTCGACCAAAGAAGTTGAGTGCACGTGCTCAGCATCATATCCAGAGGTTGTCGTTGGGAAATAGATAAATTAGTGCTACCAGCATTGCTGCAGATGTTTAAGGGGTGGGGGTCAGACTGTCAGTGCTCAGACCATACGCCACACACTGCATCAAATTGCTCTGCATGGCTGTTGTCCCAGAAAGAAGCCTCTTCTAAAGATAATGCACAAGAAAGCCCGCAAACAGTTTGCTGAAGACAAGTAGACTAAGGACATGGATTACTGGAACCATGTCCTGTGGTCCAATGAGATCAAGATAAACTTATTTGGTTCAGATGGTGTCAAGCGTGTGTGGCAGCAGCCAGGTGAGGAGTACAAAGACAAGTGTGTCTTGCCTACAGTCAAGCATGGTGGTGGGAGTGCCATGGTCTGGGCCTTCATGAGTGCTGCCGGAACTGGGGAGCTTCAGTTCATTGAGGGAACCATGAATGCCAAGATGTACTGTGACATACTGAAGCAGAGTATGATCCCCTCCCTTCGGGGACTGGGCCGCAGGGCAGTAGTCCAACATGTTAAGACCCCAAACACACGTCCAAGACGACCACTGCCTTGCTAAAGAAGCTGAGGGTAAAGGTGATGGACTGGCAAAACATGTCTCCAGACCTTAACCTTATTGAGCATCTGTGGGGCATCCTCAAATGGAAGGTGGGGGAGCGTAAGGTCTCTAACATCCACCAGCTCTGTGATGTCATCATGGAGGAGTGGAAGAGGACTCCAGTGGCAACCTGTGAAGCTCTGGGGAATTCCATGCCCAAGAGGGTTAAGGCAGTGCTGGAAATAATGGTGGCCACACAAAATATTGACACTTTGGGCCCAATTTGTACATTTCCACTTAGGGGTGTACTCACTTTTGTTGCCAACGGATTAGACATTAATGGCTGTGTGTTAAGTTATTTTGAGGGGACAGCAAATTTACACTGTTATACAGGCTGTACACTTACTACTTTACATTACAGCAAAGTGTCATTTCTTCAGTGTTGTCACATGAAAAGATACAATAAAATATTTACAAAAATGTGAGGGGTGTACTCACTTTTGTGAGATACTGTGTATATATATATATATATATATATATATATATATATATATATATATATATATATACATATATATATATATATATATACACACACACACACACATATATATATATATATATATATATATATATATATATATATAAACACAAGGAAATTAAAAAGTAACCAGCTTACTATGAGGAGGCAGATGGTTGCATAAAATATATAGCTATCTCCTTGGTGGGTGCACTGGCAATTTGGCTGAGGGAACCATGAATGCCAACATGTACTGTGACATACTGAAGCAGAGCATGATCCCCTCCCTTCGGAGACTGGGCCGCTGGGCAGTATGCCAACATGTTAAGACTCCAAACACATGTCCAAGACGACCACTGCCTTGCTAAAGAAGCTGAGGGTAAAGGTGATGGACTGGCAAAGCATGTCTCCAGACCTTAACCCTATTGAGCATCTGTGGGGCATCCTCAAATGGAAGGTGGGGGAGCGTAAGGTCTCTAACATCCACCAGCTCTGTGATGTCATCATGGAGGAGTGGAAGAGGACTCCAGTGGCAACCTGTGAAGCTCTCGTGAATTCCATGCCCAAGAGGGTTAAGGCAGTGATGGAAAATAATGGTGGCCACACAAAATATTGACGCTTTGGGCCCATTTTGTACATTTCCACTTAGGGGTGTACTCACTTTTGTTGCCAAAGGTTTAGACAATAATGGCTGTGTGTTGAGTTATTTTGAGGGGACAGCAAATATACACTGTTATACAGGCTGTACACTTACTACTTTACATTGCAGCAAAGTGTAATTTCTTCAGTGTTGTCACATGAAAAAAATACAATAAAATATTTACAAAAATGTGAGGGGTGTACTCACTTTTGTGAGATACTGTATATATATATATATATATATATACAGGGAGTGCAGAATTATTAGGCAAATGAGTATTTTGACCACATCATCCTCTTTATGCATGTTGTCTTACTCCAAGCTGTATAGGCTCGAAAGCCTACTACCAATTAAGCATATTAGGTGATGATGTCATTAGACCACTCCCCATGTAATGAGAAGGGGTGTGGTCTAATGACATCAACACCCTATATCAGGTGTGCATAATTATTAGGCAACTTCCTTTCCTTTGGCAAAATGGGTCAAAAGAAGGACTTGACAGGCTCAGAAAAGTCAAAAATAGTGAGATATCTTGCAGAGGGATGCAGCACTCTTAAAATTGCAAAGCTTCTGAAGCGTGATCATCGAACAATCAAGCGTTTCATTCAAAATAGCCAACAGGGTCGCAAGAAGCGTGTGGAAAAACCAAGGCGCAAAATAACTGCCCATGAACTGAGAAAAGTCAAGCGTGCAGCTGCCAAGATGCCACTTGCCACCAGTTTGGCCATATTTCAGAGCTGCAACATCACTGGAGTGCCCAAAAGCACAAGTTGTGCAATACTCAGAGACATGGCCAAGGTAAGAAAGGCTGAAAGACGACCACCACTGAACAAGACACACAA
This sequence comes from Bombina bombina, assembly GCF_027579735.1. Taxonomy (NCBI): domain Eukaryota; kingdom Metazoa; phylum Chordata; class Amphibia; order Anura; family Bombinatoridae; genus Bombina; species Bombina bombina. The sequence continues at coordinate 671,363,367 of NC_069499.1, forward strand.
GCTGAAACGTCAAGACTGGGCCAAGAAATATCTCAAGACTGATTTTTCTAAGGTTTTATGGACTGATGAAATGAGAGTGAGTCTTGATGGGCCAGATGGATGGGCCCGTGGCTGGATTGGTAAAGGGCAGAGAGCTCCAGTCCGACTCAGACGCCAGCAAGGTGGAGTACTGGTTTGGGCTGGTATCATCAAAGATGCGCTTGTGGGGCCTTTTCGGGTTGAGGATGGAGTCAAGCTCAACTCCCAGTCCTACTGCCAGTTTCTGGAAGACACCTTCTTCAAGCAGTGGTACAGGAAGAAGTCTGCATCCTTCAAGAAAAACATGATTTTCATGCAGGACAATGCTTCATCACACGCGTCAAAGTACTCCACAGCGTGGCTGGCAAGAAACGGTATAAAAGAAGAAAATCTAATGATCAATGTAGGTATAACCCAGCGCCTACTAAACCTTGTATGCCCAGAACAGTGGTACCTAGCTACCACCTAAAATGAATCAAGTGTAATTGGTGTATCCAGGCGCCAACAATGGAGGCTAAGGTTAAAACTAATTGATAATATTCAATCGTGGCAATTCCTCTAGTGTAAACAGTATTAATATAAATTTATTAAAACATGAACATAAAATCTAGTAGAAATGCATGGATCCACGCTAAAAAATTAAATTAAAAATTAAAAATTTACAATTTACATAAAAACAATAAACTTAGAATGTATGCAGGGTAATCATAAAAATTATACAATGGTCTCTTAAAGCTAATAAGTGCAGTGATGCGTGTGAGAGCTTCCGCTCCACACTGCGAGTACAAGATAGTCCAAGTGGTGGTGACAGTGATAAAAGATAAATAAATAAGACTCCTGTGAACAATAAATTAATTTGAAAATATTGTGAAAAGTAAATCCTGTCAAAAACAAAACATTTCACTCCTGTGTGAGAAAAAATCACTCCTGTGAAAAAATAATAACTCAACTCCTGTTTGCAAAATTATAATGTCAATCCTGTGACTCAATGATGTCTAATGTTTGCTTTGCTTTGTTGTTTATCCTTTTGATGCTGTGTTTGGGCCTTATATAGGGGATTCCAAACTATAACCGGAAGTGTCATTTATCAATGACTTCCGGTTTTTCGTTAAAATAGTATTCCATATTATGTATTAGATTGGTTTGTAAAATCAATACTTTGTATCTTGTGATATATAATAGACATTTTACATGCCAAATGACGTCATTTAAGACTTTTTATGGGTTATCGAAAGGTTCCCTTAGCCTCCGTTTGCTGATGACGTCACTTCCGGTGGGGTTACTTAGCCGAAATGTACTTGGCTATTATTATTTGAAGCCAACGATCTGACCGATCTTATTATCCAAACAACCAATTTCGGCTTGCCTATTATGTTGTAATGGCTGATCAGTTACTGTTTATCTCAGTTTGTGATGTTGTTGTTAAATTGGGTTCCGATTTTCGGAAGTCCCTATTGGTCGTGACGTCACCGCTAGTTGACACTGGTGATAGGCTCAGAGGATAAGCCCTATTGGAGAGAATTGATTCGTGTAAATAGCGGAGGTGTATCTGTTATATGTAATTTGATTGGATATGCAAGTCATTTTCACTGACGTTATTCCTACAGAGAGTGACAGATGGCTAGAGAAAAAATAGGAGAGTTATATGAATAGCAAAAAATAATTTGATATTTGTAAACGAACAATCAATAGTTATAATACTTGTAAACGACTTCTCACATTTGCGTGTGCTTGAAAGTGGGGTTGTTGGATCTTTATAATCCACCCATATGTCTATTAAACAAATCTACATTTGCCTGTATGGTTTCTTGTTGACATAAAGCTATACTCTATACTGGATTATTCCTTTATACTACATATGTGGGACTTCTTCTTTGGTATTCATAGGGGGAAATAGTTTGCTTATAAAGTGGCATACTGATAAGCTAGGGGTAATATACTCCTATAAAAGATTTTTTGCTGACTTTGTTTTGCTTATTTTACAAGTACACGATCTTGGGGGCTAAGGAAGACTGTGATGTAATATCTTTGTGTGTAGTTTGTTTTTTCATGTTATCAACGTTACTATTCCTAGTCTATCCACTTCTCATTGGATCCTCACTAGGATAAAAGAATATTTTTATGGCTTGTATATTTAGACTTTAAAAGGATAGAAAAATGGAGGTAATTCTTTAGTTTAGCTTAATCCATTATAAGCTTTGTTTATAAGCCATGTACACTTGACAGAGGATTAGAAGAAATTTAAAAGAAATTTAAAAGAGGACAAATGAAATATATATTTCATTGCCCCTGGAAATTATATCCTCTTTTATCCACTCAGGGTTGATTTCAATTGATGTTGATTTCAATTGATGTTATATCCATAACTGTGAGCTCATTTTGCTCTAAGAAGGACTTGGAGATCAAAATGATGGATTGTATGGGCAGAAAAAAAGGGGTGGTTATAATACAATATAAAAACAGAATACTGGCGATGTTTATTCAATTGTTGCGTTCTGTTACAATGAGATAAATGACAAAGGGGTGCGCTACATGTCCTTTAGTGCACGCTGATATGTTAATTGACTTCAAATGGGAGAATGGTCTGCTCCTTCATTCTTTTTTGGTTCTTTTTTGACCGTGCTGGACTATACTATGAGGGTAACTACGAAACTGAGCTAAAAAAAGATATGAATTATGATTTAAAGCTAAAAGAGGCGTCTTACTGTCTATTCTCATAGATTGTTTGTACTTACTTCACTTATGGATCACAAACTGTTAGAGGACGCTAAATTGCCATTGGCTGTACTATGTACTTAAATGTTCAAATTGTAAAGGCTGCCTTAGATTCCTAAAATTATAGGGGCTGCCTTAAATGCAAAGGGGAGAGAGGATGGGTTACATCCATGTTAGTAGAGTATGCAAAGAAATTAATTTTTCTATATTTATTCCAAACGGTTTGGCTGGCCTCTAGTTGTTTTTGGATAGAGGTACCCCACTATGCTACTTGTCTCGTACAGATGTAATTTGCTTATGTTTCATATAGAGACTTATACCTAGAGGGGAGAGAATCTGGGCTTGTGCTTGGAGTGGAGATACACAATCTAATCTATGTATTGGTTAGATTAAATGGGATAGATCTTCCTTATTATTCAATCCCTTTGGATGGAGACAATCTAGATTAAAAATCCACTTGGATTCGGCGGATAGTAGTTTTTTTGTGTAGTTTCCACCTCTCCAGTCTTTTCCGATCTTCTGGATGCCCATATAGGACAATTCTTTGATGTTCCCCTTATGTTTGGTTGAAAAATGTCTATACAGGGCTGTGTCCATATTCAACTTTTCTATCAGTAACAAGTGTTCACGTATCCTGTCTTTTAAGATTCTTGACGTCTGGCCTATGTATTGGAGACCACATGAACACTGTAGCATGTACACTACTCCTCTGTCTTGGCATCTAATCAACTCTTTCACCTTGTATTCTTCTTTCGTGGTGAAGCTGTAAAATGTAGTGGATTTCTTGCCACATTTACACGCTTTACATAGCGGACAGGGGAAAAAACCTTTTACTTCTTTTCCAAATGTGTCCGTAATACCTCGCTTCCTTTTCTTCTCTATACTCAGGGCCAGTCGACTTTTTAAGTTCTTGGTTTTTCGGTATACGAATTTTGGTTTCAATGGTAGTTTGTCACCTATAAGGTCATCATCTTTTAAGAGCGACCAATGCTTCTGGAATATCTTTTCGATGATATCCTTATTCTCGCTGTATTCTGTGATCATGGCAACATTGAAACTGTCGTCCTCAACCGGGGGTATTTTTCTTTTATATTTCAGAAGCTCCCTCCTTTCTGTGTTATCAACTTCCTGAATTCTCTGATCCAGCATACTCTCATCGTATCCCCTCTCCAGAAACTTGCTTTTAATGACTTTAGCCTGCTCTTCCCATTTGTCTTCTGTGGAGCAGTTTTTCTTAATCCTTAGCAATTGGCCCTTAGGGATGTTGTTTTTCCAGCTTTTGTGATGGCAACTCATACTATGTATGTAATTGTTGCTATCCACATTTTTAAAATGTGTAGATGTTTCAATTTTACCCTCTCTGACTTCAATCTTAAGATCCAGAAAAATGAGTTCTGTAGTACTCCAGGTGTAAGTGAACTTTAGGGTGTCTGTGCTGTTATTCATAACTTTAATAGTATAGTCCAAATCTTCCTGCGTGCCTCTCCAGATGATGATGATGTCATCTATATAACGACGGTATAGGACCAGGTCCGCGCCTGCTGGGCAGGACTCCCAGAAAATGTTTTCCCACTTGCCCATATACAGATTCGCATAACTAGGCGCGAACCTGGTCCCCATTGCTGTGCCGCAGATTTGTTGGTAATAGTTCCCTTCGTCATGGAAGTAGTTATGAGTTAGTATATACTGAATTCCGTCTAGGATAAATGTTTTCTGGTCGTCAGGGATTTCAGGATCTTTATCCAGAAAGAATTTGACCGCTTCCAGCCCATCCTTATGGGGGATGCATGTATATAATGACATCACATCACATGTCGCGAGGATGTAGCCATCTTCCCATGATGTTTCTTCCAAGAGGTTCAGAACCTGAGTTGAATCCTTAAGATATGAAGGTAGCTGTTTTACATACCTCTGAAGGTTAAGATCAATGTATTCAGAAAGGTTACTGCTCAGGGAACCAATACCCGAAATGATCGGTCTCCCTGGTGGTTTCTGTAGAGATTTATGGATCTTTGGTAAATGGTAAATGACCGGTGTTATTGGATGACTTATATTGATGTAGTCATACTCTTTTTTATTTAATATTCCTTGTTCTTTTGCTTTGTCCAAAATCAGTAGTAGTTCTTTCTTGTAAGCCCCTATCGGATTTGAGGGCAGCTTACGGTAGGTTCCTTGATCGCTCAAAATCCTAACGCTCTCAAGCCTGTAGTCAGTTCGATCCATCACAACAATTCCACCCCCTTTATCTCCTGGTTTGATGATTAATTTATGGTTGTCTTCCAGTGTTTTGATCGTCTTTATTTGCTGGTGGGAGAGATTATGTGTCTTCAGTTTTAATTTTTTGGACTGTAGCTCCTTAATTTCTTTGCAGACTATAGTCTCAAATGCCTCTATGGAGGCCCCCTTACTGTTTGTAGGGAAAAAGGATGATTTCGGTCTCAGAGCCGTATGTCTATAGACATCATTCTGTTCCTGTGGTATCCATGTTGTCCCCTCTATTGCTGATTTAGCAAAAAACCTTTTCAACGTGAGTTTCCGGACGAATTCTTTCGTATTGATGAAAGTTTGGAATTTGTCCAGGCTCCTTGTAGGAGCGAATGAGAGGCCATATTTCAGCACAGAGTTTTCTTCTTTTGTTAGAGTATGCGAGCTCAAATTGAATATATTTGAACACAGCTACAGGAACCAGAGAGGGTATCATACCCTTGAGGGAATTGATAGAAGAAATGATGTACATCATATTAGCACTAATATGCATAAAACACCAATGATGAAAGAAGGAACTAATAACCACAGAAAATATGAGGCGAATGTGAGAGAAGAATGGAGGATCCAGCAACGTACCAAGAGAACAGAGTCACATAGAGAACCTTAGAAAGCCACGCCCACCACCACAGCGGATTCGCCAACTTTTTTAGGATTAGACCACGTACACAACAGGGAGAGAAACAGACCCCTGAGACCCCAGAGAGAGATGTGTCCGGACAGACCAACCACCTCATCAAGAAGAAGACACACCGAGGAAGGAGAGGAGGGGCCAAAGTGAATAAAAAGAGCAGTGTAAGAGGCGAGATAATTACCACAGGTAACACCGAAGGTATATTCAATTTGAGCTCGCATACTCTAACAAAAGAAGAAAACTCTGTGCTGAAATATGGCCTCTCATTCGCTCCTACAAGGAGCCTGGACAAATTCCAAACTTTCATCAATACGAAAGAATTCGTCCGGAAACTCACGTTGAAAAGGTTTTTTGCTAAATCAGCAATAGAGGGGACAACATGGATACCACAGGAACAGAATGATGACTATAGACATACGGCTCTGAGACCGAAATCATCCTTTTTCCCTACAAACAGTAAGGGGGCCTCCATAGAGGCATTTGAGACTATAGTCTGCAAAGAAATTAAGGAGCTACAGTCCAAAAAATTAAAACTGAAGACACATAATCTCTCCCACCAGCAAATAAAGACGATCAAAACACTGGAAGACAACCATAAATTAATCATCAAACCAGGAGATAAAGGGGGTGGAATTGTTGTGATGGATCGAACTGACTACAGGCTTGAGAGCGTTAGGATTTTGAGCGATCAAGGAACCTACCGTAAGCTGCCCTCAAATCCGATAGGGGCTTACAAGAAAGAACTACTACTGATTTTGGACAAAGCAAAAGAACAAGGAATATTAAATAAAAAAGAATATGACTACATCAGTATAAGTCATCCAATAACACCGGTCATTTACCATTTACCAAAGATCCATAAATCTCTACAGAAACCACCAGGGAGACCGATCATTTCGGGTATTGGTTCCCTGAGCAGTAACCTTTCTGAATACATTGATCTTAACCTTCAGAGGTATGTAAAACAGCTACCTTCATATCTTAAGGATTCAACTCAGGTTCTGAACCTCTTGGAAGAAACATCATGGGAAGACGGCTACATCCTAGCGACATGTGATGTGATGTCATTATATACATGCATCCCCCATAAGGATGGGCTGGAAGTGGTCAAATTCTTTCTGGATAAAGATCCCGAAATCCCTGACGACCAGAAAACATTTATCCTAGACGGAATTCAGTATATACTAACTCATAACTACTTCCATGACGAAGGGAACTATTATCAACAAATCTGCGGCACAGCAATGGGGACCAGGTTCGCGCCTAGTTATGCGAATCTGTATATGGGCAAGTGGGAAAACATTTTCTGGGAGTCCTGCCCAGCAGGCGCGGACCTGGTCCTATACCGTCGTTATATAGATGACATCATCATCATCTGGAGAGGCACGCAGGAAGATTTGAACTATACTATTAAAGTTATGAATAACAGCACAGACAACCTAAAGTTCACTTACACCTGGAGTACTACAGAACTTATTTTTCTGGATCTTAAGATTGAAGTCAGAGAGGGTAAAATTGAAACATCTACACATTTTAAAAATGTGGATAGCAACAATTACATACATAGTATGAGTTGCCATCACAAAGCTGGAAAAACAACATCCCTAAGGGCCAATTGCTAAGGATTAAGAAAAACTGCTCCACAGAAGACAAATGGGAAGAGCAGGCTAAAGTCATTAAAAGCAAGTTTCTGGAGAGGGGATACGATGAGAGTATGCTGGATCAGAGAATTCAGGAAGTTGATAACACAGAAAGGAGGGAGCTTCTGAAATATAAAAGAAAAATACCCCCGGTTGAGGACGACAGTTTCAATGTTGCCATGATCACAGAATACAGCGAGAATAAGGATATCATCGAAAAGATATTCCAGAAGCATTGGTCGCTCTTAAAAGATGATGACCTTATAGGTGACAAACTACCATTGAAACCAAAATTCGTATACCGAAAAACCAAGAACTTAAAAAGTTGACTGGCCCCGAGTATAGAGAAGAAAAGGAAGCAAGGTATTACGGACACATTTGGAAAAGAAGTAAAAGGTTTTTTCCCCTGTCCGCTATGTAAAGCGTGTAAATGTGGCAAGAAATCCACTACATTTTACAGCTTCACCACGAAAGAAGAATACAAGGTGAAAGAGTTGATTAGATGCCAAGACAGTGGAGTAGTGTACATGCTACAGTGTTCATGTGGTCTCCAATACGTAGGCCAGACGTCAAGAATCTTAAAAGACAGGATACGCGAACACTTGCGACTGATAGAAAAGTTGAATATGGACACATCCCTGTATAGACATTTTTCAACCAAACATAAGGGGAACATCAAAGAATTGTCCTATATGGGCATCCAGAAGATCGGAAAAGACTGGAGAGGTGGAAACTACACAAAAAAACTACTATCCACTGAATCCAAGTGGATTTTTAATCTAGATTGTCTCCATCCAAATTGATTGAATAATAAGGAAGATCTATCCCATTTAATCTAACCAATACATAGATTAGATTGTGTATCTCCACTCCAAGCACAAGCCCAGATTCTCTCCCCTCTAGGTATAAGTCTCTATATGAAACATAAGCAAATTACATCTGTACGAGACAAGTAGCATAGTGGGGTACCTCTATCCAAAAACAACTAGAGGCCAGCCAAACCGTTTGGAATAAATATAGAAAAATTAATTTCTTTGCATACTCTACTAACATGGATGTAACCCATCCTCTCTCCCCTTTGCATTTAAGGCAGCCCCTATAATTTTAGGAATCTAAGGCAGCCTTTACAATTTGAACATTTAAGTACATAGTACAGCCAATGGCAATTTAGCGTCCTCTAACAGTTTGTGATCCATAAGTGAAGTAAGTACAAACAATCTATGAGAATAGACAGTAAGACGCCTCTTTTAGCTTTAAATCATAATTCATATCTTTTTTAGCTCAGTTTCGTAGTTACCCTCATAGTATAGTCCAGCACGGTCAAAAAAGAACCAAAAAAGAATGAAGGAGCAGACCATTCTCCCATTTGAAGTCAATTAACATATCAGCGTGCACTAAAGGACATGTAGCGAACCCCTTTGTCATTTATCTCATTGTAACAGAACGCAACAATTGAATAAACATCGCCAGTATTCTGTTTCTATATTGTATTATAACCACCCCTTTTTTTCTGCCCATACAATCCATCATTTTGATCTCCAAGTCCTTCTTAGAGCATAATGAGCTCACAGTTATGGATATAACATCAATTGAAATCAACATCAATTGAAATCAACCCTGAGTGGATAAAAGAGGATATAATTTCCAGGGGCAATGAAATATATATTTCATTTGTCCTCTTTTAAATTTCTTTTAAATTTCTTCTAATCCTCTGTCAAGTGTACATGGCTTATAAACAAAGCTTATAATGGATTAAGCTAAACTAAAGAATTACCTCCATTTTTCTATCCTTTTAAAGTTTAAATATACAAGCCATAAAAATATTCTTTTATCCTAGTGAGGATCCAATGAGAAGTGGATAGACTAGGAATAGTAACGTTGATAACATGAAAAAACAAACTACACACAAAGATATTACATCACAGTCTTCCTTAGCCCCCAAGATCGTGTACTTGTAAAATAAGCAAAACAAAGTCAGCAAAAAATCTTTTATAGGAGTATATTACCCCTAGCTTATCAGTATGCCACTTTATAAGCAAACTATTTCCCCCTATGAATACCAAAGAAGAAGTCCCACATATGTAGTATAAAGGAATAATCCAGTATAGAGTATAGCTTTATGTCAACAAGAAACCATACAGGCAAATGTAGATTTGTTTAATAGACATATGGGTGGATTATAAAGATCCAACAACCCCACTTTCAAGCACACGCAAATGTGAGAAGTCGTTTACAAGTATTAAACTATTGATTGTTCGTTTACAAATATCAAATTATTTTTCGCTATTCATATAACTCTCCTATGTTTTCTCTAGCCATCTGTCACTCTCTGTAGGAATAACGTCAGTGAAAATGACTTGCATATCCAATCAAATTACATATAACAGATACACCTCCGCTATTTACACGAATCAATTCTCTCCAATAGGGTTTATCCTCTGAGCCTATCACCAGTGCCAACTAACGGTGACGTCACGACCAATAGGGACTTCCGAAAATCGGAACCCAATTTAACAACAACATCACAAACTGAGATAAACAGTAACTGATCAGCCATTATAACATAATAGGCCAGCCGAAATTGGTTGTTTGGATAATAAGATCGGTCAGATCGTTGGCTTCAAATAATAATAGCCAAGTACATTTCGGCTAAGTAACCCCACCGGAAGTGACGTCATCAGCAAACGGAGGCTAAGGGAACCTTTCGATAACCCATAAAAAGTCTTAAATTACTTCATTTGGCATGTAAAATGTCTATTATATATCACAAGATACGAAGTATTGATTTTACAAACCAATCTAATACATAATATGGCATACTATTTTAACGAAAAACCGGAAGTCATTGATAAATGACACTTCCGGTTATAGTTTGGAATCCCCTATATAAGGCCCAAACATACAGCTTACCTTCAGTCTTGATAAAGGCCTAGGAAAGGCCGAAACGCATAGACCTGGTAAGCTCTATTCCATTAGGAGGGTACATTTGAGAAATTTTCTACACATTGTGTTTTATTTTTTCCCACAGGTTATCGGTTGGCATTATTTGTTTGTTGTTCCTAGTGTATCGTAATTTTTATATCCGGAGCTCAGTCTCCAAAGGGCACTTTCTTCAAATTTTTTCCCTGCATTTTTTTCTATTTTTTCTAATTTTTTTCTATCACTTGTTATACAACTTTGCAACATACATCACAAAAAAAAATTTTTGGAACACGGCATCAAAAGGATAAACAACAAAGCACAGCAAACATTAGACATCATTGAGTCACAGGATTGACATTATAATTTTGCAAACAGGAGTTGAGTTATTATTTTTTCACAGGAGTGATTTTTTCTCACACAGGAGTGAAATGTTTTGTTTTTGACAGGATTGACTTTTCACAATATTTTCAAATTAATTTATTGTTCACAGGAGGCTTATTTATTTATCTTTTATCACTGTCACCACCACTTGGACTATCTTGTACTCGCAGTGTGGAGCGGAAGCTCTCACACGCATCACTGCACTTATTAGCTTTAAGAGACCATTGTATAATTTTTATGATTACCCTGCATACAGTCTAAGTTTATTGTTTTTATGTAAATTGTACATTTTTAATTTTTAATTAAATTTTTTAGCGTGGATCCATGCATTTCTACTAGATTTTATGTTCATGTTTTAATAAATTTATATTAATACTGTTTACACTAGAGGAATTGCCACGATTGAATATTATCAATTAGTTTTAACCTTAGCCTCCATTGTTGGCGCCTGGATACACCATTTACACTTGAAGAAAATCTAATGACATGGCCTCCTTGTTCACCTGATCTGAACCCCATTGAGAACCTGTGGTCCATCATCAAATGTGAGATTTACAAGGAGGGAAAGCAGTACACCTCTCTGAACAGTGTCTGGGAGGCTGTGGTCGCTGCTGCACGCAATGTTGATGGTGAACAGATCAAAACACTGACAGAATCCATGGATGGCAGGCTTTTGAGTGTCCTTGAAAAGAAAGGTGGCTATATTGGTCACTGATTTGTTTTTGTTTTGTTTTTGAATGTCAGAAATGTATATTTGTGAATGTTGAGATGTTATATTGGTTTCACTGGTAAAAATAAATAATTGAAATGGGTATATATTTGGTTTTTTTTAAGTTGCCTAATAATTATGCAGAGTAATAGTCACCTGCACACACAGATATCCCCCTAAAATAGCTATAACTAAAAACAAACTAAAAACTACTTCCAAAACTATTCAGCTTTGATATTAATGAGTTTTTTGGGATCATTGAGAACATGGTTGTTGTTCAATAATAAAATTAATCCTCAAAAATACAACTTGCCTAATAATTCTGCACTCCCTGTATATATATATTTATATATATATACACACACACATATATACTGTATATATATATATATAGAAACACAAGGAAATTAAAAAGTAACCAGCTTACTATGAGGAGGCCAGATGGTTGCATAAAATAAATAGCTATCTCCTTGGTGGGTGCACTGGCAATTTGGCTGAGAAAAGCTGTATTTCCAACTGAGATCTGTGAACAGATGTTGATATTGCTTTTGCATTTAAACCAGCATACATCAAGACGTTAAGGTAGAATATAAGTAATTCAAGCCATCTTTATTAAACATCACAGTACAGGTTAAGGTCATTGTACTCTACTCTTAAATAAAATATTATCACTTATCACTTACTGCCACAATGTGACTATATTTTATCTTCTTTTTTTTTGAAAAACAAAGTCTCTGACACTTGCAAGAGGAAAACCATATCAGCAAAATTAAAACACTAAACAATGGAAACGTTCCGTAAGTGACAGATAAAAATAGATGATAAAGGTCACATATTAATACATTCTAAAATATCAGAGAATCTAAATTCAATCTAAAATATCAGAAATAATTACTTAGAATTCCTGTAAAGGGGCAACTTTAATCAAACAAAATTAAAACATATCTGTATACATACTTGTGAGGCAAAAACTTAAATCAGCCATTAGCACAGGTTAAATATATAACGGCCAGATTACGAGTTTTGCGGTATGAGGGGTGCGGTACTAACTTGCACGTTATTGTCACCACTCACTTACCTACAGCACTGGTATTACAGGTTTTCAGAAACCCGGCGTTAAAAGACAAGAAGTGAGCGTAGAGCAAAATTGTGCTCCATATCGCACTCCAATACCAGCGCTGCTTAAGTCAGCGGTGAGCTGGTTGTACGTGCTCGTGCACGATTTCCCCATAGAGATCAATGGGGAGAGCCAGCTGAGAAAAAGTCTAAAACACCTGCAAAAAAGCAGCGTAAAGCTCAGTAACGCAGCCCCATTGATTCCAATGGGGAACACATTTTAAGTTTACACCTAACACCCTAATATGAACCCGAGTCTAATCTTACACTTATTAACCCCTAATCTGCTGTCCCTAACATCGCCGCCCCCAACGTCGCCGCCACTATATTATATTTATTAACCCCTAAATCAAAGTCTAACCCTAACACCCCCTAACAAATATAATTTAAATAAATCTAAATACAAATTACTATCATTACCTAAATAATTCCTATTTAAAACTAAATACTTACCTATAAAATAAACCCTAAGCTAGCTACAATATAACTAATAGTTACATTGTAGCTAGCTTAGGGTTTATTTTTATTTTACCGGCAAGTTTGTATTTATTTTAACTAGGTAGAATAGTTACTAAATAGTTATTACCAATTTAATAACTAACTAGCTAAAATAAATACAAATTTACCTGTAAAGTAAAACCTAACCTAAGTTACACTAACACCTAACACTACACTACAATTAAATAAATTACCTAAATTAAATACAATTAACTAAATTAAATAAAATTAGCTAAATTACAAAAACAAACAAACACTAAATTACAGAAAATAAAAAAACAAATTACAAGATCTTTAAACTAATTACACCTAAACTAAAAAGCCCACCCAAAATAAAAAAACATAGCCTAAACTAATCTACCAATAGCCCTTAAAAGGGCCTTTTGTGGGGCATTGCCCCAAAGAAATCAGCTCTTTTACCTGTAAAAAAAATACAAACAACCCTCCAACAGTAAAACCCACCACCCACACAACCAACCCCCCAAATAAAACCCTAACTAAAAAACCTAAGCTCCCCATTGCCCTGAAAAGGGGATTTGGATGGGCATTGCCCTTAAAAGGGCATTTAGCTCTATTGCGGCCCAAAGCCCTAACCTAAAAATAAAACCCACCCAATACACCCTTAAAAAATCCTAACACTAACCCCCGAAGATCCACTTACCGGGAGAAGTCTTCATCCAAGTGGCAAGATATCCTCAATGAAGCGGCCAGAAGTGGTCCTCCAGATGGCAGAATTGGTCCTCCAGGCAGGCAGAAGTCTTCATCCAGATGGCATCTTCTATCTTCATCCTTCCGATGGGGAGTGGCTCCATCTTCAAGACATCCGGCGAGGAGCATCCTCTTCTTATGACGTCTTCTTACTGAATGAAGGTTCCTTTAAGTAACATAGAAACATAGAAACATAGAATTTGATGGTAGAACCAAAAAGGCCCATCAAGTCTACTGATATTACATGTTACTTTTTCCTTAGGATAGCCTTATGCATGTCCCAGGCATTTTTGAATTCCTTTACAGTCTTTGTGTTTACAACCTCAAATGGAAGTTAATTCCATGAATCCACCACCCTTTCTGTAAAAAAATGCTTCCTTAAAGATGGCGTCCCTTAGATTCCGATTGGCTGATATAATTCTATCAGCCAATCGGAATTAAGGTTGGAAAAATCCTATTGGCTAATGCAATCAGCCAATAGGATTGAACTTCAATCCTATAGGCTGATCCAATTAACCAATAGGATTGAGCTTGCATTCCATTGTCTGTTCAAATCATTCATTCAGCAAGAAGACGTCGATTGAAGAGGATGCTCCGCGACGGATGTCTTGAAGATGGAGCCGCTCCACGTCGGAAGGATGAAGATAGAAGATGCCATCTGGGTGAAGACTTCTGCCCGTCTGGAGGACCACTTCTGCCCGTCTGGAGGACCACTTCTGGCGGCTTAGTTGAGGACATCTTGCCGCTCGGATGAAGACTTCTCCCAGTAAGTGGATCTTCGGGTGTTAGTGTTAGGATTTTTTAAGGGTGTATTGGGTGGGTTTTATTTTTAGGTTAGGGCTTTGGGCCGCAATAGAGCTAAATGCCCTTTTAAGGGCAATGCCCATCCAAATTCCCTCTTTCAGGGCAATGGGGAGCTTAGTTTTTTAGTTAGGGTTTTATTTGGGGGGTTGGTTGTGTGGGTGGTGGGTTTTACTGTTGGGGGGGTTGTTTGTATTTTTTTTACAGGTAAAAGAGCTGATTTCTTAGGGGCAATGCCCCACAAAATGCCCTTTTAAGGGCTATTGGTAGTTTAGTTTAGGCTAGGTTTTTTTTTTATTTTGGGTGGGCTTTTTTAATTTGATAGGGCTATTAGATTAGTTGTAATTAGTTTAAAGATCTTGTAATTTGTCTTTTAATTTCTGTAATTTAGTGTTTGTTTTTTTTGTAATTTAGTTAATTTAATTTAATTTAGTTAATTGTATTTAATGTAGGTAATTTATTTAATTGTAGTGTAGTGTTAGGTTTTAGTGTAACTTAGGTTAGGTTTTATTTTACAGGTAAATTTGTATTTATTTTAGCTAGGTAGTTATTAAATAGTTAATAACTATTTAGTAACTATTCTACCTAGTTAAAAAAAATACAAACTTGCCTGTAAAATAAAAATAAACCCTAAGCTAGATACAATGTAAATATCAGTTATATTGTAGCTAGCTTAGGGTTTATTTTATAGGTAAATATTTAGTTTTAAATAGGAATTATTTAGGTAATGATTGTAATTTGTATTTAGATTTATTTTAATTATATTTATGTTAGGGGGTGTTAGGGTTAGGGTTAGACTTAGATTTAGGGGTTAATAAATTTAATATAGTGGCAGCGACGTTGGGGGCGGCAGATTAGGGGTTAATAAATGTAGGTAGGTGGTGGCGATGTTAGGGACAGCAGATTAGGGGTTAATAATATTTAACTAATGTTTGTGAGGTGGGAGTGCGGCGGTTTAGGGGTTGATATGTTTATTCTAGTGGCGGCGATGTCCGGAGGTAATTTTTGGGTGTTAGTGTACTTTTTAGCCCTTTAGTTATGAGTTTTATGCTACAGCATTGTAGTGTAAAACTCATAACTACTGACTTTAAAATGCGGTACGAATCTTGATGGGGTAGGGTGTACCGCTCACTTTTTGGCCTCCCAGGACAAGCTCGTAATACCGGCGCTATGGAAGTCCCATAGAAAAAAAGACTATACTCAATTTGCGTAAGTTAATTTGTGGTAAGGCCAAAAATAGTGTGCGGTGCACCTAAATCTTCAAGACTCATACCAGCGGGAGTAAAAAGCGTCAGAGATATTGTCATTTATAAGTCAAAGATGTTAATGAAATTAATGATATAAGGATTCCTATAAGTTGCTGTCATCTTAAGGAGAATTAAATGTAGTGCAATCTCCATAGCATATATAATATTTGGTGACATAGAGAAGAAAAATTAATGCAATTGGCCCATCAGCATCCCCTGCCCCGGCCGCTGGCCAGGGGACACCAGCTGTGCCCTACTAATGTATACACACACACACATATATATATATATTCATTTAGTCTCATATACTGTGCATGTCATCAAAAAAATAACTGACCTGTTGAGGAGCTGCCTATTACATGCATTATAAAAATATTATTTCCATGGGACCCTTCTGGGTGATGCGAGAATACATCGAATTGAATTTAACAGAGGATATGCCCCTCTCCACTGTGTGGGAGGCCCATAAGAGTGTTGTTAGGCGTCATCTTATCAAGCATAAGGCCAGATTGCAGAACCAAAAAAGGTTGAGATATAACCAATTATTAACTGATATTAAGATTTTAGAGGAACAACATAAGAAAAACCCCTTAAATAACGATATTGAAACTCAACTGGCACAAGCTAGATTGGATTTTAGACAGCTTCTTCGTGATGAAAATCACAAAATAGCGATCTGGCTTAAGCAAAGGTACTATGAGGAAGGGGATAAAGCTGGTAAATTACTGGCCAGGACACTGAAGCGATCCCAACTCAAAGCTTATGTATATTCCATGAAGGATCACATAAATGTGACCCACCGGGACAGCCGTGGTATAGCGGAAGTATTCCGTGTTTACTACGAGGGTCTGTACAATCTCAAAACCAGTCTGGCCGCTCAATCAGGGGAAATGCCCACACAGAGCCAATTGGTCCAAGACTACCTCACGACTACTCAGCTCTGAACCCTAGACAAAGAAGCTGTGGCCTTCCTGGAGACATCCTTGTCCGAGGAGGAAATAGTGAACGCGCTGAAAAGCCTCCCGAGTGGTAAATGCCCTGGCCCAGATGGGCTAAGTGCAAAATACTACAAGGCGTTTCTCCCGGAGCTTTTGCCACACCTCCAGAACTTGTTCAACACTTTACCTGACAACGGGGTATTACCGGCATCCATGCTATCGGCATACATAACAGTACTACCAAAGCCAGGAAAGGCCCCAGACAAACCGCAAAGTTATCGGCTGATATCTTTGCTGAACACTGACGTCAAGATCTTGGCGAAGGTGTTAGCAAACAGAGTTAATAAGCACCTACCAGACTTGATTGCTTTAGATCAAGTCAGATTTATACCGGGTAGGGAAGCTAGGGATAACACCCTTAAGGTGTTGCAGCTGATTTCACACTCTGTCGACCAGGGGCTGCCCTGTTGTTGACTGACGCGGAAAAAGCTTTCGACAGGGTGAACTGGCAGTTCCTTAGAGGCACCCTGGAGAGAATGGGATTTGGGAGGCGGTTCATTAACACAGTCTTTAGCCTCTACTCCTCTCCAAGTGCGAGGATACGGGTCAATGGTCTTCTTTCCGAGGCATTCGATATTTCAAATGGCACCAGGCAGGGGTGTCCCTTATCCCCCCTACTGTTTGCCATCTCGGTAGAGGCCCTAGCGTGTAATATCCGTGACAGCAAACAAATCAAAGGATATCTAATATGAGATCGGGAGTATAAGATTTGTATGTATGCCGATGATCTGCTGTTCACACTGCGAGATCTGGAGACATCGGTCCCTGCTTTGCTACAGGAGTTTGACAAATACGGTAGGGTCTCACACTTCTTACTGAATGCCACTAAGTCTGAGGTTCTGGGAGTCAAATTAGACCTATTTGTTATGGGATGGCTCAAAGAACACAGCCCGTTTCAAATAAAAGAAAACCGACTGAAGTATCTTGGCATACACTTAGCTGTCTCAGCTGCAGACCTCTTTGAGGCTAACTACATGTCGCTTAGACGTACAGTTGCGGCTGACCTTTCTGGGTGGAAACACAAAACAATCTCTTGGTTGAGAAGAATAGGGGTAGTGAAAATGAATGTTCTCCCAAGAATATTGTACTTGTTTCAAACACTGCCTATCCCTTTACCTCCTACCTTCCTCACACAGTTCCAAAGCTTAATCGAGGAATATGTTTGGCAGGGGATCAGACCGAGAGTAAACAGAAAAACAATGTATTTGGCTAGGGAGGATGGTGGACTGACCTCAGACTATACAGGAAAGCAGTGATCCTGCAGAAAATAGTTGAATGGTGCCAGGGTAATCCACAAAAAGATTGGATTACTATTGACAAAGATGCTTTACAAGTGCAGGAACTGTCGCCTCTATTGTGGACGGCTGCTAAGCACAGATCTTCATGTATGCGGAAGTACCCCCTGTTGGAGGAACTGTTTGGCGTATGGGATACTACGATAAAAGTGGACTCCCATGTCTCAACATTGTATTCCCCCCTGACACCTATATATTCCAATCCTGACCTACCCCTTCAGTCTAGAATACCCCCGGAACAGAGCAGAGTGTTCGGTAACAGAGTGGCCAGCTTTGTTTCTATGGGGAGAATAAAGACTAGGGAAGAGATTTTGACTGACTTCCCCGAGATCCCATTGTCTTGGTTTACCTATTTACAAATAGGTCATTTCATAAGCACCCACAAACATAAGACACATTTATTGAGGGACCTTACGCCCTTTGAGGCTTTATGCACACAAAAAACTCCATCCAGACATTTGACCTCTATCATTTACACTCTTCTCCTTCACCCCAAGGACAGCCCTCTTCCAAATTATACCAGAATGTGGCACAGAGAGTTGGGAACGGATTTATCTGAGGAGGCGTGGCAGCGTATTTTCCTGGCTGTCAGGACAGTCTTGGTCTCAGCTCGTATACAAGAGTCTCACTACAAGTTCCTGAGCCGATGGTATCTTACGCCATCTAGGCTTCGAGCAATCTACCCTAGAGTTTCAGACAGGTGCTGGAGAGGGTGCGGGGAGACAGGAACGATTTTACATATCTGGTGGGATTGCCCCCTCTTGGAGCCCTTCTGGACCTCCGTTTGGCGGGAGATTCAGGTGATTCTGGAGATGGATATTCCAAAAATCCCAGAGATTTTGTTGTTCCACTTTCCCAATAAAATAAAGGACAGTCTGAAAAAGACACTTCTAAAATTGATGTTGACAGGAGCCAAGAATCTTGTCCCCCAGAGGTGGAAATCAGCTCAGATTCCCACGCTGGCGGATTGGAAACAAAGTGTGTAGGACATCCTGCTTCTGGAAAAATATCACTATGTTAGGATTCAGAAGCTGGATGTCTATGTGACGCTGCTGCAGATGTGGGACGGTGCCTGCCTGGCGGGCTAGTTAGTAGACCTGGAACCACTGTAACTTAACAGATAGTTGTACAACTAGAGTTACCTACCCCCCCCTTTTTTTTTTCTTCTTCTTTACCCCCCCTCTTTCACTCTTCTTTCTCTGCCACCTCTCTCTATATCAGCTCCACATATCTCCCTTTCTACTTCCTGACTACTCCCTTATTCACACGAAGTTGAGGGGTACGCAAGGACCGGCCATCTTAGTAGTAACGACATACTGAAATAAGTCGATATCATTTTTATACTCCACCTGGCCCTGTTAGGTTTTTATGTGTTTGTTTTGCCCAATTTTTGGGCCTATCTATAAAAGTTATATTTTATGTTACAGAAAATTTCTAAAAATTGTAAAAATGGAGCAAAATGATTGTCGAAGCTTTGTCAAATGCTGTATATTCTTTCATGTCATACCATTGACTTTCATGTATAATGTTTGTTTACTTTTTCAATAAAGCTCCTTTAAAAAAACAATACACACTAAACTGTAAACTAGGTGATCAACTATAAAGACATTTATACAGCAACAATTAAAAGCTTAGCTGCCAAATTTTAACTGTAACACATATTTATGCTGTTAGATGTTAAGTAGGACCTGTCTGTTGCTGTGCCTTCATCTTTTCTAAGTGGCAGTCCCAGGCAGAATGCTGCGTGAAGGATATATCGGAAAAAAGCCCTTGCGCTATGCTATAATTGTGCCTTGTATAGGGAGGGGGTAACGCTATTTTCAACCTGATTCAGTCCCAATAATGGAAACATGGGCTTGTCACTGGGGATATCGTAGATTATTTGCATGGTAGTCCCTCTAGAGCAGGATCTATAGGTTTTTGAGGCATCACTTGCAAAAAACTCCTCTATCTGCAGATCGGTTGGTGGATAAGGTGTAGTCTGAAGAGTTAGGTAGTCGACTAGACTCATAGCATATAGCGTAAGCTTTAATGTTCCATGTGAGTCAGCTTGTTCCCGTCTTAATGCTAATCTATTTTGGGGTGAGGGATGTGGAGTGTTGTTTGTCTCTCATGCGATCCACAATTTGTATGGGCGTTGTTGCATCTTTTGGGTATGCATCTCACTTGCATTGTTGATTGGTGCAGGCTGGGGACTTACAGTGGCCCAGCAACACTGATCCAGGGTGGATAACTAAACAGGCAGGAACTCCAGGCAATGGAACAAGGGGTAAAGGTTCAATAAGCAAATGACAAAGCGGAAAACTCCTCCTAGTGCAATATTGTAAAAGTGCTGGTAGATCACAGGTCTTGTGTTGAAGTAATACTCACAAGGGTTGCAGCACCCAGTTTGCTAAATGGTACAGGCTGGGAACTCAAAGTGACCCAGCAAAAATATTTATTAAAAATTATATAAAAACAAAGGGTGTAGTAGGCACCCAACAATAAACATACACAGTGGTGGTAACAGATTGCAACGCGTTTCTCAGCTTTTCTCGCTGTTTCCTCAGGCATCAGGCAATAAAAAAAATAATATTTGCAATATTGCACTAGGAGGCGCCCTATTGTTTTGTGATTTATTCACAGATTGGTTGGATTTATATTGTAATTTTTGAGAGGAGCGGCCTGTCAATCTGCACACCTGTTTTATTTCATAGTGAACACACACTTTGGACGTTCCTATACATCCAGATCCTGACGAATCCAAAGTACCCAAAGCTTTAATACAAATCTTGTATACTTTCTTTATATACTCATGTTATATATGTATTGATAACTACATCATTGTAAATATTGCATTGAATATTGCATGTATTAGTTCATTCATTTTGGCCATCATTCATATTAGCGCCCCCTTGAGCTGGATATTTAGATATCACAGTAGTGGTTCTCACTTGCATTGTTACAGATGTTGATGCTTTTTCCTTGAAGTATTAGGAAGGTGCAGTTAGGCTCATTTCCCCATCTGTGATCATCTACCTTCATAGCCGCAATGCCAGCCATGGAGGGTTGAGTGGGATATGCTGGGTCACTGCTCGACCGATCTACTTGCGGTTTGTTGGTGGGATATTTCTTTACAAGGAAGGTCTGAGCATCTGAGACAGCCGAGCTCCATATCATAGCTAGATGGAGCCTTTGCAAGCATAGTGAGAAAAAGTTTTTCTATTTTTTCCAGCTGTTTGTCATGGCGCAAAAAGGAATCCTCCATCTTTGATCCTGGTTATGTATTTGGAGATTGTCTACCGGTCTCTTGAGATTCCAGCTTGTAAATGTAGGATTATAAAGATCGTTGCCATGTTGTCAGAATGTGGTGAAGTAACCTGGCCTGCCAGGGGAGGTGGGGGGGGGGTGTTAAGCCTGTTAATTAGCCTCCGCTATAGGCCCTTGCTGTCCGAACCTGATCTCTAAAGTAATTAATACAGCAAAAAAATATCAAGAGAGAGAAGCGCAGCATGCTCTAAGTGTAATCCGTTTGGTATATATCAGTAATCAAAGCCCCCTTCCCTGGGTATTACTCACAGGATCGTTCTGTATGTTATGCGCATCGGTTGTATACAACCATGAAGTTTATTCCTCAGATCACCTCCTTCCATGACGTCTGGAGAGCCTGTCCAATCAGAGAGGTTGTTACACTTTCCCACAGCAATCCACAATTCAGCATGAAAGGGATACCACTCGAGATCACATTGATCATATAATCACATACTTTACATAACATATTTAGAAAATGTGGCATGTTTTTTTGTTCTCGGGGTAGTACATTTATAACAGCCAGTGCTTCAGACCCTTCTATATTTATGTATCAATTCATATGCTTATTCTGCACTTTTTTTTTTCCTTTTAAAATACAATTATTTTTTATTATTTTCAAATAGATTGTATTAATATTGTTAATGTATGCTCCTATGAAATGACAGCAAAAATGAGAAAGATTTGAAGCATTTATTAACTGTGCATTCAGTTATTAAAGGGATTCTAAACCCAGCTTTTTCTTTATTGATTCAGATAGAACAATTGATAATATGAGTAAATAAGAAAGTTGCTTAAAATTGCATGCTCTATTTGAATCATAAAAGAAAAAAAATTAGGTTTAGTATCCCTTTAATTTAATATAATCACTATGGATGGGTGAATGTTTATTAAAATTATAAATTTAAAACGAATTTTGATACATTCGTTCATTCTAATTGAATTTTGAATGTTTATATAACATTCTAACATTCTATTTTCTAATTTTCATTTTTTCCAAAAAAAATTGTTCAAATAATAGAATGTTTAGCTATGTATTTTATATCACATTCAATTTCGAAATGTGACATTTGAATTTGAATGTAACATTCAAATTCGAAATAGTATTTCTAGTCTAATACTGTAATAAATCTAATATTCAATTTCTAAATAGTATTTGTAGTCTACAACTGTGTTTTATAAATGTAATATTCAAATTTGAATGTCACATTGGAATTCAAAATAATATTTATAGTCTACAACTGTGTTGTATAAATGTAATATACAAATTCAAAGGTCACATTCAAATTCGAGATAGTATTTCTAGTCTACAACTCTGTTTTATAAATGTAATATTCAAATTTGAATGTGACATTCAAATTCGAATGTAATATTCGAATTCGAATTTGACATTCCAATTCAAAAGTGACATTCAAATTCAAAAGTGACATTCAAAAACTGTAAATAACATTCAATAATAGAATTGTTAAGAATATTCATTGTTATCAACATTCGATTATGTAAATCGAATTTCTACAATAACATTCATTCTAAAATTCAAATTATGTCCTTTTAAATTGCACAATTAACCTGTGTTGCATAAAATTTCAAGTCAAGAGAGTACCTTGTAACTTACCACTTTTAACAATAGACAACAACTAATGAAATGTAAGGGTGGTTTATTCATGGTAATACACAACATATTGAAAAACAAACAAGCAATGTATTAAAGATAATGGTTTATTTGCCTTTTCATGAACAAAAGGCAAAACAAAAGAGGAAAAATACAAAACTGCTGTGTGATGAGAATATGCAAAAGCCATTTCTAAGCATTACTAGAGATCAAAATGGTCTCAAGATGCTTTTATATGTGTAATCCCTATGATTTAGGTAAATAACCAGTTCTAATTGTTATATTTTTTGTTCTACCCAGCAAAACTACTTTTTCATTACAAAACAGACGTGAATATTTTACCATTACAAATTTTAAATAGTAAGGCTAGATTACAAGTGGCGCACTAATGCTTGAGCGTTAGCGTTATCAAGTTTTTACGCACAAGTTAAAGACCGCCTATATTAGGTTGAAAGTAAAAGCGATTGTGTAAAAGGTAGTAAGAAAAAAAAAGTTGCACTAAACACAACATAAATACATTTAAAATTACAGTTACACTTATATAAACACTATAAAATGATTCATATAGATATTTTTTTTTAAAAGTTATAAGGGCTCATATAAAATATATGACAAGGAGTTTGACTGCGAAGGGCTATATTGTATATATACATATGTCTAAACATGTGTATGTATGTATATACTGTACACTGTGTGGCCATTTTATTAGGTACAGCCCTGCTGTGCACACAAATGGTTTGTTCCACTACATTGCACATCACGTCACGTGGCCACAGGTATGGTATTAATACAGCAGAACAACCTTCCTACTATCAGTTAAGAGTACAAGCTGCAGCAAGAATGGGAAAGAACAGAGATCTATAGGATTTTTAAAGTTGCGTGATAGTAGGTGCAAGATGTGCTGGATGAAGCATATCTGAAACGTCAGTACTGCTGAACTTTTCACATACCACTGTTTCAAGGGTGTATCAAGAATAATGCAATAAACAAAAAACATCCAGTCAGCGGTAGTCCTGTGGAAGAAAACTGCTTGTTGATGAGAGAGGTCAGAGGAGGACAGCTAAACTTGTGCAAGTAAACAAACAGACCACAATTTTGTGAATCCCATCAGAATTCAACCTTGGTGCGGAGTAGGTGCAGCTTGTCACGGATGGGTTAGCTCAGGTGCCGTTGTTATCCGAGAAGTTCAAGAGAGCAAACCTTCTGTGGGCACAATAACACCAGCACAGTACCATTAAAGACTGAAAAAAGGTTGCTTGGTCTGCCGAGTCAAAGTTCCTAGTGTGTGATGTTGATGGCAGGCTCCAAATGTGGCTGAAAACAACATGAATCCATGGACCCGTCATGACTGATGAAAAATGTGTAAGGGGGTGGTGTTATAGTGTGGAGAATGTTTTCCTGGCACACATTGGGTCCATTAATACTCCTAGTTTCATGTCTGAATTCCACAGCATACGTAAACATCATTGCTGACCCAGTGCATCCGTTCATGATGACCGTTTATCCTCAGGCAGATGGTTACTTCCAGCAGGAATGATGACTTTCTTTGCTGCAGTGACCAGCTCAGACCCCGGATCTCAATGCTATTGAACATCTTTGGGATGAGCTGGAAAGGGCTATTTGCTGCAGGCCTACACCTCCATCAGATCTCCAGGAGTTGTGTGAAACACTAATTTCTGCATGGTACAAAATACCTTCACAACGTTTTCAGCATCTTGTTGAATCCATGGCTAGACTAATTTAGGCTGTTTTGAAGGTTAAAGGAGGTTTAACATGTTACTATGTAGCTGTACCTAATAAAGTGGCCAAACAGTGTATATATATATATATATATATTTATATATAATTATATATATATATATTTATATATATTTATATATATATATATATATATATATATACATACAGTATCTCACAAAAGTGAGTACAACCCTCACATTTTTGTAAATATTTTATTATATCTTTTCATGTGACAACACTGAAGAAATGACACTTTGCTAGAATGTAAAGTAGTGAGTGTACAGTCTGTATAACAGTGTACATTTGCAGTCCCATCAAAATAACTCAACACACAGCCATTAATGTCTAAACCATTGGCAACAAAAGTGAGTACACCCCTAAGTAGAAATGTCCAAATTGGGCCCAATTTGCCATTTTCCCTCCTCGATGTCATGTGACTCATTAGTGTTACAAGGTCTCAGTCATGAATAAAGAGAGGGTGTGTCAAATTTGGTGAAATCGCTCTCACACTCTCTCATACTGGTCACTGGAAGTTCAACATGGCACCTCATGGCAAAGAACTCTATGAGGATCTGAAAAAAAACAAATTGTTGCTCCACATAAAGATGGCCTATAAGAAATTTGCCAAGACCCTGAAAATGAGCTGCAGCACGGTGGGCAAGACCATGCAGCGGTTTCACAGGACAGGTTCCATTCAGAACAGGCCTCGCCATGGTCGACCAAAGAAGTTGAGTGCATGTGCTCAGCTTCATATCCAGAGGTTGTCTTTGGGAAATAGATGTATGATTGCTGCCAGCATTGCTGCAGAGGTTGAAGGGGTGTGGGGGTCAGCCTCTCAGTGCTCAGACCATACGATGCACACTGCATCAAATTGGTCTGCATGGCTGTCATCCCAGAAGGAAGCCTCTTCTAAAGATGATGCACAAGAAAGCCTGCAAACAGTTTGCTAAAGACAAGCAGACTAAGGACATAGATTACTGGAAACATGTTCTGTGGCCCAATGAGACCAAGATAAACTTATTTGGTTCAGATGGTGTCAAGCGCGTGTCGCGGCAACCAGGTGAGGAGTACAAAGACAAGTGTGTCTTGCCTATAGTTAAACATTGTGGTGAGAGTGTCATGGTCTGGGCCTGCATGAGTGCTGCCGGCATTGGGGAGCTACAGTTCATTAAGGGAAACATGAATGCCAAAATGTACTGTGACATACTGAAGCAGAGCATGATCCCCTCCCTTTCGAAGACTGGGCCGCAGGGCAGTATTCCAACATGATAATGACCCCAAACACACCTCCAAGACGACCATTGCCTTGCTAAAGAAGCTGAGGGTAAAGGTGATGGACTGGCCAAGCATGTCTCCAGACCTTAACCCTATTGAGCATCTGTGAGGCATCCTCAAATGGAAGGTGGGGGAGTGCAAGGTCTCTAACATTCACCAGCTCCGTGATTTCATCATGGAGGAGTGGAAGAGGACTCCAGTGGCAACCTGTGAAGCTCTGGTGAACTCCATGCCCAAAAGGGTTAAAAATATTGTCACTTTGGGCCCAATTTGGACATTTCCACTTAGGGGTGTAGTCACTTTTGTTGCCAATGGTTTAGACATTAATGGCTGTGTTTTGAGTAATTTTGAGGGGACATCAAATTTCCACTGTTATACAGGCTGTACACTACTTTACATTGCAGCAAAGTGTAATTTCATCAGTGTTGTCACATGAAAAGATATAATAAAATATTTTGAAAAATGTGAGGGGTGTACTCACTTTTGTGAGATACTGTATATATGTATATATGTGTGTATAATATATATATATATATATATATATATATATATGTGTGTGTGTGTGTATGTGTATATATGTGTGCATAAGTCTGTGAACCCTTGACTTGTTCCCAGTTTGTTTGATTAAGAGCTTGCATTTGTATGGCTGTATGAGGAACCCAGGTTTTGGGAGAGACCTTGACGTGGTACCTGGGCTTGCCCCATTTGGCCAGATGCGGTAACTAACTCTTCCAGTTTTGCTTTTAATCTTAGCTGAGAGCTTGCAAGCGAGTGCTGGACTTTCTCTGTGTGTTGTATTAATTTATTTTGTAATTTTCCCTATGGGCCTTGCACCCAGACTTGTCTGGGGTTAACTGCCTGTGACTCTGGGGACAGCACAGCTTCCTGAGAGGGCTATTAAGCACCCAGGGCTGAGCATATTGCAGGGTCATAGGATGTGTACCCAGTCCAGTCTGACAGTGCAGTCCCCTTCCGTGTTTTGTATATGTCTAGGGTGATTACATAAGTCTGTGAACCCTTGACTTGTGTATATATATATATATATATATATATATATATATATATACGGTACTTTTGCTTGCTCGCTAACTTTTTTAGTTTTCCAAAAAGCCATTTTGAGATAAAATAAGGTTTTACAGTAAAGTTTGAATATGCATGGTATACATCAATGTTTTTACAAAGCGGTAAGTATATAGATAAAACCAAGCAATATCTGTAATTATAATACATTGTAAAAGTGAACCATCCTGGATTAAAATGCTGTATCTAGAATCTAAAGGTGTGGCGCAAGGATAACCCATGCCCAGTATATAAATAAAATCTATTACTTAAGAAGTATAAGCATTGTTCTTTAAACTTCTTTTAAACCCCAACTAACTAGATGGGCCTCTCTTGGGTCCATGGAGAAAGCAGTATTAAATATTATGTGGGGTTACATATTGGTATAGGATTGGAATAACAAAATAAAGTATACAGTAGAAAGGTTATATAAACCAAATATTATGAAACAGTTAATTTAAAGATCCAAGTTGAGCCATCAGGTAATATTATAAGAAATATGTATACATACACAACACCTTGAACTATCATTTGTCTTATCACTAAGAGATGCTAAGTGTGCGATGGTATGAGCCTGTGGGGTTAAAACAGTATCATCAATAAGCATCAGCATATTAAAAGAAGAAAAAACATTATACTTAATCACTAAGGAAACTACTGGTTAATGGTCATAATCTTAAGCAGTAAAGAAAAGGGCATCCCCTCATGTGAGCACTTTCTGCTATCTTCCTCTCTGTAGCCCCGGCCGCAGGCCACAAAGGGAGGATTGAAATTTAAGGGGTGATGAGTTACCGGACTATTGTGGTAAAAGATCTATTGTCTCTATGTACAGACTGTTTCTATAGATGTGTTATGGTCAAAGTGAAAAATATATAACAATAAAAGATAACTTGTGAACTAAGTAATATGAGAACCACACAGAACATAACTGCATAACAATACAACTTTATACGGTTACCAGCCACTGTTACATCAGGATCTGGTGACTCAATTGAGAGGTTTATTCTGTTTCAACCCCCTATTTCTGCCTGATCATAAAGACCAGCTTCTGGGAAAGTCAGCGGTGCTCTCAGCAAAGGGTTATGGAGACAGTTCACTTGTGTCAATGATGTATTTTGTGTTACAATATGCTGCAGCTCCATATGTATAGGCTGTGTAGAGCTGTGTAATCTGACCGGACCTGCAAACTTTACTCCAATATCATTCTGTTTGCCATTCAGAAGGATGTTGTAGGGCAGGAGGCTTGGCAACTCAGTGTTCTTAGCTGTCCGGGGGACCCCCCCATGCCCCCTTAAAAGCTTATTCTGCATCAATTTCTAACCTGTTTTAGATTCCAGAAAAAGCCTTCTGCTGCGTTCCGGTGGAGGTGATGTCATGGCATCAGAGTAGGGATTGCTTGTGTGTGACTGCTTTTCAGTGGAGCCGGTGCTGTTACAGGTAGGTTGGTGAAGTTTGATGGGAGCTCCGTAGCTTTGTCTAATTATTTTGATCCAGAGATGTTAGGTTTAGACTCTGCAGGGACCTGTCGCGCGTTAGTTGTTTAAAACTGCCATTTTGAGTATCGGGTTTTCGATTTTCTCAATAGTTATTAGTGGTACAGTAGCAATGCACAGTTTGTTCATCAATATATTGATACAACTTGTTCATAAGACTCTCAAAATGTGCATAATACAGGTTGGGATGGTCTGATAGATCCACTGCCATGGTCGTCATTTTCTTTCAGGGCTGCTTGGCTCATAGCTGCGTGGATTATCAGTCTTTCAAGCGCAAAACTCTTGGTGTCTTTGTTGTTAGCAAGGCAGGAATAGTGATGTCGGTGCCAGGTGGTTTTAGGCTCAACTTAGGTGAAGTGCCTCGGTTAGCCGAGGGGGGTATAGTGCTGCCTGTTAGCAAGCCACTGCTTCAGGCTGCTATGGTCCAATGCAATGCTCCAATGTCAGAAATACAGCAAGATTTACAAGATATTATGCTCTTCTTGATAAAGGCCTTACTAAAGGCTGAAACGCGTTGACTCCTCTAACGAATGCCAATCCGGTAAGCATACAACCATTTTAAGCCAGCCAGCCCCTCAGACCTTGTGCACCTTTGTTTTTTGTTTTTTTCCACAGGTACCTCACGGATATCTCTAAGGATCCTTCATCTACTGTACTGCACATTTACCTTTGGATTTTAGATCTACTTCCAGCCCTTTTTGATACTCATATATTTTTTCTGGACTATTATATTTCTTTTGAACTTCATTATATTTATATTTTTTCTGAAAATATATATTTTTCTGGACTTTACTATTGAGGACTCCAGTGTCCTTTATTTGTATTTTTATTTCATATTGCCATTTTTTTGACATATCATTTTCCTCTTTTCTTTTTTTTCAGTTCTTTTGGGTCACTGACCCTTCTATAGTGTACACTCTATTTAACTGATCTTTTTTGAACTGGTCTCTTTATATTTATATCCTTTACGCATCCTTTACACATCATTTTTTGGACATTGCACTTTGTTGCTTTTGGCACTTTGTTGCTTTATGCGTTTTGCATACTTTTAATGTAATAAATTTGCTCATATTTTATGTACCCCATTCATGTTGATTTTTTATGTTCCATTTGAGGGACATTGTACAACACATGTATTTTATCTGTGTCTTAGTTATATAAAGATTTCAGATTTGTAATGGAACTGTTACCTTTTTGTGTTTAATTGTGTGTGACTGTTTGTCCAAACGTTGTGTGACTGTGTGTGGGAATGAGCAAAAGAAAGAAAGTAACTTACTGAGAAGATTGTTAAGTCCTATGGGGACCCAGCATTATTTCCGCAAACCCTATACTGGATAAGTAATTATCATTTACCATCATGTCCTGCAGCAGATTAAAAGGGATATTAAACTCAAAGTCTAATTCCCTATTTTAATTAATTAATTAATTAATTAACAGCGCAAGATACATTCATTATTTATTTTGATTATTATTCTGAAAATCAAACTCTGCAATAGAAGTATGTTATAAGGTGCTGCAGGTGGTCAAATCAGCTACATACTCATGCTCATTTATAAATGAGCACAAACTCATTTATACATTTTCCTAATTGTTCACAATCAGTAGAGATAAGATTAACATACTCACCAAGTGTTTTATAAACATATATTTTAAATGCAGATCTTCAGCATTTCAGCAATTCATTACTGACCTATACTAATATAAACAATTATTTAATGTCCTTTTAAGATTAGGAGTATTTGCCTCAGTATTTTTCTTCATAGTCTGTCCACAAAATATATATTGTTGCTTATCATTAATTCAGAGGGAATAAAACACTTCTACAATTTAATTTTGTTCATTCTACTTTATATCAGTGGTGGATTTGATTAATGTAAAATAAGGCACTGATTATCAGTTTGTGCATTGGTTTTTACATATGGCATTAGAAGGGGAAACTCTGTTTTTGTACACCGTGCACAAAGCACTATCACCTAGAATACAAGTTTTGCGCTGTAGAGGGTAGTTAATGAACTCAACAAAAGTTACGTTATTTCACCCTCCATAGCGCTGCCATTACAAGTTTTTGAAAAGCCGCCTTGTGCGTGCAATATAGTTGCATTGAGCTCCATACCGCACAAAATGCAAGCACTGCTTTGAGGTGCTCGTGCACGCTTTCCCCATAGACATCAATGGGGAGAGAGTGTTAGAAAAAACCTAACACCTGAGGTGCGGAATGAAAAAGCTCCGTAATACAACCCCATTGATGAGGGAAAAAAAGTTAAGTTTAAACTTAACACCCTAACATAAACTCCATGTCTAAACACCCCTAATCTGCCGCTCCCGACATTGCCGCCACCAAAATAAATCTATTAACCCCAAATCTGCCACTTTCTGATATCTCCAACACTATACTAAAGTTATTAACCCCTATTCCGCTGCTCCCTGACATCGCCACCACTAAATAAAGCTATTAACCCCTAAACCTCTGGCCTCCCACATCACTACCACTAAATAAACCTATTAACCCCTAAACTGCCAGCCCCACACATCGCAACAACCTAAATTAAACTATTAACCCCTAAACCTAACCCTAAACCTAACCCTAACACCCCCTAACTTTAACATAATTAAATAGAGCTAAATTAAAATTACAATTATTAACTAATAAATACCTATTTAAAAATAAATACTTACCTGTGAAATAAAACCTAAGCTAGCTACAATATAACTAATAGTTATGTTGTAGCTAGCTTAGGTTTTATTTTTATTTCCCAGGTAAGTTTGTATTTATTTTTACTAGGTAGACTAGTTAGTAAATAGTTATTAACTATTTACTAACTACCTGAAATAAAAATAAGGTAAGGTAAGTATGTATTTAGTTTTAAATAGGCATTATTTAGTTAATAATTGTAACTTTAATTTAGCCCTATTTTAATAATGTTAAAGTTAGGAGGTGTTAGGGTTAGGGTTAGGTTTAGGGTTAGGTTTAGGGGTTAATAGTTTAATTTAGGTTTGTTGCGATGTGGGGGTTTTCTTGGTAAAACTCATAACTACTGCTCTCAGATGGTGGTATGGAACTTGTCATTATAGGGTGTAATGCAACCTTTTTAGACTCACTGCAAAACTTGTAATACCAGCGCTATGGGAATACCATGAAAAAAATGTAATTTTTTCGAGTGCGGGGCTGACGTTGCATTACAGGCTAAAATGCTTGAGGTACAGACTCGTAATGGCTGCATTGCTGTTTTAACGCTGAAATGACAATTTTTTCAGCGTTGAAACAGGAACACAAAACTTGTAATCTACCTGATTGTTAGCACTACTTTAAGATAGTGATACTCAGTATATTTCATTACCAGTAGAGAGCACCAAGACATCAGATTTAATAGCTTTAAGCACTTTATAAAGAATAAGATTATGCAAAACAAATACATTAGATATTGCTTATTTTAAAATGTGCATAAAACCATATTCTCCACTTGTAGCTAAAGTAATATATAATCTTGAAATAGATAAGTATTTGATTAAAATATAAAAAATGCAAAGAGATGTTTGCAAGTGTAAAAGTGGTTCCCAGGGCCATATAATGATTTCAATCTGCATTTTACAACAGTTTGTACAGATCTCACAGGTTTGTAGGATATTTTTCAATTTATGTCTAAAAAATACTAACGGCTAGATATAGAGTTTTGCAGGTAACGACCCGCGTAGCTAACGCCGGCTTTTTTCTGGCCGCACCATAAAAATAACTCTGGTATTGAGAGTCCACATAAAGGCTGCGTTAGGCTCCAAAAAAGGAGCGTAGAGCATATTTAACGCAGCTTCAACTCTCGATACCAGAGTTGCTTACGCAAGCGGCCAGCCTCAAAAACGTGCTCGTGCACGATTCCCCCATAGAAAACAATGGGGCTGTTTGAGCTGTAAAAAAACCGAACACCTGCAAAAAAGCCGCGTTCAGCTCCTAACGCAGCCCCATTGTTTGCTATGCGGAAACACTTCCTACGTCTGCACCTAACACTCTAACATGTACCCCGAATCTAAACACCCCTAACCTTACACTTATTAACCCCTAATCTGCTGCCCCCGCTATCGCTGACCCCTGCATATTATTATTAACCCCTAATCTGCCGCTCCGTAAACCGTCGCTACTTACATTATCCCTATGTACCCCTAATCTGCTGCCCTAACATCGCCGGCCCCTATATTATATTTATTAACCCCTATTCTGCCCCCCACAACGTCGCCTCCACCTGCCTACACTTATTAACCCCTAATCTGCCGACCGGACCTGAGCGCTACTATAATAAAGTTATTAACCCCTAATCCGCCTCACTAACCCTATAATAAATAGTATTAACCCCTAATCTGCCCTCCCTAACATCGCCGACATCTAACTTCAATTATTAACCCCTAATCTGCCGACTGGAGCTCACCGCTATTCTAATAAATGTATTAACCCCTAAACCTAACACCCCCCTAAATTAAATATAATTTTAATCTAACGAAATAAATTAACTCTTATTAAATAAATTATTCCTATTTAAAGCTAAATACTTACCTGTAAAATAAATCCTAATATAGCTACAATATAAATTATAGCTATTTTAGGATTAATATTTATTTTACAGGTAACTTTGTATTTATTTTAACCAGGTACAATAGCTATTAAATAGTTAAGAACTATAGGGCATTTTTTTATTTTGGGGGGCTTTGTCTTCTATGGTCATCCATCCGGAGCGGAGCGGCAGGATCCTGAAGACCTCCGACGCGGAACATCCATCCTGGCCGACGACTGAACGACGAATGACGGTTCCTTTAAATGACGTCATCCAAGATGGCGTTCCTCGAATTCCGATTGGCTGATAGGATTCTATCAGCCAATCGGAATTAAGGTAGGAATATTCTGATTGGCTGATTCCATCAGCCAATCAGAATCAAGTTCAATCCGATTGGCTGATTGGATCAGCCAATCGGATTGAACTTGATTCTGATTGGCTGATTCCATCAGCCAATCAGAATATTCCTACCTTAATTCCGATTGGCTGATTGGCTGATCCTCCTTCAGGATCCTGCCGCTCCGCTCCGGATGGATGACCATAGAAGATCCCGCTTGGATGAAGACTTAAATCGGATGGAAGACCTCTTCTGCCCCGCTTGGATGAAGACTTCAGCCGGATCATGGACCTCTTCAGCCCCCCGCTTGGGCTTGGATCAGGACATCGGAGGAGCTCTTCTGTATCGATCGGTGAACCTGGTATGGTGAAGATAAGGTAGGAAGATCTTCAGGGGCTTAGTGTTAGGTTTATTTAAGGGGGCTTTGGGTTAGATTAGGGGTATGTGGGTGGTGGGTTGTAATGTTGGGGGGGGTATTGTATGTTTTTTTTTACAGGCAAAAGAGCTGAACTTCTTGGGGCATGCCCCGCAAAGGGCCCTGTTCAGGGGTGGTAAGGTAAAAGAGCTTTGAACTTTAGTAATTTAGAATAGGGTAGGGCATTTTTTTATTTTGGGGGGCTTTGTTATTTTATTAGGGGGCTTAGAGTAGGTGTAATTAGTTTAAAATTGTTGTAATATTTTTCTTATGTTTGTAAATATTTTTTGTTTTTTATAACTTAGTTCTTTTTTATTTTTTGTACTTTAGATAGTTTATTTCATTGTAGTTATTTGTAGGTATTGTATTTAATTAATTTATTGATAGTGTAGTGTTAGGTTTAATTGTAGATAATTATAGGTATTTTATTTAATTAATTTATTGATAGTGTAGTGTTAGGTTTAATTGTAACTTAGGTTAGGTTTTATTTTACAGGTAATTTTGTAATTATTTTAACTATTTTAGCTATTAAATAGTTCTTAACTATTTAATAGCTATTGTACCTGGTTAAAATAAATACAAAGTTACCTGTAAAATAAATATTAATCCTAAAATAGCTATAATATAATTATAATTTATATTGTAGCTATATTAGGATTTATTTTACAGGTAAGTATTTAGCTTTAAATAGTAATAATTTATTTAATAAGAGTTAATTAATTTCGTTAGATTAAAATTATATTTAATTTAGGGGGGTGTTAGTGTTAGGGTTAGACTTAGCTTTAGGGGTTAATACATTTATTAGCGGTGAGCTCCAGTCGGCAGATTAGGGGTTAATAATTGAAGTTAGGTGTCGGCGATGTTAGGGAGGGCAGATTACGGGTTAATACTATTTATTATAGGGTTAGTGAGGCGGATTAGGGGTTAATAACTTTATAATAATAGCGGTGAGGTCCGCTCGGCAGATTAGGGGTTAATAAGTGTAGGCAGGTGGAGGCGACGTTAAGGGGGGCAGATTAGGGGTTAATAAATATAATATAGGGGTCGGCGGTGTTAGGGGCAGCAGATTAGGTGTACATAAGTATAACGTAGGTGGCGGCGCTTTGCGGTCGGCAGATTAGGGGTTAATTATTGTAGGTAGCTGGCGGCTACGTTGTGGGGGGCAGGTTAGGGGTTAATAAATATAATATAGGGGTCGGCGGTGTTAGGGGCAGCAGATTAGGGGTACATAAGTATAACGTAGGTGGCGGTCGGCAGATTAGGGGTTAAAAAAATTTAATCGAGTGGCGGCGATGTGGGGGGACCTCGGTTTAGGGGTACATAGGTAGTTTATGGGTGTTAGTGTACTTTAGAGTACAGTAGTTAAGAGATTTATGAACCGGCGTTAGCCCAGAAAGCTCTTAACTACTGACTTTTTTCCTGCGGCTGGAGTTTTGTTGTTAGATGTCTTCAGACACGACTCTAAATACCGGAGTTAGAAAGATCCCATTGAAAAGATAGGATACGCAAATGACGTAAGGGGATCTGCGGTATGGAAAAGTCGCGGCTGAAAAGTGAGCGTTAGACCCTTTTTTGAGTGACTCCAAATACCGGAGGTAGCCTAAAACCAGCGTTAGGAGCCTCTAACGCTGGTTTTCACGGCTAACGCCAAACTCTAAATCTAGGCCTAAATCTTTCAAAATTATTTTTTTTTTAAATTACTGATATTTTTCTTTTTTCAATTGTCATAGCAATTTTCTGACTGTATCAGCTGTGGTAAATGCTTACTATACCTAATTTATGCAGGATACTAAAATTTACAGATCTGTTTACATGCAGATTTTACACATTTAGCAATGTTCAAGTAATGAACAATTCAACAGCAAAAAAACTTTTATTCAAAATCAACATTTTTTTCTTCTTAAAAGTACAAAGGCCAGGAGAAGTCTAGACTTGTGTTCTTAGCAATAAGCCCCCCATATTTTCACATAACACATAGAATCAAAATCTGCCACCTTTTGTGGTTAAAGGACAGTCTACTCCAGAATTGTTATTGTTTAAAAAGATAGATAATACTTTATTACCCATTCCCCAGTTTTGCATAACCAACATTGTTATATTAATATACTTTATACCTCTGTGATTACCTTGTATATAAGTCTCTGCAGATTGCCCCCATATTTTCAGTTCTTTTGACAGACTTGCATTTCAGGCAATTAGTGCAGAATCTTAAATAACTACATGGGAGTGAGCACAATTTTATCTATATTACTCACGTGAACAAACAGTACATATTATTAGCTATTCACAGCCAGACTATGAGATAAGCGGTGGACTGCAGAGTCTTAGAAATTAGCCTACCTAGGTTTAGCCTTTGACAAAAAATACCAAGTTGATGATAAAAGTAAATTAGAAAGTTGTTTAAAATTACATGTCCTATCTGAATCATGAAAGTTTAATTTGGACTTTATTGTCTCTTTAAATTATCATATTTATATACTTTGGAGCTTATATAATACCTCATTGGGGACACAATAAGGGAGAAATGCAGTTTAGTTTCCCTTCAAGAAAGGATAAGAAGCTTTAGTCATAAAATGACGTACCCATTTACACTGATTCCGGACGCTATCCAGAGTGCTGAAATAGTTATTTCCACAATGTTTTACAACATTATGCAATGTGTCATAAAACAATGGTCTCTTTTGACTGCATTTAGCTTAAATGTTATTATATCCCTTAGCAAATACCAGTCAGATCACTGAGCAATAAACAAGAGAAAAGCTCAATAAAATATGTAATAGGGTAGCAGATATTGACAATTGTAAGCATGCAACTTTACTTGTTGCATTCTTGTAATTCTCAAACTCATTGACAGCTATGCTTTAAAATCTTGCCCTATAATAATTAGTAGGGTTGCACCGATACCATTTTTTTAAGTCTGAGCACAAGTACCGATACTTGTTTTCAAATACTCGCCGATACCAATTACCGATACTTTTTTTTACTGTCATGTGACAGTTTACCAAGCACAATACAGACTAACTGTTTAAGATTCCTTCTTTATAATTATGAAGGACTGTAACTCAAAAGACATTATGAAATAATAAAACAGTTTTATTTGTCACAAAGTTCACAGAACATGTTTATAAATAAAAATATTACAAAAAAATATATTAATAACAACAACAATAAATAACAAAATATAAAATTACAACCAACCAAAAGTGCAATACAGTAAAAAAATAGAACAATGCATTGTTTAATCACGGGGCACACCACTATGGGCTAGATTACATTTGACTGGCAAGCTTTACCAATGATCTCCTTACATGTCTTACTCCATTAAAGTCTATGGAGTTGGAAATGTGAACAGAGCATTGATAAAGCTTACCAATCAAATGTAATCTAAATCTAGTCCTATAATTGCAGGATGAGTGTTCATTGGAATTAACTTAATTTGTCCTATGAGTACCCTTCCTGCAATTATATAATCTAAGGGTATGGATGTTCCTCAGAGTACAGTATGTTTTGAACATAATTGTGCAAGATGAGAACTAGAAGTAAAAAAGACAATCAAGCAATAAGAATAATTTTTCAAAAGTTAGTGGCAAGTTATTTTTAAGGAACAGAACAGAAGCCTCTCTGCATGTTCAGCTATTAGTCTGAGTCATGGGGCAGAAAGATATTTTGGCCCATCTTAGGCAGTGCTGAAAATCTCAGTTTATTAACTGTCCAGTACTTCAGGGGTTTGTCTGAACGAGGTACAGTGATCTCTCCTACAATAATACAAATAACAACAATTTGTATTGGCCGAACAATAGTAAACAATTTTTAGTTTAGTCTCCACTCCAGCTTAAAATTAAATGAGAACATGCAGTTTGAAAAAAAGTCACAAGATAGAATATGGGTAGGAAGTATCGGTTTAAGTATCGGTGCATTTACACAAGTACAAGTACTCATGCAAATACTTGGTATCGGTACTGATACCGATACTAGTATCGGTATCGGTGCAACCCTAATAATTAGTATATTAAACATACCTCCACTTTTAAGGTCAAATTATAAAAAAATGAATTAATATGTGCTACAATTACAGACATCCCAACCTGCAAAAACTCATTTCATGGAGGTGGCTTCACCTGCTTCTGCGCCGCCACCCCCCCCCAGTTATATATTGGACACCTATAAACCCTAAACAAGATAGGGACTTATCATTAAAGTAGCTTCCCACTTAAGTCACATTAAAAAAAGTAGCTTTATTGCACAACCACCTACAAGAAACCTATTTTCCAGTGATTGTACGCTTGTTGAATGCTTAAATATTTTAGAATATGAAGTTTAATTATGGGCAGTTAATAAGGTAGTATTTGTGTTTTATTTTATTAGAATAAGTGGGGGCTTTTTGGTTACTGATGAATGCTTTGAGGGTTCTATAACATCCCAGCAACTAAAGGCATTCCTTAAAGAAACACTTTTTTGGCCACATTGGATCATGGTACTTGGAGTTTCAGGGAGATTGCATTCCATTTGCTGGCATCAGGGAGCTGCTATTACAATCAGGGAGACTCCCTGAACTTCAGGGAGAATTGGGATGTCTGCAATTATTGGTAATAATCATTAGTTGAGAACCAGTCTTGCAACCCATTTTTTTTAAATGTTTACCCACTGGGAGAACAAAACTGATTTGAGATACTATAAAATATCTTTTATAAGAATTATGTAGATATATGTCCCAGCCAACAAAAATGCAAGTTTCAAAAACATTAGGGTACTTGATTAGTTTTGCATATTTGTTGCATTGTGCAAAGAAATAAAGATCATGTAAGATAATTCAAAAAATATTAAGTCAATAAAAGGAATGCAATCCATAAACATAGGTTTGTAGGCATTAGTTTGCAAATTGTAAATAAAAAATATAATAGGCAGATACAGAAGATTGTGTAATAGTTGTATTGAGTATTGTAGCTCATTTGTTTTTTTATAAAGTAAAATGCCTAGATTACAAAATACAGTATTCTGAAATCAAGACAGTCTGATTTCTCATTTGCAGTAAGGCCCAGTTACCATGGAGATCATTCAGTCTACCCTTTGACAGCTGAGCATAACAATGTGTTCTGACAGGTGGAAAACTCATTTAAAAAAAAAAAGCAGACTCTCTTTTTCAAATGTGAACATTATAATAAAAATATAAACTACTGTGCAACTTTATTTCCAAGGCATTAAAACACAGTGAGATTTAATGGTTTGCAGATTTGACTATTTTAGAAGTTGTGTACAGATAGTTATCTCACTCTGAAAAGAAACCATTGTTTTATTTCTGTACTTACTTTTTTTTTTTTAAATCACAAAACAATTTTCTTCCTGTAAGGCTAAAATACTGTATGCCAGGCACATTTATTTTTCTTTTATAATGTTAAATTTGAACGGATATAGACAGACATAAAATGCATAAAGCAGACATAGAAAAAGATTGGTTATTCTTATGTAACTCTGAATGTGCTAGTCCACATAGAATGGAGAAAAACAAAAACAGTTTTTCATCAGTAAAATTCTCATTCAATTTCATAAAAACATCTTGATCAATCAAATGGAAGTAACACTTATTTTCCCACAAGGGAAATTTGCATTACATTAAATCTTAAATGTACAGTACTATATTTACACTCTTTCACATAGCCTTGGTATCTTCTTATTAGTTATGCTGCTCTGCATAAACCATAGTTTTCTGTGATGGGGGCGCGATCCGATAAAGATCGTAGTTTGCGGCACAAGCGAGGGAACCCCCGCCGCCCGTAATTTCAGCTCGCAACTCAAGCTATCCTATATACGGCGCCGTCAGATGCTAAAGTGCCGTAAGTCTGATAAACCAGCGATGTCCAGAAATCTGCGTAAGTACAAATTTCTGGAGTCGCCAGTGACTTACGGCACCTTAGAAACTGCCGGCGCCTACAAAACCTGACTAAATTATTAAATCTCCCGTACTGTCTAACATGCCTCCCAAACATAGCCCGACATGTCTAACCCTCTATCCGCTATCCCCCCTCACTATCCTAACAATAAAAAATGTATTAACCCCTAAACCGCCGCTCCCGGACCCCGCCGTCACCTAATAAAGTTATTAACCCCTAAATCACCGCTCCCGGACCCCGCCGCCACCTACATTATCTATATTACCCCCTAATGTGAGCTCCTACCCCGCCGCCATCTACATTAACTACCCCCTAATGTGAGCTCCTACCCCGCCGCCATCTACATTAACTACCCCCTAATGTGAGCTCCTACCCCGCCGCCATCTACATTACCTACCCCCTAATGTGAGCCCCTTACACCGCCGCCAGCTATATTAAAATTATTAACCCTTAATTTAATCCCCCTACCCCGCCGCCAGCTATATTAAAATTATTAACCCCTAATCTAATCCCCCTACCCCGCCGCCAACTATATTAAAATTATTAACCCCTAATTTAATCCCCCTATACCGCTGCCAGCTATATTAAATACATTAACCCCTAATCTAATCCCCCTATACCGCCGCCAGCTATATTAAATAGATTAACCCCTAATCTAATCCCCCTA
This sequence comes from Bombina bombina, assembly GCF_027579735.1. Lineage (NCBI taxonomy): Eukaryota > Metazoa > Chordata > Amphibia > Anura > Bombinatoridae > Bombina > Bombina bombina. The sequence continues at coordinate 671,403,626 of NC_069499.1, forward strand.
CACCGCCGCCAGCTATATTTACTATATTAACCCTAATTATATTAGGGTTAATATAGTTAATATAGTTATTATATTATATATATTAACTATATTAACCCTAATTATATTAGGGTTAATATAGTTAATATCGTTATTATATTATATATATATTAAGTATAATAACCCTATCTAACTCTAACATCCCTAACTAAATTCTTATTAAAATAAATCTAATTAATATTAATATTATTAATTAAAATATTCCTATTTAAATCTAAATACTTACCTATAAAATAAACCCTAAGATAGCTACAATGTAATTAATAATTACATTGTAGCTATTTTATGGTTTATATTTATTTTACAGGTAACTTGGCATTTATTTTAACTAGGTACAATAGCTATTAAATAGTTAATAACTATTTAATAGCTACCTTGTTAAAATAATTACCAATTTACCTGTAAAATAAATCATAACCTAAGTTACAAATACACCTAAACTATCAATAAATTAAATAAACTACAAATATCTAAACTAAAAATACAATTAAATAAACTAAACTAAATTACAAAAAAAAAACCCACTAAATTACAAAAAATAAAAAAAGATTACAAGATTTTTAAGCTAATTACACATATTCTAAGCCCCCTAATAAAATAATAAAGCCCCCCAAAATAAAAAAATGTCCCTACCCTATTCTAAAATACAAAAGTTAACTGCTCTATTACCTTACCAGCCCTTAAAAGGGCCTTTTGCGGGGCATGCCCCAAAGAAATCAGCTCTTTTGCCTGTAAAAAACCCCCACAATACCACCCCCCAACATTACAACCCACCACCCACATACCCCTACTCTAACCCAAACCCCCCTTAAATAAATCTAACACTACCCCCCTGAAGATCTCCCTACCTTGTATTCACCCAGCCGGACGATGTCTTCAATCAAGCGGCAAAGAAGAAGTCTTCCATCCGGTGATGTCTTCAATCAAGCGGCAGAGAAGAGGTCCTCCATTGGGGCGAAGTTTTCTTCCAAGCGGCATCTTCAATCTTCTTTCATCGCTCCTCCGATGCGGAACATCCATCCGGCACGACGACTTCCCGACGAATGAGGTTCCTTCAAATGACGTCATCCAAGATGGCGTCTGTCGAATTCTGATTGGCTGATAGGATTCTATCAGCCAATTGGAATTAAGGTAGAAAAATCTGATTGGCTGATTGAATCAGCCAATCAGATTCAAGTTCAATCCGATTGGCTGATTGGTTTAATTGTATTTTAGTTTAGATATTTGTAGTTTATTTAATTTATTGATAGTGTAGGTGTATTTGTAACTTAGGTTAGGATTTATTTTACAGGTATATTGGTAATTATTTTAACTAGGTAGCTATTAAATAGTTATTAACTATTTAATAGCTATTGTACCTAGTTAAAATAAATACCAAGTTACCTGTAAAATATATATAAACCCTAAAATAGCTACAATGTAATTATTAATTACATTGTAGCTATCTTAGGGTTTATTTTATAGGTAAGTATTTAGATTTAAATAGGAATATTTTAATTAATAATATTAATATTAATTAGATTTATTTTAAGAAGAATTTAGTTAGGGATGTTAGAGTTAGATAGGGTTATTATACTTAATATATATATATAATATAATAACGATATTAACTATATTAACCCTAATATAATTAGGGTTAATATAGTTAATATAGCTGGCGGCGGTGTAGGGGGATTAGATTAGGGGTTAATCTATTTAATATAGCTGGCGGCGGTGTAGGGGGATTAGATTAGGGGTTAATTAATTTAATATAGCTGGTGGCGGTATAGGGGGATTAAATTAGGGGTTAATGTAATTAATATAGCTGGCGGCGGGGTAGGGGGATTAGATTGGGGTTAATAATTTTCATATAGCTGGCGGCGGGGTAGGGGGATTAGATTAGGGGTTAATAATTTTAATATAGCTGGCGGCGGGGTAGGGGGATTAAATTAGGGGTTAATAATTTTAATATAGCTGGCGGTGGTGTAAGGGGCTCACTTTATAGGGTAGTTAATGTAGATGGCGGCGGGGTAGGGGGATCACATTAGGGGGTTATACTTTTAATGTAGATGGCGGCGGTGTAAGGGGCTCACATTAGGGGGTAGTTTAATATAGCTGGCGGTGGGGTAGGAGCTCACATTAGGGGGTATGTAATGTAGCTGGTGACGGTGTAGAGGGATCACATTAGGGGTTATACTTTTAATGTAGGTGGCGGTGGGGTCCGGGAGCGGCGGTTTAGGGGTTAAACCCTTTATTAGGGATTGTGGCGGGGGATCGCAGTTGGCAGGTAGATAGACATTGCGCATACGTTAGGTGTTAGATTTTATTTGGCAGGTAGTTTAGGGAGTTACGGGGCTCCAATACACAGCGTAAGGCTTACTACGGCTGCATTTTGTGGCGAGGTGTAAATGGAGTAAGATTTCTCCATTTTCGCCACGTAAGTCCTTACGCTGTATATTGGATACCAAACTGCACGGTTTGGTATACCTGCCTATGGCCCAAAAAACTACGGGCGAAGGCAGAAATATACGAGCGTAACTTCTAGGTTACGCCATATATAGGATACCAAACCCGCACAAAATTCTGCATCGCTGGCTTTTGCGGGCGACTCTGCATATCGGATCAGGCCCCAGAGTTGAAGATCATGGAACAAAATTCACAAGAACCTACCTACATGCTTTCAGTATTTCCTCAGAGGCTTAAGTCTCTGGGGTAATTCTCCCCATATTTACATCTCAAAACATTGAAATTAAAAGTCAATCAAAATGTAAAGTAATATAATCATTCAAATTAACCAATATAAGATAAAAAAATCTGTACTGCTTTGCTAAAGTGTATAATAATCTAGTAACATAATGTGCTGGAACATGCATAAAATAATTATACATAAATATCTCCCCATATAATTACTCTACCTACAACAGCAATACTGATATTTTGTATGATAAAATAATTACCTTTTTGCTGTTGGAACATTTTATTTACAATAAACTCTCATTACTAGTATAGGCTTATATAAAACATCATGAATAAGCTTATTTAAGAAAAAAAAAAAATTAAAATTAAATAAATTAATGTATAACATGACCTAAAAGAAAAAAAATCCCTAGATAATAAAGATAATTAGTAAATAATAACAACGAATAATAGCTAATTAAACAAAGTAACAAAGTCATAACCAAAAATATTAATACTACAAAATAATTATGTTAATAACAATAGTAATACTACTAATAATATAGTAATAACATAAATATAAACAAATATTTTTATTTTATTTTGCATTGCGATTTTAATTTAGCCGTGTAACTATAGTAAAGTAACTATGTGTATTCTTTAACAAGGTACTACATTTTCAGTGTAACAATGTGTAGTAAAAAAATCATAGAAAATAATATTAAAATGTTTAATGGCCATGATAAACATAGTAGTAGTATCCACTTTAGGTATTTATTTTGATTTGGCTTTAATTGTTATGACAAATTATAGGAAATAGCTAAAATTGTTTATGGGTTTCTGTCACCCATTTAAGTTAGTGTCCTGTTATTAAAAGGAAGTGCTGTGCTCAAAGTGAAATGATTATTCCTATCTGGTCCCTGACATTCTTTTGAATTTGTCTGAATAAATATATTTTTAATACAATCTGCCTTGTATGAGTGTGAGCAGACTCAAGACTAATATAAAACACTCCCTTCCCATTTTCCAATGTTATTTGCAAAACATCTTCCAGCTAAAAATAAATCAGGTTTAGGAAAATAAATTTTTAAAAAAAGTAGATGGAATTTATTGTTAGGAATATTTTTATACAGCAAGGGCAATTTTAATTTTAATTTCTGCATGTAATGAAATGATTTCATTTTGATATATTAATTTGCATTTGGCCTGAAGTCAAATTGTGACATCTCAACTAAGATTTTCCCCCCAGTAACATGGTCTTATCACATTGTAATTCAGTTAGACTAATTACATTGAATGCCAAAGAGAACAACTTTTCTCCTTTATCTTTACTGAATTTCTCCATACCAGAAGTCCAGAAAAAAGATTAACACATTCTTACAATTTTCCTTAAATATTTAGGCCTAGAATATAAGTGGAGTGCAAAATCGTTAGTGTTATTGCACAAAAACATCACTAGAGAACAATTCATAGTGCTCCCATTTTTGCGCTCCTTTTACAAATTCATGGTTAATAGACATCACTTGCGCTGTAATATTGTGTGCTTTAAAATTAATTGTTGGGCTAGAACAAGTGCATATTGCTTCTTTTCATAGAGTACAAATGCATTATAAAATTCATGTTGTATTAGTGTGCAAGCAAAAATTCCTTCTTCGAATAGAGTTCTATGGGGGGGGCTCTGTAAAATTAATGTTGGGTTTAGCGTGTGAATGCAAATTCCTTCTTCTTATAGAGTTCTATGGGGCACAATATAAAATTCATATTGGGTTAGCGCATCCCATAAAAATGATGAAATAGGGGATTTTTCTATTGCTGCCTATGGTGCACATAAATGGAGTTATAAGAAGGAAATATTTTACTTAAGCATATATACATACATACACTGAATTGAGGTCAAATAAAACATATGAATGGTTTTATGAGCCATCAATTCATAAAAGGAACAGCAAATTAGTTTCAAAAGGTCATAAAAATACAAAGTGAAATATATAACACAACTTACTGTATCACCTATATGGACATTATGGCTATTATATAAAGGATAATGCAACTCTACATTAAACAGTTACTATTAGACATGTGCAGCAGCAAAAAAAATGTTTTGAATGGATAGTTTGAAAGGAATATTCTGAAAATTTTGTTTTTCAGAATATTCGTCTGCTTCACTATTTGGAATTTGTTTAGTTTAAATGAAACAAATACTGAACATTTACATTTGTTTTCTTTAAACTAATGTAAATGTTCCTTTGTTACAGGCAAACCAAGTTCACCTGTAGTCTTATACTTACCCTCTAGCATGCAGGAGAGCCTCATTAAAACCGACCCTGCTTCACAGAGTCTGAGTGAGCGCTAATAGGAGGCTTAGGGGCATATTTAACAATATGCGAGCGGACATGATACAAAGTAGCGTATCATGTCCGCTGCACATCGCTGCCCTTCAATAAATGGAAGGAATGGAAGGAGCTCTGAGATCCCTATTGTCCATCGAAGATATGGATAAACTCCTGAAATCTGTAAAATCATCAATTGTCAAACTAAAACAAACCATAGAGGTTCAGAAGTTTCATAGGGATGAGGAAGATTACCGGAACGGAACTGTCTACAGATGGACCAGGGACCCCCATGATGAAAGGAAGCGACTGGGATTCACCAATTGGCAGAGACAATGCTGCACACGTGACGCTAATGCTATTCCTACATCATCAACCAACGGCTCATCGGGGGACTCGGAAGGAAGCAGTGGAGAGGTGGTCAGAAACACCACTGCAACAAAACGGATCCAGGCTTGAAAGAATCCAAACCCCAGAGGACAGCCCACAGCAGGAACAACCGGAACTAGTGGTAAATATATCTCCGTTCGAGTTAACTGATACTGAGAAGGAAGTGATACATAAGGGACTGTCATTTTGCCCCCTAGCCAAATGTGACTTTTTTCCACAGAGGGACTTGCATTCATTGTTCTGTAATATTAAATTAAAGGTCCATTTTGCACAACAAGATGGAGGTGGTGTTAACCCACTGCTGGGGAGGTCTTCACAGACTGACTGTAATGTATTGTCATTAAACAGTTTAAATATCAGAAACAAAAGCTCTTTTAATCCTAGTTCTGGTAACAATAGCATTGAAACTTTTATACAACTAGTGTTAAGAGATGTTGATGTATTGAAACATAAGAACAGGGGGCCTAAGAGATACAATAAGAATGTACATAGAAATTTTTCAAAAATGGAAGAAAAAGCTTTGTCTGACTTAAAATTAAATAAACAGATTATATGTAAAACGGCCGATAAGGGCGGGGCAACAGTGGTGTTAGACAAATCCTATTACGTACAGGAGATTAAAACTCAGCTCCAGGATTTAGAGGTATACAAACCACTTAATAGGGATCCCTCTTTGGAGATCAAGAGGGAATTAGAAAAATGTGTTTGTAAGGCAATGTGTAATGGACTGATTACATTGAGAGAACAGAAATTCTTGATTTCAGAATCCTTTTCAATCCCCGTATTTTACACATTGCCTAAAATACATAAAGATAAAAAGACCCCACCAGGTTGCCCTATTGTAGCTACAACCAATTCCATTCTCACTAATGTCTCAATATATCTTGCCACACAGTCTATGTCTTACATTAAAGATACTGGAGATTTTCTAGTTAAATTAGAGGGCTTAGACATGCAGAGTGATAAGTTTATTCTATATTATTTATATGTAACTAGTTTATATACGTCTATCACCCATGTCAGTGAATTGGGTGCTATTAGACAGGCTTTAGTTACCAGTAAGATGTTTTCTGATTTTCAGTGTGAATTCATTTTGTAATTGTTGCAACTTATCCTTTATTGTAATTTCTTCCTTTTTCAGGATACATTTTATATCCAGTGCCAGGGGATCGAATGTCACCCCCAAATATGCCAATATATTTATGAATATCTATGAGGAGAGGTTTGTATACACTCACAGAGCTTTTTTACAATATGGACTGTGTTGGTTCAGATACATAGAGGATATTTTGGGCATATGGGGGGCAACATTGATTCCCTGTTGGAGTTTGTAGCTGATTTGAACATTTCTACCAGACACATTAAAGGGCCATAATACCCAAATGTATGTATGTATGTATGTATTGGGTACTTGTAAAGCGCGGCTAATCACCCGTAAGGGTCTCAAGGTGCTGCTCATTTTATTGACCTTGGAAGGATGAAAGGCTGAGTGAACCTTGCCGGAGAACGAACCTACAACCCTTGGGTTGCTACAGAGCTCAGCCACACTGCCTTAGCATGCTGAGCTATCTGTCCGGCATAAAGTACCCAATACATACATACATACAACCCCTCCCTTAATTAAGAGTTTACCAAGAAGTCAACGCCTGAGAGTCAAACAATTGTGTCTAATGATAATGTAGCTAAGATAAGGTTAAAAAAGATGGGAAAACTTTTTCTGAAGAGCAACTCATACAGCAACAGATAAGAGAGATTAGTGCCATACCCAGACAATCTATCCTAAAGGGGGATGATAGTAAAAGGAGTCAGGACAAACAGGAGAACAAGCGTCTGGTATTTGTATCTCAATGTAGTCCCTTAAAGGGACAGTGAACACCAACATTTTTGTTGTTTAAAAAGATATATAATCCCTTAATTACCAATTCCCCAGTTTTGCATAACCAACACAGTTATAATTATACATGTTTTACCTCTGTAATTACCTTGTATCTAAGCCTCAGCAGACTGCCTCCTTATTTCAGTTCTTTTGACAGACTTGCAGTTTAGCCAATCAGAGCTGTCTCCATGGTAAATTCACGTGCATGAGCTCAATGTTATCTATATGAAACACATGAACTAATGCCCTCTAGTGGTGAAAAACTATCAAAATGCATTTAGATTAGAGGCAGTATTCAAGGTCTAAGAAATTAGCATATGAACCTCCTAGGTTTAGCTTTCAACTAAGAATACCAAGAGAACAAAGCAAAATTGGTGATAAAATAAATGGGAAAGTTGTTTAAAATGACATGCCCTATCTGAATCATGAACTTTTTTTTGGACTTGACTGTCCCTTTAAGTAATAACATTAAGGGGATCATTAAGAAACATTGGTCTATATTGAAAGATCTGAATTGCCATATTAAAGAATTTCAGGAACCAGCTTTGCCTGCATACAGGAGGTGTAAAAACTTAAGAGATGAATTAATAAGAGCATATATAGGCCCAGACTAATCTATCTACCCCTAAGTAGGTTGTTTCCCATGTTTAGGCTGTATACCCCTTGAATGGGAGAAAATTTAAAATTCCGGGTTTCTTTACATGCAACTCAGATTATATTATCTATCTTATCAAATGTCCATGTTCCAAAATATACATTGGGGAGTCCACATGCAGGATAAGAAATAGAATGAATGAACATAAGTCCAACATATGCTGTGGAAATAAAGATGCCCCTGTGTCTAACAAGCAGGTCATACTATCTCCCAATTAAGATTTCAAGTGATAGAGCAGGTAAAGAGACCTAGACAAGGAGGGGGATAAACAAAACATCCTCAAAAGTAGGGAGAACTTTTGGATTTATACCCTACAATCCTTAATCCCCCCTAGGTATGAATAAGGTAATTGATTGGAATGTCACTTTATAAAATAGGAATAGAGATGTGTCAGTAATTGGAATATATTGTAGAAATATAGAGTTTATTATGTTTTATGGGAAATTTTGCTGTTTTTAATGTCAATTTTTGTTTTGACTAAATATAGGAACATTTAAGATCTTTTAGGTTTTCATATGTATAGATGGATATCCCTTCTACCACTAGATGGAGTCGTAAAATCTACAATCACTGCATGTCTATGTAATTATTGTGAAACACCTGTACAGGTACCAGATTACTCCCAGTGAGGGTTTAAATGGAGTGGTCTAAGGCATATGTGTATGCAACATGATTAAGGTCAGTTGGACCAAAACGTTGTGCTAATATGTTTATTTGATGTCCCAATAAAGAAGAATGGAACATTATACCAAGTGGTTTTGCTACTTTTTGAACATTTGGCATCGATACATTTAAAAAAAAGTGCCCTTTAATTTGCAATATAAATTTTTGTTATTGACGGTAATATCTGAAATGCCTCTAATAAAAGTTATTTCAGTGTGCATACCCTGTGTTTTAGCTTTCAACCACCACAACTAGTGGTATTGTTTAATTGGTATTTGTCTTTATAGAAGTCACCATTAGCTCTCTATAAAGGTGATGTTTGATTATAGATGTGCATGATATGTAGGTATGCTGCTGAACAGTCACACTTTTTACTGCAAACAATATTTGATAATGAATGTATATTTGAAAGAATAATTTAATCAAAATGTGAAAAGCATATGTGCGCATTTAATTTGATCTATTATGCTCCTCAAAATAAATGTCCACAAAATAATGTCCTAATAAATTATATACAACATAATCTATTCTTAATTTATTCTATATAATAAATAATAATATACTTTCTTCTATAGTTTATATTTAATTTATTCTATACAATATACTTTCTTTTATAGTTTATATTATATAAGATAAAAACTATGGGCAAGATTACAAGTGGAGCTCTAATTAAAGCTCCTGCTCAAGTGTCAATTGCTCTAGAAGTAAGTTTTTTTGCATTCGTCAAGTTGCACTCATAATATGAGTTGAAATGAAGCTGTCGCTAACCCGACGAGCGCAAAAAGCTGAATCTGATCACATATTCTCATGTGTGCTAACCCGGCATAAAAATATGAATATTTCACATTCCAATGTTCTTCACATAACAGAATATGTTATATTTATTCATAAATACATAATTCTACATATTTGGTACAATATAAATTTAAACCTATATATATATATATATATATATATATATATATATATATATATATATATATATATATATATATACATGATTATATATAAGTGTAGATATATATATATATATAAATATCTATTTATAAATATTTAGAACATATTCTACTATGTACAGAAACATTGGTATGGGAAATATTTTCAGTAAATACATAGTTAAAGCCTTTTATTAATTAATATTGCATAAATATATGTATTTTATATTTTCATGTACTTAACTGATAAAGGGCTCCAATGCACACATATATATATATATATATATATATATATATATATATATATATATATATATATATACAGTATATATATATATATATATATATATATATGTCTATATTATATGTGTACATATATATTTATGTGCTTATGTCTATAAATACATTTATACACATATAAATACATAAACACATATGTATACAGATATAGACATTTATATATACTGTACATACATATACATCTTTAGACATGTACAGTATATGTATGTTTCTCTATGTTATAGCCCTTTGCCTGCCTGCCTTTTTTTCCCTAGCACCTGAGACCTCATATCTTTGAAAAAAAATGATATCGCTTGCGTGCAAGCATTTAGGCTCCACTCGTAATTTGACCCTAAGTAAATAAGGTTTACCAGATAGCCCAATGGTATTAAAAAACATAAAATGTATGTATATATATATATATATATATGTGTGTTTGTGTATGTGTGGATATGTATGAATGCATATACATACACATATATACATACACATACAGGGAGTGCAGAATTATTAGGCAAGTTGTATTTTTGAGGATTAATTTTATTATTGAACAACAACCATGTTCTCAATGAACCCAAAAAACTCATTAATATCAAAGCTGAATAGTTTTGGAAGTAGTTTTTAGTTTGTTTTTAGTTATAGCTATTTTAGGGGGATATCTGTGTGTGCAGGTGACTATTACTGTGCATAATTATTAGGCAACTTAACAAAAAACAAATATATACCCATTTCAATTATTTATTTTTACCAGTGAAACCAATATAACATCTCAACATTCACAAATATACATTTCTGACATTCAAAATCAAAACAAAAACAAATCAGTGACCAATATAGCCACCTTTCTTTGCAAGGACACTCAAAAGCCTGCCATCCATGGATTCTGTCAGTGTTTTGATCTGTTCACCATCAACATTGCGTGCAGCAGCAACCACAGCCTCCCAGACACTGTTCAGAGAGGTGTACTGTTTTCCCTCCTTGTAAATCTCACATTTGATGATGGACCACAGGTTCTCAATGGGGTTCAGATCAGGTGAACAAGGAGGCCATGTCATTAGATTTTCTTCTTTTATACCCTTTCTTGCCAGCCACGCTGTGGAGTATTTGGACGCGTGTGATGGAGCATTGTCCTGCATGAAAATCATGTTTTTCTTGAAGGATGCAGACTTCTTCCTGTACCACTGCTTGAAGAAGGTGTCTTCCAGAAACTGGCAGTAGGACTGGGAGTTGAGCTTGACTCCATCCTCAACCCGAAAAGGCCCCACAAGCTCATCTTTGATGATACCAGCCCAAACCAGTACTCCACCTCCACCTTGCTGGCGTCTGAGTCGGACTGGAGCTCTCTGCCCTTTACCAATCCAGCCACGGGCCCATCCATCTGGCCCATCAAGACTCACTCTCATTTCATCAGTCCATAAAACCTTAGAAATATCAGTCTTCAGATATTTCTTGGCCCAGTCTTGACGTTTCAGCTTGTGTGTCTTGTTCAGTGGTGGTCGTCTTTCAGCCTTTCTTACCTTGGCCATGTCTCTGAGTATTGCACACCTTGTGCTTTTGGGCACTCCAGTGATGTTGCAGCTCTGAAATATGGCCAAACTGGTGGCAAGTGCATCTTGGCAGCTGAACGCTTGACTTTTCTCAGTTCATGGGCAGTTATTTTGCGCCTTGGTTTTTCCACACGCTTCTTGCGACCCTGTTGACTATTTTGAATGAAACGATTAATTGTTCGATGATCACGCTTCAGAAGCTTTGCAATTTTAAGAGTGCTGCATCCCTCTGCAAGATATCTCACTATTTTTGACTTTTCTGAGCCTGTCAAGTCCTTCTTTTGACCCATTTTGCCAAAGGAAAGGAAGTTGCCTAATAATTATGCACACCTGATATAGGGTGTTGATGTCATTAGACCACACCCCTTCTCATTACAGAGATGCACATCACCTAATATGCTTAATTGGTAGTAGGCTTTCGAGCCTATACAGCTTGGAGTAAGACAACATGCATAAAGAGGATGATGTGGTCAAAATACTCATTTGCCTAATAATTCTGCACTCCCTGTATATATAACTGCATAGACATATATATTTACACACATACACACACACACACACACACACACATATATATATATATATATATATATATATATATATATAAAAACACTTTTTTTTTTTAAATATCTTTATTTTTGCGTGCAACAAACAGATGAAATCAGGTACATTCAACAGTTTACAGGTAAAATATGGTTACAATCAGATGGTGCCTTCCGTCATACATCAGAAGGTGTCCCTGAGCATAGTCATGGTATACAATATCATCCATTTTGCACTTTTTCCATTTAATCAAAAAAAAAAAAAAAAAAAAAGGGGAGAGAAAAAATAAAAATAAAAAAATAATAATAATAAAAAAACCTCGATAAAACTCTGAACATAAACACTACTAAACTCTTAACTCTCAACTGGTGTGGTTGACTCCCGATCCTCCTCTTCCTCCCCTCTCCCCCCAGGGCACCCCGGTCTCTCAGTTTACCATTCTCCCCGTAGAGCTGCTTCTAACATGTATTCTGTGTTCTTGAATGGTGTTATGATTATGTGACGTGAGTTGTCTGGTAGTGTGCGGATAAAGGGTCCCCACTTGTGAAAGAAGGACCGGACTCTAGTGGTCATGTCACCCAGTCCGTCAGCTTGTTCGATAAATAGTTGCTGCAACATTGCCTGTTTTAATTGTGTTACAGTAGGTGGGTTTCTTTTGAGCCAATTTTGAAATATCAGATGTCTCGATATCAGAACTATAATATGTATGAGAGACTTAATGTGTTTTGGTATGTCCACAAAATCAAGGAACACCACATTCTGAAATGTCCAATCCCTACAGGGCACTTTTATTTTTGTCTTTACCCAGTGTGCTGTCATCTTCCAAAATCTGACTAGTCTGGGGCAGCTCCACATCATATGTTCAGTGTCTGCGTCTATCAAATCACATCTAGGGCATTTACTATTCCTATCTGTTTTCCATTTCTGGAACTTTTGAGGGGTGACGTAGCTATCATGCAGCAGCTTAAAGTGTGATTCTCTCACCCCTGCTGAGAGAGTTGCCGACTTGACTTTGTGTATGCTTTTCCCGACTTCCTCCGTCGTTACTGCCACCCCCAGTTTTTCACTCCAAATGGCTGCTATGCCATTTGTGCACGTGTTCCCTATCGGTCTGTTCATTTTTGTGTATAGTGGTGATATGAATGTGTTGCCATGTTTTGCTAACTCTATACTTTGCCGTATAGCTGCCTGATCTTTATCGCTTCCTTCCCTACATAGTGCATCAAAATAGTGTCTTGCTTGTAAATAGGCATAATGGTGAGTTCTGGGCAAGTCGAATGTTCTCCTTAGTGTCTCAAATGTCTCCATGTGTCCCCTTTCTCCCGACTCTGTTTGACCCACTGTACGTAGTCCCTGACTCCTCCACTGAAAAAAGGCTTTGGTCGATATGCCTGCAGGGAATTCAGGGTTACCACACCAAGGTAAATATGAGATCAGTCTATGATCGCCCCCCAACTTCTTGCAAAACTGTCTCCAGGCTCTCGCAGGCTGAGCCAGAAGTTCCATGTCTTTCAAATATTTATTTGCTTGTGTCTGTGTCATGTGAGGGATCATCTCCAAAGCCCATGGCTTTGTCAATTCACCCTCTAGTTTGAGATCAGTAAACTTTCCCTGTCCCGTCATCCAGTCAATGACAAATTTACACTGGGCCGCCCAATTATATAACTCAAAGTTAGGCAATGCTAATCCTCCCATCTCCCTCGGGGCAGTGAGTTTGAGGTAACTAATCCTATGCTTCTTGTCATTCCAGATAAATTTAAGCACCCTCTCTTTGATGTGATTCAGATCTGATTTCTTCAGTATTGCCGGTAGTGTTTGGAAAAAGTAAAGCAATTTGGGGAAATATATCATTTTTATAAGTCCCACCCTCCCCGATAGGGATAGCGGAAGCAGGGTCCACCCTTTGATTAAATTATCTAATTTCTTAAGTAAGGGTCCATAGTTAATGGAGTACCATTTGCGGGGGTCTGCATGTAACGTTACACCTAGGTATTTAAAGTTTCCATCTACTATTTTAAAGTCATAACCTGGAATTTGCCTTTCTCCCCTGGACAATAGCCAGAGTAATTCAGTTTTATCAGTATTAATTTTGTATCCGGAGACCAGACTAAACTCTCCAATCATCTCCATTAGTTTTGGGATATTTTTGTGAGGGTCTTGTACATACAATACCATGTCATCAGCAAACAACGAGACATACAACGTCGACTCTCCTATGCGCATTCCCTGTAGTGTCTGCCTAATCTTTATTGCCAGTGGCTCTATGGCCATGTCAAAGAGGAGCGGGGAGAGGGGACAGCCCTGCCTAGTACCTCTGTGGAGTGTAAAGGGCCGGGTAGGTGTGCCGTTAACTAAGATAGAAGCCTGTGGTCTACTGTAAAGATTCTCAACAGCCTTGACAAACGCGCCCTCTATGCCCATTTTGCTCATGGTGGTATAGAGGTGTTCCCACAGGACCTTGTCAAAGGCTTTTTCCGCATCTAAAAATAGCAGGGCTGCCTCTGTGGTTTTTGTCCTGCTTGAGTTGTGTTGTGCTATGTTCCAATAATACTGAATAACCGTTTGAACTCTTCTAACATTGAGCACAGAGGATCTCCCTTTAACAAATCCCGTCTGGTCCCCATGTATCAGTGATGGGAGAATGCTAGCCAGTCTGTTTGCAAGGATTTTTGTCAGGATCTTATAGTCTTGGTTAAGTAGGGAAATGGGGCGGTATGACTGCGCCAGGAGGGGGTCTCTACCTTCCTTCGGAATAATGCTAATGTTAGCTTCCGCAAATCTAGGGGAGGGCTGAACTTCGTCTCCAAGTAAACCATTAAACAATCGCATTAGAGTTGGGCTTATATCAGTCCCCATTATCTTATAAAATTCCGCCGGCAGGCCATCGGGCCCTGGAGTTTTTTCTAGTGCTAAGTCTTTAATTGTGGTCAGAATTTCGTTAGAGGTAATGGGACAGTTAAGTTTGTCAAGTTGGGAACGGTCTATCGTCGACAGTTGTAATTGGTCCCAGAATCTGTCCATGTCACTAGTCTGTACCTTCTGCGTGGAGTATAGGTCTTTGTAAAAGTCAGTAAATGCTTTTTGTATATCTTCTTCCTTATTCAAAACTACATCATCTCGTTTAATGGCTAAAATAGGATGTCTATTGTTTGACAATTTCGTCATTCTAGCCAGTAATTTCCCTGTTTTGTTCCCAAACCTATAGTATCTAGCCTGTGTTTTTGCGTGGACCTTATTAGTTTGTTGAAGTATGTAGTCATCTCTTGTTCGTTTAATTTCTTTATATTTGAGTCTATTAACGGGAGTGGGGTTTCTGAGGTATTTATTTCTAGCATTTAAAATCTGCGCTAACAGGAGCTCTGATTGGGCCTTGCTCTTTTTTTTTATGTTTGCGGCATAAGCCGAGATGACTCCTCTCAAGACAGCTTTAGCTGTCTCCCAGAACAGTAGAGGATTATCAACATGCGCTTCATTAGTTGATACATACGCTAGCCACTCTCCCAGGATATGTCTATAAAAGTTGGGGTCTTTACATAAATATGTTGGAAATACCCATCTGTTAGTCTTCCTCTGGGTGGGGCCAACCTGGATCTTAACCCCTATCGGAGCATGATCTGAAATTGTTATTGGGTCTATCTCAACGTTTTCCACTCTGGGGCAAAGCTCTGTAGATACTAAAAAGTAGTCAAGTCTGGCCATAGTATCTTTTCCTAGTGACATGCAGGTGAAGTCTCTTTGCTCTGGGTGTCTGGCTCTCCAGATATCTTGTAGGTCCAGAGCCTTTCTGAAAGTGTGAATCACTAAGGATTCTTTTTTGGAGTTTCTAAAGCTTTGGGGGGTGTGTGCCTTCCTATTTGGGTTGTGGAATCTGTCTGCTGGGACTTGGGGAGCAATGTTGAAGTCACCCCCAATAATGGAGGGCAATGTCGTGAATTGAATTAACTTAGCTTGTAACTCCCTCCAAAAACATTGCTTCTGTCGTTGTGGTCCATATACCCCTACCAAAGTAAATGACAGTCCCTGGATCTCTAATTGGAGCATTATAAATCTCCCCTCTTGGTCTAATAGTGTCTTTGTGATATTGTAAGTCAGGTTTTTCCTAAATAACACAGCTACACCCCTGGCTCGTTTGGATTCATATGGGGTGTACACAACCTCCCCCACCCAACCCTGCTTCAATTTTTCGTGTTCTAATTTCAATAAGTGTGTCTCCTCCAGTATTGCTATATCAACTTTTCTTGAGTGTAGGTAGCGCAAGATCGATCTACGCTTTTGCGGGGATGTTACGCCTCCCACATTCCAGCTCATAATGTTTAGGTTATGCATTATCCCAATTTGGTTCCGTGAGTGTAATGTCTCCTAAATGGTTACCCCCAAGTAAATCTAGTAATTCAATGTGTGTGGAGGATTTGTGAAGTTGTGTTGTAGTCTTACCACCAGATCCCAGATTAGAAACATTTTCCAAAGTCAGAGAGTCCCTGGGAGGGAGGGGGGTACCACACCAGCTAATTAGAGAGAAAAACAACACAGTTAAGCATATTACAAACGAAAAAATTAACAAATAGGGAAACAAACAAGTCCCCAACAACTTACACATCGTCCTAACTTCTCAGTTTCGAAACAGTAACTTAATGAGAATTAACTCACTGCTGCACTACACTACATAAGTCTGGTATGATGATATTAGTTCTCTCCCTACCATCCTGGCCCCCTCCGCCACCTGTGATTGAACAATTAGGGTTAATTCTGTGGGTCTGTCAACCCTCGCTATATAAAGTCAGAAATGTTCTCTCAAACCTAGGCCAACTTATTGTTTGGGGTGTATGTCCCTCTCAGCTCATCCTTAGGGTAGGACTAGTATTATGGGTAGCTATAGTTCAGAAAGTAAGTGAGCTACCCCTGGATCAGGGCAGGCCTTTACATACTACAAACCTGACTCTCACAGTAAGGGGGGTTAGGCATTCAAACTAACTGGTTAACTATATCTCCTAAGCTTTATTCTTACCCCTTCAGTGAAAACCCTGCAAAGGCAAGTCTTGAGGGATATGTTTGCAGTGTAGGTCAGAACAATAATTCAAAGTAACCACATTAACAGAAAAACATCATTGCTATAATTTTTAACAACCCAAAGATAACCTTTAACTGGAGCAAGATGGGCGTGAGGTAAGTCCACCCCTACACCACCTCTTAGTTGTTGTGGCTCAGGATAGATGGGAGCCCCCACCAGCCAATTGTTCTGAACTCCCCCCCCCCCCCCCAGTTCACCTCAATGAGCAGGACACTTTTCCAGTCCCTTGAACTATAGTCACCATTTCCTCAGGTTTCCTTGGCTGTCAATTCTTGTTCAAGCCTCAGGAATTTCTGTAGATGTCTAGGATCGTCGAAAAACTTAACACCCTGCTGGGTCTGGAGCTTGAGTTTAGCTGGAAACAGTAAGGACACAGAGCGCCCTGCCTCTATCAGCGTTTTACAGTAAGGAGAGAACTCCCTCCTTCTCCTAGAAATCTCTGCGGAGTAGTCCTGGAAGATGAGGATCTTCTTCCCCTCAAACATCAGAGGAGAACATTGACGGTAGGCTCTTAAGATTTGGATTTTGTCTTGAAAATTAAGGTACCGTATCATCACCTGCCGGGGTCCTCTGGCTGTCTTAGGGTCTTGGTTAATGGTACCTATCCTGTGGGCTCTTTCTGCCACACACGGTATGTCCTCAGGTCGTAATTTTAGGAGGGTAGGCAAAAGTTTTTCTGCAAATTCTAGCAAGCCGGTGTTCAGAACAGATTCTGGCAGACCCACAATACGCAGATTGTTCCACCGTGAGCGGTTTTCAAGATCATCAAGTTTTTCAGTTAGCATCTTATTCTGGGCCTCCAGTGTTGCCACTTTAATAGAGTTTTCGCGTTGTCTTATTTCTCCATCACCCACTCTCTGCTCGATGTGTTGGAGCCTTGAGGAAAATGACTTGAACTCAGACGACAAAGAGTCCATTCCTGTCTGCAATTGCTCTATCTTGGGTAAGAAAAGGGCTGATATTTGGGATACTATAGGATGGGTTTCTGATGCCCCCTCATCTGCTGTTTCTATCGCCTCAACTTCGGCGGCATGAACTTCCACCACAGCTTTGGCCCTTTTATCTTGATTCTTCTGTCTGCCAGACATCGTGCCAGTGGTCTTTACAAAGCTTGAATAGTACCTCTGCATGCACTATATGTCTGCTCAACTTTAAATGTTCTAATTCCCCAAAAAAAGAGGTAGGTGGTGAGGTAATAGGTAGTCAGCACCAGGGAGAGAGAAATGGCCCACACAACTATCGTTGCTAGTGTTTTGATTTTTAGTGATAAGTACTGGGGAGGCTTGAATGGCGGAGGGTGCAGCGCAGCATGAGGAATTTATCTCAGTTCTGTAACCTTTCCATCTCCTTCAGTGGTATTTAGAGCTATAGCATAGATTGTCATCTCTAGGCACCCGCTCCCTCAGTTAGACCTGCTATGCGTGTTATGAGTCTCTGTGCGTAAATTCTTTCTGAGGTATATGACTTCCACTCTGTTATTGCGCTTTAGTTACAGGCCTACCAGATTATCATATGCTGTTCCGTTTTCACTGCGGGCCTACCTGCCACGTGGCCAACAAGTTATCTCCGAACTGCCCAATTAAAGTTAATTTGTTTTATAGTCTTGTAGTCAGATAGAAAGTGGTGTCAAGATGTATAGTTTAGCTCATATGTGTGATATTGATCAGTTCATAGCTCTGTAGTATGTAGGTGGGGTAAACGTACAGACCTCTCTTATGCAGTGGCGCCAAACTGACATCTCCCTCTGGGCTGTATTCGAGTCTCCCCACTGCAGAGTTTCTCTTTCTCCTTGGCGATTGTCTCGGCCGCCCGAGGGGTTAAGTGCCTGCTGATTTCCTAAGAGCAGTGGGGCTTATGCAACCGTAGCGCCGCGGCCGCGGCTTCTCTTACTCCAAAGTGCGCTGTTCCGGTGGGGGAGCCGTTGGTATCAGCTCCTTGCTGCAAAGATATCCAAACAGGTTTGGGTAACTACCTGTTAAGGTTGGCAAGCTTTTTGGGCTAGTTTGACACAGATTTTAAGAAGAAAAACTATCTGTGTCCACGGAGCTCTTTCTCGCTGCGTCCGCTTTCTCTGCCCGCCCACCGGAAGTCCCATATATAAACACTTTTTAGCCATTCCCAGTCCAACACCTTCTCTTGTACCATAATCTCTGTTAATTCATTTGTAATAAAAAAATACATTTAAATTACTTTTAATGTGTATATAAATCAAGTATCCGTCCTCCACAGATGGGTTGGCTGTCTCAACCTCAACAGGTATCTTTGATGGCCCAGCCTTCACTAATGAAGCACCTGTATTACTCACCAAAGGCATCTTAGCTGGTCTTGCTGCCCCAGATTGGCCAACTGTATAATCAATTTTCATCTTCTCTTATTTTAAGACAAAATCACTTTGCCGCAGAAGAGCTTGGGCATCCTTCATCACCTCCTTACAATATTTGGGCAATGTCATGCCAGGTTATCTGTACAATCACACACATTACATTTTGTCTATGAGGACAGTCTTAGTCATGCTTAGTTAACATGTTAATAAATTAGATCTTTAATAATAAAAAGGGGAAAAATAAAGTTCAAAATACACTTTTAAAATATTAAAGTTTTGACTCAAATTAAATATGATCATATAAATGTTCATTTATGATTTTAATTAACTGGAGGTTTAAAATGTTAATTTTAAAATCAATCAAAATTATATGATATTATTAATTGTTCGTGTCATGAATTAATATTATTGATCAGTGGAAAAACCTGCACTGATCTCATCAATATTGATTTAGGTATCTTTCATGTATTACTTTTATTTTGGCCACCTCTGCTTTGTTTCCTTGAAGGTTACTGATTTTTTTTGGGAAAACCTACTCAGGAAATATGTGATACATCTATAGGTTTCATTTTTGCTTAAAGGTGCAGTGAAGTCAAAATTACCTTTTTATAATTTAGGTAGAGCATGTGATTTTAAACAACTTTCCATTGTACTTCTATTATCAAATTTGCTTCATTCTCTTGGTATCCTTTGTTAAAATGCATAACTAGGTACGCCCAGAAGCAGCAATGCACTACTGGGAGATAGCTAAACAATAACGGGTGAGCCAATATAAAAAGGTAAACATGTCCCACTAATTACCAGGGGATACCAAGGGATATCAAGGGCTCCATGTACTAAGTGTTAACTTGAGAACCTGTCCACACAGCTTAGCATCAAATGATCCTTCTGCTGCCTGTATGTGCCATTACACACTCACTTCAGTGTGTTATGTCTCCCCTTCTCTTGGGCAACCAATCGTGCATGAGAAGGGCCTGTCAATCACCCCAAGCAAGTTCAGGGTAATTTCAATTTGCCACCTCAGAAGTAACGGAGAGTGTAAGAAACAGCAGTCTTCTAACGCTGCTAAGTACATGGAGCTCCAAGAGAACAAATCAAATATGATAATACAAATAAATTTGAAAAGTTGTTTAAAATTGCATGCATTGTTTGAATCATTACCTAACATTGTGCTGTTTTATTAAAGTGAAGGTAAAGTTTTAGCAATTCAAAGACATCATTCGATTTGCTAATATTACCAGAAGCTAATCGCTAAGATATTTTCTCTATTTATTTTATATTTTTCTAAATATATATACAGTATATATATAAAAATCCCTACCATTACGATGATGACTCCTTCCAACCCCTATTTCCTGGTTTTCTGGTCTCTGACATATAGTGCGGTCCCACACGCTCTATTCGTCTCTCAAAAGCGCGTTTGCTATGCTCAGTTGAACTGCGCATGCGCTAATCGGCGATCTCACTTTATTATGTGCATGCGCTAATATATTGTAAATTATAAGTTTTAAAATTCCATTTTGAAAGGAAAGTGGTACTTCTATTCAAGAGTTTGAGAAGTCAAGTGCTGCACTTGTCCGTATCGGAGCCGTCTGTAAGCAGCTGATGACGTAGTGTTGGAATTCCTTCACTACTACCAATACGCATACACGAAACGGAAGCGAGCGTGGATTACTAGCTTCTGAAAAAAAGAATACTGCATGCGCGTATGAGCAAGGAGGCGATTGACGTAGAGAGACGGCCGCCTAACAGCCAGATTTTCAATTGGATCACAGAAAAACGTGACCAAGACAGACAAAAAATATTTGTTGGAGCTTTAGAAATTGATTTAAAACGGTAAACACTTTACTCACAAGCAAAATCATAAAAATTGGTGAATGAAAGTCATATTTATTTGGGACATATTATTACATACTAGATCGACAACAAGGTAACTTTACCTTCACTTTAATTTTAAATTCAAAATATTTTTTCTAATTGAATTGGTTTCTCTTAGAAACTGGAATATATTAACAATCAATAAGAACACACACAAGCTGAATAAATCCATACATTTTGGAATAAAATATACTTGAACAGTTAGAATTTAACTAATCCAGTCAGAACTAAAGGTAAAAGAAAAAAATATATATAAATACATATTTTTATGATAAATTATTGCAATAAATTCTGCTTTGAATAATTTATCATTGACACTTGACTTGTACTGCCTTAATAATAAACATTAAGAATAGCTCAATGCCACCATGATAAATTAAATTTAATAACTACGGACTACCTTGAAAAAAACAAAATGATTTTATATTATAATTAAATATCACAAATACAAAATTCCTTCATACACTTAATACTATTGTAACCATCATAACCTTAAGAAACAAATAAAACATCTGCTCCATTGTTCTGAACTAATGTGTCATGTTTTTATGTTTGATATACGGTAAGTCAGAACTTTGAAACTATAATACAGTGCATACTTTAAAATCTATAACTTTTTGGTGTAACAAGCATATATTTGCAAGGTAATGCATAACAATCCCAGCTTAAAGGGACATTAAAACTAAAATTAAACATTTATGATTCTGATAGAATGTACAATTAAAAAAGTTGAATTCTTACATTACCTCTATCTCTTCATATTTGTTGCTGAAGCTTAGCTGCTTTGCACGAAAGTGTAATGAGGCTGTAAATACTTTATTGCTGATAGAGAAATATTGTCCCCCGTAAAGCAATATTTTTTCTGTTTAATATCTCGGGAGTTTTCATTGACATCAATGGAAAGGGCTAAACGAGAATTAGCACTTTGTTTACACAGTAAAAGTATAATTTTACACTTGGCAAATACTGTGCAGCACTTAAGTTTTCCACTACTAGACAGTAAGGCAAAAAGAGCAGGCTACTTAGCCCCCATTTATCAAGCTAAGTTTGCAGCTCTGGGGGCCGATCGATGCATGCTTGAATGAGCGAGCCTGCAGACGAAAGTTAGGAAGCAGTGGTCATGAGAACGCAGATTCCTTACTAGTTATAAATAGGTGGATTAAGTCACCAGACTCGGCTCCAGAACAAATCAAATGGGGGGGCATTTTTTTTCACGAGGGTGCACACATTTTTTACAAAGCATGTATGAGAGTCAAAATAAGAGCAGAGTGAGGGGACATCCCTTACAAGAGAAATAAAATAATGCTACACTGACAGTGCAATTACCACTCAAAGTGACATCAGCATTTCTACTCAAATACACTTGCAACAGAAGCATCTGACAGAAGCACTTTTAATCTATACTGCACTGAGACTATAGTGGATATATCTAGTAAATGCATATAGAGAGTAAACTACTGGTTAATGTAATCAGCTGGTAATGTTAGTAAACGACATGAAATATGCGTGACGTGAAGATTTATTAGCATCAGGAAACCACACGCTTTGCCTGTACAAGGTCGTGAGTGACCCACTATGCCAGTCACAGGCTCAGAGCGAATGCTGCCCGTCTGCCCGGTGGGTATATAATGCGGGCATAGAGCAGGGTCAAAGCTTGGTTAACACTGTATAATATGGTAAATAGAAAAGCTTGGACTTACTGGGATCAACTGGTTGCGCTGCCATGTTTATGTAAAGTGGAAGCATTCCCTTGGTTAGTGTGCTGCTGCTGTCGGATGTGAAGGGCTCCTTCCCCTACTGCTTGTTTTGCTGGCCCAGTGCAGGCATTGGACTGTAACTTGAGCACGACACGCATATTGGCTGGACAAGAGGTTGGCATTGTATAAGGAACCACCCACTGTGTGTGACTGGTATAGATGGACACTCTATGCTGGGAACGCCTACTGCGTGTGACTGCTATATACACAATATAATGGGAACACCCACACCATGATTGATATGTACACAATTTGCTGAGTGGTCGCTGGTATCATTTGTGAACTGTTCCCATTGAGTGACTGGTTTACAAAGTTTGTTGAGAACATTTACAGTTTGGGGCTGGTGTCATAGCTACCCTAGGTGAAGGCGCATTTCGTGTAAGATATTTATTCTATACAGTCTTCCTGTAAGAGTCTGGTTTGCACACATTGTGCAGGGAACAGTTTCTGTGTATTGCTTGTAAAATGTCAGCATCATTCCAGTGAGAAAGTGATACACACACAATATGCTGTGTGAATACCCACTTGGTGTGACTGGTATCATAACTAGGGTTACCACCTTTCCAGAATTATGACACACTTATTTATACAATAACAAAATTATTTTTATGAGGGAGCACAGCATTCCATTTGATGGGCATTGCCCGTCAATGCCCCCCCCCTGAAGATGACCCTGAAGTCACTTCAGTTGACAATCCCCCCTACTTGCACACCACTGGGCTAGCGTGAGCAGGGGTGGCATTGAAAAATCAAATGTGTGAATGAACACTGTCCATCAGGAAGTTGATAAATGCCGGCCATAGTGGGAAAGTACAGCCAAAACAAAATCCCTCTGTGCAGTATTTAAGGTAAACAAAATTTGCATGTGCAAAGTGAAAGTTTTGTAATCCAAATCCATCCTGAGAGTTATTATTCTGAATGCCATTTAGATATAGGTATGATGTGCATATTGGGCATGTTTTCTCAATGTTTATTTTTCTTTTTAACTTTTTTATATTTTAATGTATTCCACTGATTGAGAAAACTACTTTTCCTGATTTTTGCACAGAACAGTGCAGGAAATCATTTTCTTGTAGAAGAAAGTGACATCTTCTTAAACAGGATTGCCACAGTTCTCATACTGTAAAATAAAGTTCAAAGTTGCCTAACTAACATTACAGACTGCCTTTTCAAAAACTCTCTTGTAATGTTTGGCACGAGTTTTGTCTTTTTTACATTTCTATAACTGTAAGAAGATCGCGGTTGGAAACAATTAACTCCTGATCACAACAGCGTCATTGTTCCTAAAGGTAACTTACTGTAAATGCCCTTTCTTGATGTTGCAGTTGAGTTGTATGAATTATCATGTTTGTTTATTAAATTGATATACATATGTAAATTTCTACAGAAGGGCTAAATAAAAGCATAGGGCTCCATGTACGAAGCAGTGAAAGCTGCTCCGGAGCCTATGCGGGGCAGGTTCGCATATGCGAGCCTGCTTCCCGCAATGTAAGAAGCAGTGGTCATTAGACCGCTGCTTCCTACACCCTACGCCACCTCTTAGGTGGCGAAGCAAATTCACTGAGAGCACGCTCGCTCTCGGTGATTAACAGCCCCTTCAGTCGCGTGATTGGTCACGCGATTGAAGGGGCGGGCATTACTCATTCCGATGAGTGTGTAATGGTACATACGGGCAAGCGGATCAATAGTATATATTTGAGTCTCAAATATAGGGAAAATGGCTGATTTCAAGCTTATCACCTGAAAAGTTTTTCTAGAGCTGGCAAACCCTAATGCAAAAGTATGTAAAAATATGTAAACTAGGGGTAAAACATAAGTTGATGGAGGATTTTGAGAATTTATATTATTAGCATTTTACAGCTGTTGATTATCAGCAACAATATAAATGTACACAAACGTTTGCACTCCACTCGTAAGCTAGCCATAAATAAATGGCACTTTAACAAAAACAAACATACTGAAAGCATGAGACAAAAAGAATAGTTTATTTGTTTGTGCGGTTAAAATTGTTACTCTAAAAGTAGGAAATGCTTATCTTCAGGTGGGAAAGTCTTCAATATTCAATAACACTTTAACAATGTGTGAATGATTCAACTGAAACAAATTTCATCTGTGCACACTCAAGACACACGCACACTCCTGAACCTACATCAATATTGTTTCATGGAAGGGAGCTTAGTTTCAACAATGGATGTCAAGTAAAGGAGGTGCATTTTAATAGAGAAGTAAACTGGAAAGGTTTTTTTTTATTTTTATTTATATCCTCTGTATGAATCATGAAAGTTTAATTTTTTTACTTTTAAGTTCCTGGATTCATATGTGGTATACAGGGAAGAGAAAAGCTATTCCTCACCGCTGAGTGTAGTGCACTATAGTAGCTCACAAGGATACCACATTTGTAAAACAGCAAAGGACACACAGCTAAGAAGTGTTGATTTAAAATATATAGAACCTTTTCTTCTATGTGAAGAACACTGGAATTTAAAATATATTTATAGCTACCTGCCTGTGCAGATAGTCTAATGCGTGTCGGGTTACTTTGCAAACAATAAGTGTTATTTTTTTTCCAGTTTGTGTGCTCCCCTATGGGGAGACGAAGTTAAAGAGGTTGCAATATCAGAAGGACTGAAGTTAGCGCACGTTGGCTTTCGGTACTGTGAAAACAATTTCATTTTAACTTGTAATTTGCATGCTAACCTGTGCGCATTAAAAGTTTTCTACTGCTGCACACGAGCGAAAGTGCTAGAGCGCCATTTGTAATTTGTCCCTTTGTGGGCAAATGTTTGTTTACAATGTTACTATGACTTCCGCTTTAGCATTTTTTTTGGTGGGGGATAGAGTTTGGGCTACTTATTGCATTATTTTATTGTCAATCTGGTTGGTTTGAAGATGGGGACTGCGTTGCCCTAAACATCACCTGATTAAGCATATGTTCCATATGTAAGTCCAGTAAATGCAGCTACTTCTATTCTGGATAACACACACACACACACACACACACACATATATATATATATATATATATATATATATATATATATATATATATATATATATATATATACACAGTATATATATATATTTTTTTTTCTCACATATTTCATTATTTCTGATTTCATTATACCATTTACTATAACTACTAAAGTGGGAGCCACCAAGTCCAATTGCTTCATAAGTACTCCCCACAAGAACACTGTCTCTATCATTAAGCCCCTTACTACCACAAGTCCAATAACAACAACAGTTGCAATATTAAAACCTTCACTACCCAATAAGATGCATTTTTTCAGGCTCATTATTTCACCTGCTTAGGAAAACACAACAATTAGAGAATTTCTTCATCTACTCTTTTCATATGTATGATAAAAGTAACAATGGCATATAGTAATATAAGCTGTACAGTTTGACACTTCCATATTTGTTATATATGCATTATTATAGGTAGCATAATTCAGGAAGTTCATGAAAAGGCATTTTAATTCAAACAAAACAAGTGATGTAAGAAAAAAAATCTTACAACAGTAACAAAATGTCAATGGTAGCAAACAAAATGTGTGCACTGAGTATACTCAGTATACCTAATCAGTGTGTACTTTTCAGCTGGAAAAAAAGAGTGACATTGAACTCATAGGGCCCTATTTATCAACCCGTCAACTTACTTGCATTCGCCGGCACCAATATGCTCGCCTAAGATCGCCTAACATCGCTGCCGCGGACCTGAATACGTTCTCCAAAGTTACCAAAAAAGCTGTCAAAAAGCCACGCACCAATTACGGGTCGATGAGCAGTGGACTGTTGTTAACTAAAAGTCATCAATCTCGCTACTCTTCGGCTTTTTCCCAGCTTTATTGGTATACTGTCACTAAACACCCACACTATACTAAACCGTTTTACCCCTATCCCACTGCTCACGGGCCCCCCCACAACTAAATAAAGTTATTAACCCCTAAACCACCGCTCCCGGAGCCCACCGCCAGCTACATTATACTTATTAACCCCTAATCTGCCTCCCCCTACACCGCCGCCACCTACATTATGTTATTAACCCCTAATCTGCCGTCCCCTACACCGCCGCCACATACATAATACTTATTAACCCCTAATCTGCCGTCCCCAACGTCGCCACCACTATATTAAATGTATTAACCCCTAAACCTAAGTCTAACCCTAACACCCCCTAACTTAAATCTATTTTAAATAAATCTAAATAAAATTACTATCATTAACTAAATTATTCCTATTTAAAACTAAATACTCACCTGTAAAATAAACCCTAAGCTAGCTACAATATAACTAATAGTTACATTGTATGTAGCTTAGGGTTTATTTTTATTTTACAGTCAAGTTTGTATTTATTTTGACTAGGTAGAATAGTTACTAAATAGTTATTAACTATTTAATAACTACCTAGCTAAAATAAATACAAATTTACCTGTAAAATAAAACCTAACCTAAGTTACAATAATACCTAACACTACACTACAATTAAATACAACTAAATAAATTGCATACAATTAACTAAATTATATACAATGATCTAAAGTACAAAAAACAAATAAACACTAAATTACATAAAATAATAAACCAATTACATAAATTGAAACTAATTACACCTAATCTAATAGCCCTATCAAAATAAAAAAAGCCCCCCCAAAATAAAAAAAACCCTAGCCTAAACTAAACTACCAATAGCCCTTAAAAGGGCCTTTTGCGGGGCATTGCCCCAAAGTAATCAGCTCTTTTACCTGTAAAAGAAATACAAACAACCCCCCAACAGTAAAACCCACCACCCACACAACCAACCCCCCCCAAAAAAAATACTAGCTAAAAAAACGTAAGCTCCCCATTGCCCTGAAAAGGGCATTTGGATGGGCATTGCCCTTAAAAGAGCAGTTAGCTCTTTTGCAGCCCAAAGCCCTAACCTAAAAATAAAACCTAACACTAACCCCCTGAAGATTGACTTACCGGGAGACGTCTTCATCCAAGCCGGGCAGAAGTGGTCCTCCAGACAGGAGAAGTCTTCATCCAGACGGCATCTTCTATCTTCATCCATCCGGCGCAGAGCGGGTCCATCTTCAAGACATCCAACGAGGAGCATCCTCTTCGGCCGACGACTACCCGACGAATGAAGGTTCCTTTAAGTGATGTCATCCAAGATGGCGTCCCTTAGATTCCGATTGTCTGATAGAATTCTATCAGCCAATCGGAATTAAGGTAGAAAAAATACTATTGGCTGATGCAATCAGCCAATAGGATTGAACTTCAATCCTATTGACTGATTGGAACAGCCAATAGAATGCAAGCTCAATCCTATTGGCTGTTCCAATCAGCCAATAGGATTGAAGTTTAATCCTATTGGCTGATTGCATCAGCCAATAGGATTTTTTCTACCTTAATTCCGATTGGCTGATAGAATTCTATCAGCCAATCGGAATCTAAGGGACGCCATCTTGGATGATGTCACTTAAAGGAACCTTCATTTGCCGGGTAGTCATTGGCCGAAGAGGATGCTCCACGTCGGATGTCTTGAAGATGGACCCGCTCCGCACTGGATGGATGAAGATAGAAGATGCCATCTGGATGAAGACTTCTGCCGTCTGGAGGACCACTTCTGCCCGGCTTGGATGAAGACTTCTGCCCGTCTGGAGGAACACTTCGCCCAGCTTGGATGAAGACTTCTCCCGGTAAGCCGATCTTCAGGGGGTTAGTGTTAGGTTTTTTAAAGGATGTATTGGGTGGGTTTTATTTTTAGGTTAGGGCTTTGGGCTGCAAAAGAGCTAACTGTCCTTTTAAGGGCAATGCCCATCCACATGCCCTTTTCAGGGCAATGGGGATCTTAGTTTTTTTTAGCTAGTATTTTTTTGGGGGGGGGGGTTGGTTGTGTGGGTGGTGGGTTTTACTGTTGGGGGGTTGTTTGTATTTTTTTTTTTCAGGTAAAAGAGCTGATTACTTTGGGGCAATGCCCCGCAAAAGGCCCTTTTAAGGGCTATTGGTAGTTTAGTTTAGGCTAGGGTTTTTTTTATTTTTGGGGGGCTTTTTTATTTTGATAGGGCTATTAGATTTGGTGTAATTAGTTTAAATTTCTGTAATTTGTTTATTATTTTCTTTAATTTAGTTTTTTTTTTACTTTAGCTAATTTAATTTAATTTAGGTTATTGTATTTAATTTAGTTAATTGTATTTAATTTAGTTAATTTATTTAATTATAGTGTAGTGTTATTGTAACTTAGGTTAGGTTTTATTTTACAGGTACTTTTGTATTTATTTCAGCTAGGTAGTTATTAAATAGTTAATAACTATGTAATAACTATTCTACCTAGTTAAAATAAATACAAACTTGCCTGTAAAATAAAAATAAACCCTAAGCTAGATATAATGTAACTATAAGTTATATTGTAGCTATTTTAGGGTTTATTTTATAGGTAAGTATTTAGTTTTAAATAGGAATAATGTAGTTAATGATTGAAATTTTATTTATATTTATTTAAATTAGATTTAAGTTAGGGGGTGTTAGGGTTAGACTTAGGTTTAGGAGTTAATAAACTTAATATAGTGGCGGCGACGTTGGGGACAGCAGATTAGGGGTTAATAAACTTAATATAGTGGCGGCGACGTTGGGGACAGCCGATTAGGGGTTAATAAGTATAATGTAGGTGGCGGCGGTATAGGGGCAGCAGATTAGGGGTTAATAAGTATAATGTAGTTGGCAGTGGTGTCGGGGCAGCAGATTAGGGGTGGTTAGACTCGGGTTTATGTTAGGGTATTAGGTGTAAACGTAACTTTATTCTCCCATAGGAATCAATGGGATATCGGGCAGCAGCGAACATGAGCTTTCGATGCTTTCAGACTCCCATTGATTCCTATGGCATCTGCCGCCTCCAGGGCGCGCGGATTGAAAACCAGGTACTCTGGGCCGGAATAGTGTCGAGCGTACCTGGTAGAAATTTTTTAACTTGCAAAAGTAGTCAGATAGTGCCGAATTTGCATTTGGAACATCTGTAATGACGTAAGCATCAATCTGTGTCGGACTTTGACCGGCGGATCGTATGTTACATCACAAAATTCTACTTTTGTCGGTCTGTAGGGTTTGATAAATAAGGGGAATCAGGCTCGCCACAATTACGTTGCGAAATTCCAGCGTATTTGCGGTTGACGGCTTGATAAATAGGCCCCATAGTTGTTTACCACTAATAATTTTCCATATCCAACAGGAACCAATTAATAGTGTCACATTTCTCCATTGCAATGGAAGATGAAGTAATAAATGTTGCTTGACAATGTGCTGATAGGTTGAATTAAAACTATGCAAGCATCATTGTTTATGTCACAAGGAGGAATTGGACCATGTTTTGAAATCACATAATACAACAACGGTTTGTTCTGGAACTGTATCTAAGAGAAGATTACAGGTTGAGAGACACATTGCTTTAATTATGTCATTAAACATTTATTTTTAAAGTGGCATACGGTTTATAAGAGACAGTATTGTGACGAGTGAGCTTCTCTTTGCCTGTCAGTTTACAGCACCATTATATAGCTCTCTCAAAGGTTATTAAGTATTCAGATACAGATACAGCCCCCATCCTTGTACACGTCAAGGGTAACAGCCCTCACTGTTCCTTGTCAGAGGAAGGGACTGTTTGTGTCCCGAAACGTCACATTAAAGAACACACTTGTTGTCACAGTTGGCTGAAGTCCAGTGAGTGCTTATTTCAAAATAGAATATATATATTCATTATTTAAGACACTCTCAGCTATGGTTTAGCACTTTATGTATTAATATAAAGTTTTAAGTATATGTATTGTACTTATATTTGCCATGAGTAAGGTTTATGTATATTTCCTTTTGCAGTCTATCAGTTTCAAAATTGGGAAACATATTTAGGAAGTTCTTACCTGGGGTATAGTCTTTCTTCAAATTGACAGTTTTTTTTCATTAAATTTTGTAGGCACAATTAGGCTTGTGAGGTCACAAAATGCTGATATTTATTGCATTATTTTTGGAGCAAGAATTTTTTGGCGCAAAGGTACGTTCGGTGCCCAAATTCGTAATTTCTGGGGTCTTAGGTAACCCCAGGTTTCCTTGCACAAGGTTGCGTCTGCCATGACGCGAGTTGTGTCATTTCCGGATGTTGCTAGCGCCAAAAAAATTATTTTACGTTCTGCGTCATTCTTGGCGCCAAATAATTTAATTATTTAAACCCCAATTCCTATATGTCTCTTGCCTTTTTCTATGCTCAGAGGGCTATGCTGTTGCATTTTTTTTCCTATTCCTGAAACTGTCATATAAGGAAATTGATAATTTTGCTTTATATGTTGTTTTTTCTCTTATATTTGCAAGATGTTTCAATCTGATCCTGTCTCAGAAACAACTGTTGGAGCCCTGCTGCCTGATAACAGTTCTACCAAAGCTAAGTGTATCTGTTGTAAATTAGCAGAGATTATATATCCGGCTGCAGTATGTAACAATTGTCATGATAAGCTTTTACATGCAGATAATGTATCCAACAGTACTAGTACAATGCCTGTCATTCCTTCACATCTTATGTATGATATCCCTGTGAATATAAAAGATTTTATTGCTGATGCGATTCAGAAGGCTTTGTCTGCTATTCCACCTGCTAATAAACTTAAAAGGTCTTTTAAAACTTCTCATAAAGTTGAGAAATTTTCAAATGACCGACAACATACTGAATTATCCTCCTCTGATGAGGATCTATCTGATTCAAAACATCCTACATCAGATATTGACACTGACAAATATACTTATCTCTTTAAGATGGAGTATATATGTTTCTTGTTAAAAGAGGTGTTGATTACTTTGGATATTGAGGAATCTAGTCCTCTTGATACTAAAACTAGTAAACATTTACATTCTGTTTATAAACCTCCTGTGGTTACTCCAGAGGTTTTTCCAGTTCCTGATGCTATTTCTGATATGATTTTAAAGGAATGTGATAGGCCTGGTACTTCTTTTATTCCTTCTTCTAGGTTTAAAAAGTTGTATCCTTTGCCAGCAGCTAGATTGGAGTTTTGGGAAAAAATCCCCAAAGTTGATGGGGCTATTTCTACTCTTGCCAAATGTACTACTATTCCTATGAAAGATAGTACTTCTTTTAAGGATCCTTTAGATAGGAAACTTGAATCTTATCTAAGGAAAGCTTATTTATTTTCTGGCTATATTCTTAGGCCTGCTATATCTATGGCTGATGTTGCAGCTGCATCAACTTTTTGGTTGGAAAGCTTCGCGCAACAGGAAACAGATCTGATTTATATAACATTGTTCGCTTGCTTCAACATGCTAATCATTTTATCTGTGATGCTATTTTTGATATCATCAAAATTGATGTTAAATCTATGTCTTTAGCTATTTTAGCTAGAAGAGCTTTGTGGCTCAAATATTGGAATGCTGACATGGTATATAAGTCTAGATTACTATCTCTTTCTTTCCAAGGTAACAATTTATTTGGTTCTTAGTTGGATTCAATTATTTCAACTGTTACTGGGGGGATGGAAGTTTTTTTGCCTCAGGATAAGAGATCTAAGGGTAAATCTAAAGCTTCTAATCATTTTTGTTCTTTTTGACAGAATAAGGAACAGAAAGCCAATCCTTCCAATTGGAAACCTTCTTCAAGTTGGAATAAATCCAAGCCTTTTAAGAAACCAAAGCCCGCCCCCAAGTCTACATGAAGCTGCGGCCCTCATTCCATTTTAGCTGGTGGGGGGCAGATTAAGATTTTTCCAAGACATTTGGGCAGATTCTGTCCAAAATCAGTGGATTCAGAGTATTGTCTCTCAAGGGTATTGAATAGGATTCAGTGTAAGACCTCCTGTGAGAAGATTTTTTCTCTTACACGTTTCAGCAAATCCAGTGAAGGCTCAGACTTTTCTGAACTGTGTTTCAGATCTAGAGCTTTCAGGGGTAATCATACCAGTTCCGTTTCAGGAACAGGGTCTGGAGTTTTATTCAAATCTATTCATTGTCCAAAAGAAAGAAAATGTATTCAGGCCAGTTCTAGATCTGAACATTTTGAATAGTTTTGTAAGAGTGCCAACTTTCAAAACAGTGACTATAAGGACTTTTCTGCATTTTGTTCAGCAAGGTCATTATATGTCCACAATAGACTTACAGGATGCATATCTTCATATTCCAATTCATCCAGACCACTATCGGTTTCTGAGATTCTCTTTTCTAGACAAGCATTACCAATTTTTTGCTCTTCTTTTTTGAAGGTTCTCTGTGCCCTACTCTCTGTAATCAGGGAACAGGGTATTGCAGTGTTTCCTTATTTGGACGATATCTTTGTACTAGCTCAGTCTTTACATTCTGCCGACTCTCACATGAATCAACTAGTGTTGTTTCTTCAAAGACATGGTTGGAGGATCAATTTACTAAAAAGTTCCTTGATTCCTCAGACAAGGGTTACCTTTTTAGGTTTCCAGATAGATTCAGTGTCCATGACTCTGTCTCTAACAGACAAGAGCCGATGAAATTGGTTTCAGCTTGTCGAAACCTTCAGTCTCAATCATTCCCTTCAGTGGCTATGTGCATGGAAATTTTAGGTCTCATGACTGCAGCATCGGACACGATCGCCTTTGCTCATTTTCATATGAGACTTCTTCAGCTTTGTATGCTGAATCAATGGTGCAGGGATTATACAAGTATATCACAATTAATATCCTTAAATCCCGATGTTTGACTCTCTCTGACATGGTGGTTAGATCACCATCGTATAGTTCAAGGGGCTTCTTTTGTTCGTCCAACCTGAACTGTAATCGCAACAGATGCAAGTCTTTCAGGTTGGGGAGTTATCTGGGGATCTCTGACAGCACAAGGGGTTTGGAAATCTCAAGAAGTGAGGTTACCAATCAATATTTTAGAACTCCGTGCTATTTTCAGTGCTCTTCAGGTTTGGCCTCTGTTGAAGAGAGATCCATTCATTTGTTTTCAGACAGACAATATCACAACTGTGGCATATGTCAATCATCAGGGTGGGACTCACAGTCCCCTAGCTATGAAAGAAGTATCTTGGATACTTTCTTGGGCGGAATCCAGCTCTTGTCTAATTTCTGCGGTACATATCCCAGGTGTAGACAATTGGGAAACGGATTATCTCAGCCGTCAGACTTTAAATCCAGGGGAGTGGTTTCTCCATCCAGATGTGTTTTTTTAAGATTGTTCAGATGTGAGGTCTTCCAGAAATATATCTGATGGCTTCTCATCTAAACAAGAAACTTCCCAGGTACTTGTCCAGGTCCAGGGATCCTCGGGCGTAGTTGGTGGATGCCTTAGCAGTTCCTTGGTTTTACCAACCTGCTTATATCTTCCTGCCTCTAGTTCTTATTCCAAGAGTGATCTCCAAGATCACGTTGGAACAATTGTTTGTGTTTCTGGTAGCACCAGCATGGCCTCACAGGTTCTGGTATGTGGATCTTGTTTGGATGTCCAGTTGCCAACCTTGGCCACTTCCTTTAAGATCAGACCTTCTGTCTCAAGGACTGTTTTTCCATCAGGCTCTCAAATCGTTATATTTGAAGGTATGGAAATTGAACGCTTAGTGCTTAGTCATAGAGATTTCTCTGACTCAGTGATTTATACTATGTTACAGGCTCGTAAATCTGTTTCTAGAAAGATTTATTATTGAGTTTGGAATACTAATATTTCATGGTGTTCTTCTCATAAATTCTCTTGGCATTCTTTTAGAATTCCTAGAATTTTACAGTTTCTTCAGGATGGTTTGGATTAAGGTTTGTCTGCAAGTTCCTTGAATGGACAAATGTCTGCTCTTTCTGTTTTATTTCACAGAAAGATTGCTAAGCTTCGTGATATTCACCGTTTTGTACAGGCTTTGGTCCATATCAAGCCTGTCATTAAATTGATCTCTTCTCCTTGGAGTTTTAATTTGGTTTTGAAGGCTTTACAGGCTCCTCCTTTTGAGCCTATGCATTCTTTGGATATTAAACTACTTTCTTGGAAAGTGTTGTTCCTTTTGGCTATCTCTTCTGCTAGAAGAGTTTCCGAATTATCTGCTCTTTCTTGTGAGTCTCCTTTTCTGATTTTCCATCAGAATAAAGCAGTTTTGCGGACTTCATTTAATTTTTTACCTAAAGTTGTGAATTCTAACAAAATTAATAGGGAAATTGTTGTTCCCTCTTTGTGTCCTAATCCTAAGAATTCTTTGGAGAGATCCTTACATTCTCTGGGTGTTGTAAGAGCTTTGAAATATTATAATGAAGCTACTAAAGGTTTCAGAAAGACTTCTAGTCTATTTGTTGTCTTTTCTGGTTCTAGGAAAGGTCAAAAAACTTCTGCCATTTCCTTGGCATCTTGGTTAAAGCTTTTGATTCATCAGGCTTATTTGGAGTTGGGTCAGTTTCCGCCTCAGAGAATCACAGCTCATTCTTCTAGATCAGTCTCCACTTTGTGGGCTTTTAAGAATGAAGCTTCAGTTGATCAGATTTGCAAAACAGCAACTTGGTCTTTTTTGCATACATTTACTAAATTCTACTGTTTTGATGTTTTTGCCTCTTTGGAAGCAGTTTTTGTTAGAAAAGTTCTTCAGGCAGCTGTTTCAGTTTGATTCCTCTGCTTACGTTTTACATTTTTTCTTTTTAATTATGAGAAAAACTTATTTTTTTGGATGTGGATTTATTTTTTTCTGCAGAAAATGGCTGTTTTATTTTTATCCCTCCCTCTCTAGTGACCCTTCTTTGGAGTTCCACATCTTGGGTCTTTCTATCCCATACGTCACTAGCTCATGGACCCTTGCCAATTACATGAAAGAAAACATAATTTATGTAAGAACTTACCTGATAAATTAATTTCTTTCATATTGGCAAGAGTCCATGAGACCCACCCTTTTTATGGTGGTTATGTTTTTTTGTATAAAGCACAATTATATTTCTAGTTCCTTTTTTTATGCTTTTTACTCTTTTTTCTATCACCCCACTACTTGGCTATTCATTAAACTGAATTGTGGGTGTGGTGAGGGGTTTATTTATAGGCATTTTGAGGTTTGGGAAACTTTGCCCCTCCTGGTAGGATTGTATATCCCATACGTCACTAGCTCATGGACTCTTGCCATTTTGAAAGAAATGAATTTATCAGGTAAGTTCTTACATAAATTATATATATAACATAATTATATCCTATATATAGGAATGTAAAATATGTGTAATGCGCTTCATGTTTCGTGCTTTAAGTCTTGGTAATGAGGTATTGTTATTATTATTTTTTTTAAAATCATAATCTTTTATTGAGGTTTTAGTAAATAACAACATAAAGTATACACGCCCTTTCACAACAGGTACATCATACAAAAAAAAATAAAAAAAATGTCTAAACCGTTTAGTACATAAATAGGCAAGTGGAAGTATTGAAACATATGATGATTAAATAATAGAGTATGTAATAGAAGTTGCCATTTACTATGCTGCTGTAAAACTGTGTATAAGAAATTAGTAATGACTAAATGGAGCTTGATGCCCCTGTTTCCGTGCAAGCCTTCAGGCTCCCTGGAAACAGCAGTTATGAAGCAGCCGCTGCTCCATAACTGGTCCGCTGCCTCTGAGGCTGCAGTCTGCAATCCACCT
Organism: Bombina bombina; assembly: GCF_027579735.1. Lineage (NCBI taxonomy): Eukaryota > Metazoa > Chordata > Amphibia > Anura > Bombinatoridae > Bombina > Bombina bombina. The sequence continues at coordinate 671,440,156 of NC_069499.1, forward strand.
GATCCTATACGATCGGGCTGATTGACACCCCTGCTAGTGGCCGATTGGCCGCTAATCTGCAGAGGGCAGCATTGCACAATCAGTTCTGGTGAACTGCTTGTGCAATGTTAAATGCCAACAGCGAATGCTGTCGGCATTCAGCGATGTCTGTCGGACATGATACGCTACAGCGTATCATGTCGGATAGACATTGATAAATTGGCCCCTATGTCTCAACAACCAGAAACTAGTGGTTTTAAGCAATTGGTAATACACTAAAAGGTTTCCTACCTGACATAAAAATACACATTAACATTCAAAATTGACATATATATTCATGAAACCTCATTTTTTTTTACCCCCTATTACAAATTCCTCTCCATACACAGATGGTCACTCTTGGACCTATTAAAACCTGTGACACAAAACAGAGGAAACTAGCATATGTATTGGTCACTCTTGGACCATAGCATTTTTAGGTAAACTTAGCATCTGAAAAAGGAAGTCAATCTTGTATAAGAATTATGTGTAAGCGAAATTAAGTAGAGGAGGAGCTACCTTATAATAAGATTCAATGTGGAGCAAGTTACATTTCAATAGTTATACATACTATAGGCCAGTTTAAGCTATAAAGTACACTGGGTATCTGACACATGTAAAAGAAGATCTTTAGTAACATACTAGAATGTGCATAAGTGTAGAGAGTGCATAAGAGCAATAACAGCAATGATAAGATCAGATGAACAGTCAAAAAGATAGCTGTTATAACCATTTAGAGAAACTGTTAATGTTCCAATCTGAAAATATATATATATATATATATATATATAACCTTTAGAGCACTATATCACCCTAAAGTACAGGTTGGGGGGCTAACTGTTTATATAATAAGCTTTTAGATTGGCTAAACATTTGTATAAACATACCAAGAGGTAATTCCAACAGTGTGGGGATCTCAGCTATAAGTGAAGTATAGCCCTGCATATATCAAAACCCAACAATGAGCTCATAAGACTCTTATAACTCAAATATTAAAATTGAAGGTAACCATGTTGTAAAGATAAATATTTATGGTCATTATTTTAAGTATTAGTCCACATTTGAAAGTAAACATAATAGTTCCCAGTTATATTGTTAGCAGCACATATATGCTGGCTGCTAAGAATCCCTATAGTACTCAACCAATGTGGTGGCATGTAAATTCGTATTAAACAGATGAAATGGGATTTACATGCCACCACATTGGCCGAGTACTATAGGGTCAAGAGGATCCCTAGGGGGCTCCGGATGAGTACTTACCTGACCCTACTAAAGGATAATAAGCAGTATTGCGAGAAATTTGAAGCTATACTTAATAAATGCTCTTACGATCTAATGGTATGGACTGTGGAGTCTTTGCAGAAGGAAATGGAAACCCAGGAGGAGAGCATTAAAAAACACAAGGATGAACTACTCACCTCTATGTCCACCGAGGAATTTGAAAATATGGAAAAGAGGATTGAGACAAGGATGTCAGCGGAGGAGAAGCTGATAAAAGAAACCAAAAGATCCAAATTCCAGCGAGACGAGGAAGATTACCGTCTAGGCCGAGTATATCACTGGCATTTTGGTAACCAGGGTAACCGGCAAATGCAGGCAACAAGAGGCAGATGCAGGACCTATCTGCAGAAAGGATAACAATCGCATCATGGAGGCGCTATGAGTGGATCCAATACGTCAGGCACTTTGTCAGAGGAATCATCCCCTTTGGAGCAGACCAGTGGTGAGGAAAGTACCGCCAAGGGGGCCGCAAACATCAGGGGAAGCTCTGGCGAGATAAGGCAAGGGAAACAAAAACCAGAAAAGGTAATGAGATGTGACACTGTAATTAATGCATCCAGTCATCAACTAACAGATGAAGAAAACAGTATACTTAACAAGGGACTGTCTTATTGTTCATATCAGAAAATGGACTTTTTCGAGTTAGACAAAGATCTTCAAAAGTTATACAGAAATGTCAAATTAAAAATATGGTTCAATAATGTTAAGGATGTTGATAGTGTTGACAATGTTGATAATGAATGGTTACTAAAGAATTTGGGTTTATGTAAAAAGGGCACTTTTAACCCTAACCTCAACAACCATAGTGTAAATACATTTATTAATTTGGTGGAAAATGGGTTTAAGAAATTAAAAAATGAATATAAAAACAAGAATCCTACGAGTGTGTGGCAGCAGGGCCACAAGTGTACATTGACCAATTTTTCCACCAAAGATTTTCAAACCTTGGAAAATTTAAAAAAGAACCGAGAAATAATCCTTAAAGGGGCAGATAAGGGTGTAGCTACGGTTTTATTGGATAAATTGTATTATATAGAGGAGATCATGTCACAACTAAATGATGTGGAGACATACAAAAAACTTAAAGGGAATCCCCTATCCAGTATACAAAAGGAAGTTTCAGCCATCCTAGAGAAAGCCCTTAAAATGGGTATCATTGATAAGGCAATTGTTTGATTACTTATATATAGCATCCCCACATTACCCTATTTTCTACACAGTACCTAAGGTACATAAAGATAATCATAGGCCCCCAGGGAGACCCATTGTCTCAAGTGTTGACTCTGTGTACACTAATATATCTAAATTCCTAGACAGAATACTTCAACCTGAGGTACAGGGTATGTCCAGTTACCTTAAGGACACTAACAATTTTTTAGAAAAAGATAAAGCCTTCGAATTCTCTAACGAAAAATCTCCTGTTCACCAAGGATGTGAAAATCTTATATACTTTGATAAAACACGAGACAGGTATAGCTATCATCAAAAAAGAATCTATTGTTTAGTTAGCACAGGGAACTACTACTATTAGTGAACCTACTTTTCATTTTGCAAGTGGTCCCTGTAACCAGGAGTACCCTCCCTAATCGTAACAGCGTAGGCAATCCTAGTATTCTTGTCTGTCGAGCTCCTTCAATGCTGCTGTCCCCTGGTAATGAAACTCTTTTCATATATAATATAGGCGTGGTATTGGGGACTCCGTTATTGGTCCTTGGCACTAAGTATTTTTCTTAAAGAGGGGTGGTCTTGGGATATTCCTCCCATTAATTTGTGGTCTGGGGGGTGTGGGCCCCGTTGCCAGTGGCCGAGGTGGCGTGGGCTTATGTCCTTCCTCAAATACGAGCAGATTGTAACATGCCCATTCTTTCTTATTTATTACCCAAAGAACCTGAAAATAAAGGTAACAGTTTTAATATTTTTGTGTCGCCTCCATCTTAAACTGCTAGGGCCACTAATTGCATATCCCAAATGTCCCACAGGGCTTCCAAAATCTGACAAGGGGTCCAGAAGAGCCCAACATACTGCAGTTGTCATCTTCCTGAAGGTTTAGGCCAAGCTTCAAAAAGTATACCTTGTCTGAATAAAACATATGTTTTACTTTTTGTTCTTATTTGATGTGTGTACTGAAATTCACAATGCTATTGCTACCCTTACAGGTTGATATTGCTGAGTCCACAAACTTTTTATAGATTTTGTGTTATTGTTGGTACACTAATGTGATATAATAGTTCTGCTATCATGGTTATGCAATTTAGTTCATATGGAGTATCACTCTGAATAATACACCAATCTACTTACTAGATCATCTTAAAGGGTCAGTAAACCTTAAAAATAATGTTATATAATTCTGCACATAGTGCAGAATTATATAACATTACATTAGCCAAACTTTTTAAATCATAATATTGCCTTTTTATTTTGTAAAAATATCGCTGTTTTACAGACCCGCTCTCTGTACTCTGCTGAGCGGGTCTGTTGTTTTTACTGAGCGCATCGGGCCAGCTGTATAGTCACAGTCCGGCCCGACCGCGCCATTAGACACAGTGCAGCTCGCTCCTGCTCTGTCTGACAGCGGGAGCGAGCTGCACTGTGTCTAATGGCGCGGTCGGGCCGGGCTGTGACTATACAGCTGGCCCGATGCGCTCAGTAAAAACAACAGACCCGCTCAGCAGAGTACAGAGAGCGGGTCTGTAAAACAGCGATATTTTTACAAAATAAAAAGGCAATATTATGATTTAAAAAGTTTGGCTAATGTAATGTTATATAATTCTGCACTATGTGCAAAATTATATAACATTATTTTTAAGGTTTACTGTCCCTTTAAGGCATTTTCAAGTCAAGCCATCCTAACTTCACCCAGCTTACCCAGTTTAGCTTTTCATACTAAGTCTACTAACATAGTGTTTCTTGAGCAGGCAGGTCGTGCATTATTACTATTACCACTTATGCCCTTCTTATGTACTGCATTGCAGGTAAGCTCCATAATTTATGCAAATTTCGTGAATATAGAACCTCTGGCTCCCTTGATATAGGTACTCCCTTAATCTAACATGTAATTAGCATATTAATAACCTACTGCACTATAATGACCACCTCCCCCCCCCCACCACCCTATAATATGCCTCCTAGTTTAGGAGGACTATCCATGCGGTTTCTTTACTCAATACCGCAAACCTACACTACTTTTCTATTTGAAGCTTTTCATTTTACCGCAGAGTTGACTTTATTTCTCCCATCTAGGACAGCAAAAATGATCAGCCTTCTTTACAAATTGAGTTAAAAGCAAAAAGTAAAAAAAAAAAAAAGAAAAAAAAAAAGAGGTTTTTCAACAGGGCCCATAAGTGGCCCTCTCCAATTCATGATTACCTACTCTATATTCTGTTTATGGTAACTTCATGTGCCCCAAAAGTGGTCGCTTACATCATACAGTAGGTGTTCAGTTAACATGGCACTTGTTGCATACTGTGGGAAAGTAATTTGCCATTCAATTATTCTGTTAACTCTGTTTATTCATTTGACATATGTTAGCAGTTTACTCTGTAATAATCTTTGTTTCTTATGTTGTGTATTGGCAATTAATAATTGTTTGTCTTGACAAAAAAAACTTCAATAATAAAAAAAAAAAAAAAAAAAGAATTGGTGAGGTGAACAGGAGGTATACTTATGAGCAAATACATTTTATTGACAACCTCCTAAGGTTCATTCTATATTGGAATTATTTCCTATTTCAGGACGAGTGGTTTGTTCAGGTAAAGGGCACAGCAATGGGTTCTAACGTTGCCCCATCATGTGCAAACCTATATATGAATATATTTGAGGAAAATATAATCTATGAGAACGAATGCTTCAAGAAATATGGAGCAGTTTGGTTAAGATATATCGATGATGTGTTTGGCGTATGGTGGGGCAACGTGGAATCCCTCCTCTATTTTGTAAAGGAACTTAACTCCATGGTTAGAGGTTTGGAATTTACTGTAAGCTATATAGAGGAATCTGTATCGTACTTAGACACTAGGGTCTATAAGGCCAGTAATTATTTGGAATTTGATCTATTTGTAAAAGATACTGATAAAAATACTTTGCTACAATATAATAGCTTTCACCCCAGACAAGTGGACTCCCTCCCAAAGAGCCAACTAATAAGGGTTAACAGGATCGTTAGCAATAAGGATAAGAGGGAGGTGCGCCTTAAGGAAATGGCAGATAAATGTATTGATGGGGTTATCCCCACAACTCCTCCACAATACCATGAGTACATTAAATGAACCCATTACAACAATTGCTGACACTAAAGTAAAAAGGATGGTCTTTGTAACACAGCATAGCCCGCTCAGCGATAACATTTTGAAAATTGTTAGGCAGAACATGTACGTAGGGATTGCAATCAGGATATTACTCTTTTCCAGGAACCACCTCTAATGGCCCATAGAAGGGTCAAAAATTTGAGAGACCATCTAATAAGATCTAATGTGGGACCTGGAAAAAAAGTTAATACAGACCACCATAGGCGGCAAAAAGTCAGTTAATTACCCTTGTTTGATCTGCACTAGTTGCAGTTTAATCATAAGAGGTGCAAACTTTTATCACCTACATAGTGGTAAAAAGTATAATGTGAAATGTTTTTTTACCTGTGAATCTACCTTTGTTGTCTATTTAATTAAATGTCCGTGTTCCTTAGTGTATTTAGGTTAGATGGCACGTAAAATCAGGGATAGAATGAGCCAACATCGGTCTAACATCAGATGTAAAAATTTGGAGGATCCCCTGTCAAAACACTTTTTAGATAAGGGACACAGCATTAGCCAATTTAAATGGCAGGTCATAGATCAAATCAAACCCACCCGGAATGGTATGGATAGGGAGAGGTTTCTTAAACAGAAAGAAATGCGGTGGATCAATAAACTAGAAACTTTGACCCCTAGAGGCCTTAATAGAGATTACGATCTCACCTGTTTCTTTTAGAAAAAAACATATACCTGGGGGGTAGAGCTTTCTCTGTATATACTGCAGTTTTTGACCTTTTATAAATATTCTGTGTAAGATTGCAAATATTGTGATGTAATTAGGGAGTAATGTATAATGTTGCAGCATCTTTGTACAGTTATGGAGATCGCATTGCCTTTAATATAGTTTTAAGCAATAATAGGATTCTCTATTTTTAACATGTAATTAGAATAGTATCCACAAGGTGGAGCAAGAGCTCCTATTTTGGGCAAATTGGCACCAATGGAAAGGGTTTGAAAATATCGTTTGCAGTATACATTGTATCAAGCATGAATAAGGGGCTGTGAACCCGAAATGTTGCTATTTTCCACTAATAAATTGCTGAAAGATATTTTTGAAGTGCTGTGGACTATCTTCTTTTATTGCAGGTAATACTGTGTCAATCCGTTTAGAGGAAGTAAACTGCCACCACTACCAGGAAGACCGGACGCATCTTCTCCGACAGTGGTGCAGAGCAATATAAGTGTAGGCACCTTTGTTATGGTTAGCAGGATCTTCTGATTTTCCTCGGCTGCTGCATGTTGTTGATGATCGCGAGTGCTATCACGCTCCTCAAGCAACACCTCCATTTTCAAAGCCTTAGTTTGAGGGAGCGAGGAGGTAAGTATCTCATTCTGTGTAGATATAAATTCAGCTGGAAGAAAATCTTCGTTGTGACTTGTGTATTTGCATAGCGCAATAAGATTGTCAAACTGGCCGCTCATTTTAACCTCCAAATCTTGGATCAAATATCTTAAGGCTGCTTGTGACTCTTCCTTAATGATAACGAGTGAAGCAGTCTTTTTATGACTGATAAACCCGGGTTACCTGGGGGGGTGACGAGGTTTCTTGAGTAGATCACCGCCCAAGGCCTCGAAGGTCCAGTTCAGGGCCCAAGGATCAGATGTATATTGTTCTCAGAACTTCCACTTAGTCTACAAGTAGTAGTATATGTGCCACCACTAGATATTCTAGGAGCAATTAAAAATATTTTGTGTAGAACAGAGGACTAAGCTAAAGCAATTTTGAGCCTCTGGAAATGCGACTGAGCGCCATCACTGCCCGGACACGCTCCTGTTATTTTTATTGGATAAAATCTGCTCAGTGGGTTCAGAAATATAAAGCTTCAAATTTTTTGCAAGAAGCAGTAGAAATAAACTGGCAAAGATCCTTAATTGCTTCATGTCCAGAAAGGTTTTTCAATAGTGTACCATCATAACTTTTATTTTAGTTTAAAATGTCATGATAGTCTGAAATCAATATAAATCTTGTGGCAAATTTGAAAATTGTTGTTATCTGAAATAACTAATTTGATTTTGGAAGTTCTTATGATCTGAAATAGCTAATTCACGTTTGCTTCATAGGCTCAGAATATTTCCATTAGATGTCTGGCTATAATTTTTAGGACCTATTCCAGCCATAGACTTACAGACTGTCAAACAAGTAGACAGCCACTTTAAAATTATGAAAATTAGATTTTATTTCTTATGGCTTTCAAAAGTAAAACTAGATCCAATACAGGACTTTTTTACTCTCATTAAATCTCCTTAACTAAAAGAATGGGGTGAAGAAATATAGGAATTAGCAGATATAAATGAGAGGTTAAAATTGCTTTCTTGTACAAATAAATCTCAAGGAAATATCATATGCGTTGAGACCCAACTTTGTATCTAAGATGGACCAAATTTCTAACTCTCCATACTACATCATTATGAAACATAAAACTTCTATACAGATTCAGGAAAACCTAGTTAATAGGACAGCTTACTTTTATGCTGAGAATCACATGTTCAAGTCATATTTAAGGTAGTCACTGATCCTGAAATATATTAATCTTAACCCTATAACACCATTTGTATCATATTTAATACATTGGGTTCTTAGACCTCTGCGGCAATCATACGATCAATGTTCTTAAAAACTGGTTGCTTAGGGGTCTATTTAACAAGGTGAGGGCGGACGGACATGATCTGATATTGCGGATCATGTCCGCCACACATCGATAAATGCCGACAGCGTACGCTGTCGCCATTTATCATTGCACCAGTAGTTCTTGTGAACTGCTGCTGCAATGCCGCCCCCTGCAGATTTGTGGCCAATCGGCCACTAGCAGGGGGTGTCAATCCAATACGATCGGGTTGATTTCTTGCGAGTTCTGTTCGCCTCCTCAGAGCAGAAAGCGGACAGGTTATGGAGGAGCGGTCTTTAGACGAAGCTTGATAAATAGGCCCCATAGTGTCTGATACATCTTTTTCCCTCTGGTGGATTATAGATGCTTTAGACGCAGTCCGGTTAAATACGTAGGCAAAATTGAAAGCCTTCCTGGAGTAGCAAACATGCATTTTCAGGGCGAAGTCTTTGCCAATTTTAAAAAACATTTCTTTTGTTAATAATATTTCAAAATGACCTTTTACTGCCGTTAGACAAGTTACAATTTTTGAAAAAAGTTCCTACCAAAATAAATAATATGTCAAATGTTAAAAGGTTTTTGTTTAGGAAAAAAAAATAGCCAATTTATTGCAAATGTTCCAAAGGTTTTGTTCCCAAAAAAACAAAATTTGGGATTAAAACAAAACTCATAAACACCTGGTGTATCAAATAGGATACAAACTTTTTATCATATTTGTAACTTATTTTTCAAAAAACTGTTTTCCCTTGAGTACAATAAAGAGTTAAAAATGTCTGACTATTATTTAATTGATTAGGCTTTCAGGGTTATGCAAGGCTGATATAGCTTAAATAGAGAAGGATCTTGATTTAAGTATGAATAGCCCCTACATTACATGAACTCTGGTTGCAATGAGCAGCAAACAACACATTTTTATGTAAAAAATATCTTAACAAAAATTACATATACATTCATTTAAATAAATAAATAATAAAATCTGTATTTATATTTTTTTATTATGCAGTTCAAACATAGATTTATTTTAAACATTTAAGAATACAAAAGATGTAAGTTTTGTCCAGTCCAGAGATACAACTGTACTTTCCTTTATACATATATTATTTTTTTCACATCAGCAATGTCCCACTTAAAGCAGTGCAAGAAAAGTCTTCGGGGCCGAATTATCAAGCCCCTGTTTCCGCACGAGCCTGCTCTGAGGCTGCGGACATCAATCCACCCGATCCTATATGACTGGGCTGATTGACACCCCCTGCTAGCAGCCGATTGGCCGTGAATCTGCAGGGTGTGGCATTGCACAAGCACATTTATCGATGTGTGGCGGACATGATATGCTACATTTTATCATGTCTGCTCGCACTTTAATAAATCGGCCCCTTCATCTGTGTTGCCAGAAGCAAGATTGAAAAAGCCTTGGTTGATTATACCTGTCAAGAATACTTCTATATTTGCCATTTATTTAAGAAGACAACTAAAATAAATATATTACTTCAACACTGACAATGATCTTTGTTTGCAAAATGTATTTGTGGTGTTTCATTGAGGCTTATATCTTCAGGCTGTGGTCTAGTCACATTACCATTTTTTTCCTTTTCTTTCACTTTATTGTTAACAGAAAAAAGATTCTGCAACTGCTGCACTGATGGCTTTTATTAGTTTTAAACATGTAGCCAAATACTAGGTATTTACTGAATAGTTAAGGAGTATGTAAAAAAGGATAATGCTTTAATCTAGTCAGCAAACTCTGGAGATATATGATCATAATAAAACAGGTGTGCTTAGAGATGCTTTGAAATCGATAAGCAATTTTTCAGGGCTCCTAACTTTCCAGCATTTTGCATGATTGTCAAAAGTTGAGCCCCATTATCACTCTCACAGCTCTCTCTTCAATAGTATATATGTTCCAGATTTACAAAGTGAGAGCACTGAGCACCCATCTCACACCTGCCATGTCCTGACTCTACCCCATACATTGTTCAGTGCAACATATGACCCCTCCTAATCTTCTCCACTGCCACCAATTGATCGCTGGGTCTTTGTCTACAGCCTCCTGGTCCCGAGTAGCAGACTAGAAGATGTATTGTGAGGCCTAGATTTTGTAATCATAGAAATCTATCAACAAACTTTTGTTAAATGTCTGCTGTCATTGATTTAAATGGTTTTCTAAAATGAAATTCTTGCATTAAAACAAATTAATCCCTAGCCAAAAAGTTTTCATGGCTATCCAGTGCAATATACTGTAATATCTTGTTCAGTGTGTTATTTCCTCTATTTTACAGCATAGAAGTACTACAAGACATGAGACAAATCTTATACTTAAGATACATGTGGTGTCATTTAAGGGGGTCCCTAGGTTTCCTAAGGGAGAGATGTCATGTGGGGGTCCCTTGGGTAAAAAAATTGTGGTGAGATTGTTTGGTTTTTTAGTTATGTATAGGGTCTTCTGTAAATATTACACTGAAAGAGTTAGTGCTAATAGTGATGTGACAGTAGCAGTAAGGATTAATATGAAGGGGAGGTCCTAGTGAGGATTAATATCTGGGTAGTGGCCATAGTTGGGATTTATTGTGGTTGTGGGTCCTTGTTATAGTTAATGTGGAGGTGGGGAAATCCTCTTTTAAAATTTAAAGGGACTTAACATTGAAATATGATTCATTTTATTTGAGAAAGAACATATTTATCCCCTCTTTGTAAAAAAAGGGTTGAAGGCACCACTCTAATTTTTTTAATGTTGTCTGCAGACATTCTTTCAAACCATCTGACGCCCATACCTGAGAAAATCATGGTAGCATTCATTTGGAATGATTTTTAGAGCTTTGTACAGTTTAATTGGATATATCAGTGGTAGGGTTGTGTTGCTTTTATAAATTGCCTCTGTCAAACAGTTTTTTCCAGATTTGTCTCTGCCCTGCAGTTTATTCTGGTCTTGAGCAGGGCCACAGGTATTGCTTGGTGTGGTCATTAAAGGGACACTAAACCCCAAAATTTTATTTCATTATTCGGATAGTGAATACAATTTTAAACAACATTCCAATTTACTTCTATTATCTAATTTGCTTCATTTTTTAGATATCCTTTGTTGAAAAAATAGCAATGCACATTGGGGAGCCAATCATGCAGCCACCAATCAGAAGCTACTTAGCCTATATAGATATGCTTTTCAGCAAATAATATCAAGAGAATAAAGCAAATTTGATCATAGAAGTGAATGGGAAAGTTGTTTAAAATTGCATTCTCTTTCTAAATCATGAAATATAAAAATTGGGTTTCATGTCCCTTTAAATATTTCCATCATGCACTGATTTTGTTCTAGCCTTGCTACTGTTGGTAACTGCTTTACTCTTGTTTGTTACCTTAATTCATTAGTACAATCTAGCACAAAAACTAAACTGAGCGTATTGTATATTGCTGTCTAAATATCTACTTACTCTAGCGTTGCAGCACCTCTTGTTTCATCTACCTCATTTGCCATTTACTTGTCTTACATAAGCAGATTGATTTGATAATGGAAGTAAACGGGAAAATGGTTTAAAATGACATTCTCTATCTGAATCATGAAAGAAAAAAATTGGGTTTCATGTCCCTTTAACGTTCCATTTATTCACTAATTTATTGTAAAATAGGGTCAGTTGCCACAAGTAATATTTTTAAAAGTAGACATATTAAAGTATAGACCTAATTATTAAACATAGGTGTATAACATGAGACAGATGTTACAATTAACAATAGCCAGTGGCAAAACATTTAAGACCTTATTATCTTATTTTAAGACCAGCTGTTAACCACACTGATACACCTAATTCTCGATTGAGTGATTACTCTTGAAATAAAACAGAAGGTTCTCAAAATCATTTTTTTTATGATTACTAATAAACTCTATATTACATCCATAAACAAAATCATTATTGAAACACACTCAATTTGATATGGACCAGTTAATATCAGTGTACTGGCAATGATATTATGACTTCCCTAGTCTATTTATGCAATGGAGAAGGTGCTTTGCCAATTAAAAAAAATCATGTTAAAAAAAATAGATGTCTCTATAAGCTTCATGCTTTATAGCTGCTTTGTGCTATCATTTTTTTTTTTTGTTACTGCAGTATTAGGTTGGATAATCACTCAAAGACAGATGGTGTTTTGTCTTCGTTCCAGAACACAGAAGCAATTCTGCTAGTTTTACTGGTTTTAATGAAAAACTGTGAGTTAAGGACAAGGTAAAACTGAAGCATCTGTCATTTTTTGCATGCCAAATTTCAGATTCGGACAAAGTAATGTATCCCAGAAAAAAAAACTTAAGACTATTACCGATATGTGTCAAAAAGATTGTGTGTGATAGTAATGCCAGAGCAGATGTCCTATAGTTCCTGTTTGCGTTTCACAACTGGGGTGTGAGTTTTTGGATGAGAGACCTGTTTTGCACAGCTTGCTTGAAGTATGATCATTACAGAATTGTTATTTTCCTGGAAACAATGAGATGGAAAATGTGGCGCTAATTTGATTTTCTGCCTCTCAGGCTGTCAATTTTATTTTGTTATTTTGGAAAAAAAAAAAAGATTTTGATCCAGTTTGATTTTATGATGTGGTTATCCTAAGTGGTATCAGCAAAACTGAAATGATAGGTCCTCTGAGAGATGCAACATATTATAGGGTATACACTTATGCGCAAGTCTGCTTTTCATAAAGGCAAATAACTCATTAGTATGCCCACAGTAGACCTTGTTTAGTTGTGCACTTTAGCGTAAGTACTTGCTATTTGCTTTTATATTATAAAGTTTTTTTTTTATACAATAAGGTATTTCAAATGTATTATAACTATTTTGTTTAAAACAAATAATTAATGGCTGTTCTAATGAAAATCAGAGTCAGTTGTATTAGTACGGCTAGAGTAACCTTGTACAAGCTGTGCCTAACTGCCAGTGGACAAGAAACAGCTAGATATCAATTGTGCACAAACATGCACTTCCTACAAGCTTCAATTTAAAGTTTAAATGTTTGCTCTGTCAGATTTATTATAGAATTTGAATACGACGGCCTAGATGACAAGTGGTGCACTAATGCTAGTGTGGGACTCGATAAGCAGTACCGCTGGACCGCACTGAAACTAGTGTGTGACTTGATATTACAAGTTCATAGTAAATCAGACTGACAAAGAAGGATTATCGTGGCCGGCATTGCTGTAGCAAGAGTTATGGGTTGTATAGCGTAAGAGTTAAAACAAGTTTCACAAAACACAAGTAAAACATAAAACACATAAAAAGAGAAAATTCCGCTGTGTGGCCTAAATCAGATACTTGCTTAAAGCATCAAATCCTCATGTAGTCATATAAATATTCTTACGTGCATATAATTGAGACAAATACTGACTCATATGGAATCCACAGTCATCAAAACAGTAACAGTAAAACGTAGCATTTATTCAGTGTAGAAATAAAAAGAGTTAATTTACAGACCTGGATGTTGCAGTATTGTTGTGAGTGAAATAGAGACGAGAGTAAAGAGACGTACCTCTGACCCCCCACTCGCATCACCTGACGCATTTCACCGAGGCTTTCTCAAAGGTGACATATTCAAATAAAGAATTACACTCATATATACACATTTTAATAAAGTGTGTAGCAGCCAAAAATTATTTTTGGACGATTTTTTAAGAACGAATATTTGGATAAAAACGTTTTCTGTGTATTTGTCTGCTGCACTATTCAGTATTACTTTAGTTTAAATAAAAGGAATACTGACTATTAATGGAACAAAAAGTTCACCTGTAGCCTTATACTAACCTCTAGACACGCTGGAGAGCTGTGCTAATCCCAACCCTTCTTAACAGAACCTCCAACCGCACTAATAAGAGGGTTAGCACAGCAGATCCCTGAGCCAGCACTAAAGGGCCTTCTCCTTTAAAGGGACTTTAAAGGCTAAATAAATGCTAGATAAAATGATGCATTCAAAGAAAAGATTAGTCTGAGAAGAACATGTAGATGTATTTTTTAAAGTTTTACTAGTTGTTTAAATAGTGACAAAATAAGTATATAGTTTTAGAGCTGCCTTGTAGCCAATTAGGGACAGATGTAAATAGGTCACTAGAGTGTGCAGACAATGGCTGTGTGGAATATAACAGTGTTCTGCACTTCAACAGGAACTGAAAAGCTCACATTTTCAGAATGGAATTACAGGAAAAGAGGACAAAATAAATAATGAAAGTAAATTGTAGAATTGCAGAGTTTATATATATATATATATATATATATATATACTATTTATCATTTTATATTTCCATCTCAAAGTGTTTAATGTCACTTTAATGCAGGCTCTGCGCTCCACCACACTAAGCCTCCTAGCTCCTATTAGCGTGGCCCAAGGTTCTGTGAAGAAGGGTCAAGATTAGGGCAGTTCTCCAGCACTCTAGAGGTAAATATTTATCCCTTAAAGCTAATTTAAATTAAACAAATGAATACTGAAGAATTTCGTCAGTATTTCTTTGTCTTCTTTAAATTATTTGGTGCATTCATTTGAATATTAATTTCATGAAAACAAAACAAATATCCGTATTTTCATTACAAATTCACAAACCTAATAAAAAGATAGCATTTATATTGATACAAATGTTTTGAAAGGGTTAAAAACGGATATGGTATATGGCAAGGTGTTTGACTTGGAAGGGATTTTAATGTATATACAGTATACATGTCTCTCTCTCTCTCTCTCTCTCTCTCTCTCTCTCTCTCTCTATATATATATATATATATATATGTGTATGTATATATGTCTATATATGTGTATACATGTGTATTTATGTTTTTATATGTATGTGCACACATACATACATATATATACACACATACATACATATATATACACACATACTTGAAATTCCTATGTTCCTTACTTAGAAAAAAAAAGTATTTTATTATTAAAAAGATATATATATATATATATATATATATATATATATATATATATATATATATATATATATTAGTCGATAAGCCTGTCCAGAGGGCAGTCTAATTATTTTTAAGCTACAGATGTAGAAACAACCTATTTTGTGACTCTTCTTTTATATACAAATTTAAACTACAGGTGTAGCAATACTATAATTTTAATGGACTACTCTCTTAAATATATCACAAATATTTTCTATATATTAAACTACAGATATAGCCACACTCTATTTGGACAAACTATTGTCCTAAATAAATACAACATTTCTTCTCTTTAAATTATGTCTATTTTAAGTATATTTCTTTATATACAACATTTTTAGTAAAACAGGCATCACTTCCAGTTATTAATTTCCCTTGTTCTTGTCCGTCTATGACCTTAACTTTTACATCTGCAGCGCTTTTTACACTTGAAAAAGCTACATATATCTGTCCATGGCTAAAAACTGTCTCTGGCAAATAGATGCCAACTCTTTCTAAAGTTTGTCCCTGAGCTTTGTTAATGGTCATAGCAATTGCTAATTTAACTGGGAATTGTCTTCTTAATACAAAAGGAAGTTCAGTATTACTTGGGGCTAAGTCTATTTGGGGAATGAAAACATTTTGCCCTTCAGCTGTACCTGTTAATACTTGTGAAATAATTACATTTTCGCGCAATGCTTTCACAACTAATCTGGTGCCATTACAAAGACCTCTTTTGGTGTTAAGATTACGCAAAAGCATAATAATACTACCTATTTTAAGATTGAGTTTATGAACTGGCATTCCAGAAGGAGCCAATTCATTTAAAAACTCAACTGGGTAATTATCCCTATCTTCCTGTGATTCATCATAAATTGAATCTGTACTTAAAGGGACAGTCTAGTATAAATTAAACTTTAATTATTCAGATAGGACTTTTAATTTTAATCAACTTTCCAATTTACTTTTATCATCAAATTTGCTTTTTTCTCTTGGTATTCTTAGTTTAAACTAAACATAGGTAGGCTCATATGCTATTCTCCAAGCCTTTGAGGGCTGCCTCTTATCACATGCTTTTTAAATCTCTTTTCAACACAAAGAGACAGAAAGTACACATGGGCCATATAGATAACACTGTGTTCAGGCACAGGGGGTTATTTAAGATCTAGCACTAAACAATGCTAAATGTAAGACAATAGATAATAAACAGTCACAGTCATGTGATCAGGGGGCTGGAAGAAGGTTCCTAGATACAAGGTAATCACAAAGGTAAAAAGTACATTAATATAACTGTGTTGGTTATGCAAAACTGGGGAATGGGTAATAAAGGGATTATCTATCTTTTAAAACAATAACAGTTCTATGGTAGACTGTCCCTTTAAGTAAGTAGAGGTTTCCCCTCCTAACAAACTCAGTACTTCCTCACTGATTTTATCAACATCACTATTTTTTGGACATAAAATGGCTATTTTTGATAACATTAAAGCATCAGAATCTTTTAACTTTTCACCAAAAATCTCCTTTACAATGGAGTCTTTGCAAATCATTTGGGATAGAATTTCAAAGATGTCTTCATGCAAACCATGCTCGTTTGTCAGTAGTCCATCTCCAAGCTTTAAAAGCCAAGAGCTAAACTCTGGATCAACAGATCGGAGACTATTAGTCAGCTTCAAAAGTTTAAACTTATGCCAGAGTGGATTACATTTTATGCTGGCTTCAACTATAACTGCTCTCAGGGCCGCCATCAGGGGGTGACAGGGGTGATCACTTTCATTTGCAGAGGAGGTAGGACTTACTTACTAAATATTTTTTATTTATTTGTGCAATTTTGGATTGTAACTTCAGTGTGGTAGTAGTGGTATGGTAGGGCCAGGGGTCCATAAAAACACATTTATTTTAGCAATATGCAGCAGTGTATTTATGATTATTTGACAATGCTGTAGAAATTCTATATTTAAGCCATTCCAAAATGTTTCCTCCTCAATACACAAATGGTAGGTACCCTTTTGGCAGATATGAGTTTATATATATATATATATATATATATATATATATATATATATATATACAGGAAGTGCAGAATTATTAGGCAAGTTGTATTTTTGAGGATTAATTTTATTATTGAACAACAACCATGTTCTCAATGAACCCAAAAAACTCATTAATATCAAAGTTTTGGAAGTAGTTTTTAGTTTGTTTTTAGTTATAGCTATTTTAGGGGGATATCTGTGTGTGCAGGTGACTATTACTGTGCATAATTATTAGGCAACTTAACAAAAAACAAATATATACCCATTTCAATTATTTATTTTTACCAGTGAAACCAATATAACATCTCAACATTCACAAATATACATTTCTGACATTCAAAAACAAAACAAAAACAAATCAGTGACCAATATAGCCACCTTTCTTTGCAAGGACACTCAAAAGCCTGCCATCCATGGATTCTGTCAGTGTTTTGATCTGTTCACCATCAACATTGCGTGCAGCAGCAACCACAGCCTCCCAGACACTGTTCAGAGAGGTGTACTGTTTTCCCTCCTTGTAAATCTCACATTTGATGATGGACCACAGGTTCTCAATGGGGTTCAGATCAGGTGAACAAGGAGGCCATGTCATTAGATTTTCTTCTTTTATACCCTTTCTTGCCAGCCACGCTGTGGAGTACTTGGACGCGTGTGATGGAGCATTGTCCTGCATGAAAATCATGTTTTTCTTGAAGGATGCAGACTTCTTCCTGTACCACTGCTTGAAGAAGGTGTCTTCCAGAAACTGGCAGTAGGACTGGGAGTTGAGCTTGACTCCATCCTCAACCCGAAAAGGCCCCACAAGCTCATCTTTGATGATACCAGCCCAAACCAGTACTCCACCTCAACCTTGCTGGCGTCTGAGTCGGACTGGAGCTCTCTGCCCTTTACCAATCCAGCCACGGGCCCATCCATCTGGCCCACCAAGACTCACTCTCATTTCATCAGTCCATAAAACCTTACAAAAATCAGTCTTGAGATATTTCTTGGCCCAGTCTTGACGTTTCAGCTTGTGTGTCTTGTTCAGTGGTGGTCGTCTTTCAGCCTTTCTTACCTTGGCCATGTCTCTGAGTATTGCACACCTTGTGCTTTTGGGCACTCCAGTGATGTTGCAGCTCTGAAATATGGCCAAACTGGTGGCAAGTGGCATCTTGGCAGCTGCACGCTTGACTTTTCTCAGTTCATGGGCAGTTATTTTGCGCCTTGGTTTTTCCACACGCTTCTTGCGACCCTGTTGACTATTTTGAATGAAACGCTTGATTGTTCGATGATCACGCTTCAGAAGCTTTGCAATTTTAAGAGTGCTGCATCCCTCTGCAAGATATCTCACTATTTTTTACTTTTCTGAGCCTGTCAAGTCCTTCTTTTGACCCATTTTGCCAAAGGAAAGGAAGTTGCCTAATAATTATGCACACCTGATATAGGGTGTTGATGTCATTAGACCACACCCCTTCTCATTACAGAGATGCACATCACCTAATATGCTTAATTGGTAGTAGGCTTTCGAGCCTATACAGCTTGGAGTAAGACAACATGCATAAAGAGGATGATGTGGTCAAAATACTCATTTGCCTAATAATTCTGCACTCCCTGTATATATATATATATATATATATATATATATATATTTTTTTTTTTTAATTACATTCCAGGTTACTGCCCCTTTATGCAAGGTCTTTCCAGATGCAAAGAGGCATTTTATATAAGATTTTTACATCTGCATAAAATGTTATACTCTCAGACTAAGATTGCTCAGTGTTTATAATGAGACAGGTTAACTTAACACTGTTCAGTTTACACTACAGCTGACTTAATTTTGAAATACATACAAACAAGCATAAATCTTGCATTTAACCAGATCTAATGGTATGAGACTGAGTACCACATTTTATGGTTCCACCAAGACCATAAAGAGTACAGATGACAGATGGGAACATTTGGGGGGGGGGGGGGCCTCATCAATGGTTAAGTCAGGGTCCCAAAATTTCTAGTGGCGGCACTGCTCTACATCTGTGTGCAACAACAGGAAGATTTTGTCTAAAATCACCTCCGAGCAGAATAGTTTTGCCTCCAAAGGTTTGTTGTTGTTCATCAACTCTTGAAGGAGTTTGTCGACACAAGTGCATCACTGTAAGACATGGTTGATTTATCCTAAATACTTATCTTTGCACTACCGATCAATTGCGCATCATTAGAGGTTTGCCTCATGGAAGAGGTTGAAGTATCCATCAAAGGAACTGGCAACTTAAACTATGAGTGGTATGTTCGTCCACCTTCCAGCAAATTTGCTGCAATACCTGTTGAAGCAACTGGTAATGCTACCTCACTATTCCTTCTAATTGTCCTCAACAGAGTCTTGTATAGGTAAGTTTTTCCACTACCACCTCTACCATCAAGGAAATAACACATTTGTGGTAAACTGTCAATTTCCGATGCAGCAATGATTTTTTCAAAACTTTTTCTTTGAAGGTCATTAAAAGATGCCTTCATTTGAACTCCAGTATAACTTTCAAAAGAAGCATCATAGAAATCGCTGGGATTTTCAGGTAAATTGATTGGAGGATTTGGTAAACCAAAATCTTGACATTTTTTTCCATGAACAATTAATATATCCTGAATATCTCTAAGTGCATAATTTAAACAATTTTGACACTCTGGTGTGTGACCTGGATGTCTTGAAAAGTCTTCAAAAATGTTTTCTTTGTACTTTTCAAAAACCTCTTTAGCATTTGGAGGAGATGCTAAAGCACAAATATGAGCAAAAAGCTCTCTAAGCAGTCGAGGCATCATATCACTTGCAGCTGCATGAAGAGTTAAATCCCAAGATTGATCATCTTCAAAAAGACAATGTTTTTGAGCTGCTTCTTTAAATATGTGAAATTGAACACCATCAACTGTACAAATATCTTCAAAAGAAGTTGCTCCTTTAACATAAAGTAAAAGCAAGCGGAAACAAAATCTCTCAACATCTGAAATTAAACTTTCAGAGTACATACGACCAATAGCGTTATTTGCTCGATCTTGTACTCTTTTTTTCCATGTTGTTGTCTTTTGGTGGAAAACAAAATGCTGAGGTATATCAGTGTAAAGATATGCATGAGCTGACAAATCTTCTTTGTTTAATTTAAACCAAGCAGTCAAAGTTGTGTCTCTATAATGTGTTCTTTCTACTGCAGTTTCAATATTATCTTCAGTAAAATATACTGACTGCTCTCCAGGAAGGTGAACTTTTTAATTGCACAAACGTATGCGATTGATGGTGCATATGAAAGCCAAAAAGCCGCCATGCTGCTTCTGGAGCACTAACATTTCTGGAATCCATAAATGAAGTTATCTCATCATGAAGAAGTGTTTCATGTTCTTTAATTATAATATTTGCACAGTAATACCCTTTATAAATATATTTAAATATGTACTTTACACTTTTTATAGAAGCACAGCTTTTAATATTAATATGGCAGTTGTATTTTAATGTCAAGTATGGGTTGTATGGTACAACCCATGAGTTATCTATTTTTTTAACCATTTATTTCAATTGAAAAACTTTTTTTGCTTCTCTTGTAACGTGGATAACCATCTACATTGATTTAAATTTCTTCTTGGAAAGATTTTGGAAATTGCTTAGAGCAACCCCATCAACCATACATGGAGATCTTAGATTATGCTCCCCACAGGGTCCATGTATCATGTGTTTGGTAACAATTGCATGTAACCATGGATTTACTTCAATGCTAGGTATTTCAGCACAAATAAAGCTATCAACTACTTGTGCATTTTTAGGCTTATCTTGTGCACATAATATAAGCAAAATATGTGCATGAGGTAATCCACGTTTTTGAAATTCAATTACATGAACTTGGCAGCTGGTTTACCCAAAACATGTTTCTTTGTGATATCATCAAGAAGTTCTTGAAGTTTTAAATGAAAAACTCTTGCAAATAAATCAGGTTGAAATTAACCTGCCTGAACTTCTTTCGAATTTAAATCAATTTTAAACCATTTTGGGTTACCTGTTATAATTATAAAAAAAAATCAGGCTTCCCATACTTTCTAACAATAGCCCTGGCATCTTGGTAATTCTGTACCATATTTCTGGGACTACCTTGGAATGTAGATGGAAGTATAACTACTTTGCCTGGAACTGTCATTTGTACTCCAAGGGGCATATTTATCAAGCTCCGATTGGAGCTTGATGCCCCGTGTTTCTGGCGAGCCTGCAGACTCGCCAGAAACAGCAGTTATGAAGCAGCGGTCACAAAAACCGCTGCTCCATAACCCTGTCCGCCTGCTCTGAGCAGGCAGACAGACATCGCCGGAAATCAACCCGATTGAGTACGATCGGGTTGATTGACACCCCCCTGCTGGCGGCCCATTGGCCGCGAGTCAGCAGGGAGCGGCGTTGCACCAGCAGCTCTTGTGAGCTGCTGGTGCAATGCTGAATAGGCAAGCGTATTGCTCGCTATATTCAGCGAGGTCCGCCAGACCTTGATAACTTGGGGCCCAAGTCTCTCTTTTTGGTATGTGAATTGAGTCCCTGCTTTCAAATCCTGCTAATTCCCCTGCTTTTGTGCTATTTGTACTCCAAGTCTCTCTTTTTGGTATGTGAATATGTATATTGAGCACATGAATTTAGGTTGTTAAAATTAAGTTCTGCATTTATTGTAATGTTATTCCCAATGTCTTACTTCTAATGATTAGTTAATTGCCATATGATGTTCAATCCTTATCAATACTTGCTATTATTCTTAAATTTATAAGTTGTAATATGCCATTGCTTCAACCTCCTCCAAATTTTATTGTCTGTTTACTTAACTCATCTCACCCTGACCAGACCAGAATCTAACATTCCAATTGGCCTTTCAAATTGTCTTTGATTAGCAATCAACTAAATTTAGTGGACTCAGCTGACTGCCCTGCCTGTATATATTTCACACTAGTTTGGGAGGTGCATTGCACAGGGGGTAATTTTAAGAATTATTCAAGAATTAAACAAGGATTGGGCAAGGGACAAGACACAAGGCAAGTACTCTTGCAATACTGTGTTTTATGTATCGCATTGTATCCTTTTGCCAGTGCTGCTGTAACACTTTGTCTTATGTGTTTACTTGGTTCACACTTTCATAATAATGCTCAATATCTTCACACTCCTTTTTGCTACCTCTTGTCTCTATAACAAACTACATTACTCAATTACTCCTTCTCCCTCTCCACCTGCACTGTTCATTAGCCCATCTCTCTTATACTCACCTTACTTTTGTACTCATGAACTTTACCTATTCCTAAACACTCTCTCTCCCCCCCTGCACTTCAGCCAAAAAACAGTATAATTACTGCAAATATGCTTCTCATCTCATGTCACTCTCCCTCTTGTTCATACTAACTGCTGGCAACATCTCCCCTAATCCTGGTCCCTCACAACCTTCTAGCCTTTCACATTCTTGTGTGCCTTTCTATAAACTTCATAAACAAGATCAACCATGTCTTACAGTGATGCACTTGTGTCGACAAACTCCTTCAAGAGTTGATGAACAACAACAAACCTTTTGGAGGCAAAACTATTCTGCTTTGAGGTGATTTTAGACAAAATCTTCCTGTTGTTGCACACAGAAGTAGAGCAGGGCCGCCACTAGAAATTTTGGGACCCCTGACTGATTCCTCTTACATCTAAAACCACCTCCCCCTTAACTTGTGCACTCTGGAACTCTTGCTCTGTTTGCAACAAGCTCACTTCTAGCCATGATCTCTTTATCTACCACTCTCTTAACTTTCTGGCTCTTACCGAAACCTGGCTCTCTGCATCAGACACAGCATCTACTGCTGCACTGTCACATGGGGGTCTCCATTTCAGCCACACTCCTAGGTCTGGCAATAGACAAGGAGGTGGTATTGGTATTTTACTTTCCTCTCATTGCACCTTTCATCAAATACAGCCCTTCTCTTCACTCACATTTTTCTTCATTTGAAGCACACTTGATTAGTTTATTCTCTCCCCTCTCTATACGTGTTGCAGTCATATACCGCCCCCCTGGCTCCCTAACTCAATTTTTAGATCACTTTGCTGCCTGGCTTCCTTATTTCCTTTCCTCAGACACCCCTGCCTCATTCTTGATGACTTCAACATCCCTCTTGACAATCCCACTGCCTCCTCTGCAAAACAACTTCTTCAACTCACTTCCTCTTTCGGCCTGTCACAATGGACTGACTCTCCCACTCACAAAGATGGTCATTCCCTTGATCTGATTTTCATCTATCGATGCACTATCTCAAATTTAACAAACTCCCCTTTTCCTCTCTCTGACCATCATCTTCTAACTTGCAACATCACTTCCCTACCTCTAACCCTCACACCAAACTTCACAGAAGCACTAAGTCATTAGATCTGCAACAGCTCGCTATCTCTCTCAAACCTCTCCTCTCATCCATCACTTCCTTTTCCTGCCCTGACCAATCTATCTGCCAGTATAACTCCACCCTTACATCGGTCATTGACAATCTGGCCCCTCCAACCATAGCTCAGAAACCACACTCTCATCCTCAGCCCTGGCATACTCCTCTGACACAGTACCTACGCAGATGTTCCCATACTGCTGAGCGACACTAGAGGAAATCTCGGAGTTCAGCTGACTTTCTTCATTACAAGTTCATCCTGAACTCCTACTATTCTACCCTTAATCTTTATAAGCAACAATACTTCTCTAATCTCATCTCTACTCTTTCCTCTAACCCAAAACGTCTGTTCTCCATGTTCAATACTCTTCTCTGCCCACCGCCACCTCCTATTACAACCTCTCGCTCAGCTCAAGATTTTGCCAGCCACTTCAATAACAAAATTGACTCCATCAGAAGTGAAATCAGATCTCAACATACTACCAATCTTCCACCCCCTCAAAAGCTCACAATCATCCAAAACCCAAATATCCAAAAATGCAGCTCTTTTGCCCCTGTTAACGAGGACAAAGTTTCTGCCCTTATACTGTCCTCCCACCTCACAACCTTTCCCCTCGACCCCATCACCTCACAGCTACTCTCTTCCCTCTCTTCTACCCTCATCCCCATACCCACACACATTTTCAACCTCTCCCTCAGCACTGGTATATTTCTCTCATCTCTAAAACATGCACTGGTTACACCTATCCTCAAAAAACTTTCCCTCGATCCAACCTCCCCATCCAACTACCGCCTTATCTCCCTACTCCCTCTTGCCTCAAAGCTCCTCGAAAAGCTAGTATACGCATGCCTATCCCATTTCCTTACACTAAACTCTCCTTTTGACCCACTGCAATCTGGATTTCGTCCCCATCACTCTACAGAGCCAGCAATTGTCAAGGTTACCAATGACCTACTTACATCAAAATCCAAAGGCCACTTCTCTCTGCTTATCCTCCTTGACCTGTCTGCAGATTTGACACTGTTGACCACCATCTTCTGCTCCAAACTCTCCAAACCTTTGGCATCTGTGACACAGCTCTCTCGTTGTTCTCTTCCTATCTGACTAACCGTACATTTAGTGTAGCCTTCTCCGGAGCATCCTCTGCCCCGTTACCACTTTCTATTGGGGTACCTCAAGGCTCTGTCCTCGGTCCCCTTCTCTTTTCAATCTACACGTCATCATTAGGTTCCTTACTTAAGTCCCATGGGTTTCAATATCATTTGTATGCTGATGACACCCAAATATACCTCTCTGAACCAGACCTACCTCCTTCCTTACTAACCCATGTTACTAACTGTCTTTCTCATATCTCATCTTGGATGTCCTCTCACTACCGTAAGCTAAATCTATCCAAAACTGAACTCCTTATTTTCCCCCATCTTCCAATGTCTCCAAAATTTCTATAACTGTTGATAATTCCATCATTACCCCTACCCCGCATGTCCGATGTCTTGGGGTCACACTTGACTCAGATCTTTCCTTCACTCCTCACATTCAGTCCTTGGCTAAAGCCTGCCGCTTCCACCTTAAAAACATCTCTTACATAAGACATTTCCTTACACAAGATACAACTAAGATTTCAATCTACTCTCTCATCCTTTCCCGCCTCGACTACTGCAACTCCATCCTCTCTGGTCTACCTAGTTGCTGCATAGCTCCTTTGCAATCCATTATGAATGCCTCTGCCAGGCTCATCTTCCTTACTCATCGCTCTTCATCTGCTGCACCTCTCTGACAATACCTTCACTGGCTTCCTCTTGCCTCTAGAATTAAACACAAAATCATCACTCTGACATACAAAGCTCTCAACTGCACTGCTCCCCCCTACATTTCAGAACTTGTCTCCAGATACTCTCCCTCCCGTCCCCTTCAATCAGCTCAGGATCTCCTCCTCTCCTCCTCTCTTGTTACTTCCTCACATTCCAGTTTACAGGACTTCTCCAGACTGGCCCCCATCTTGTGGAACTCCCTGCCTCGCTCCACAAGACTCTCCCCTAGTTTTAACAGCTTCAAGCGCTCCTTAAAAACTCTACTATTCAGGGATGCATACAACCAACACTAACCTTTCCTAACTCCATTGTTTTCCCCTTGAACCCTTAGAATTAAAGCCTATGAGCCCAGCTGTTTGCAGATCGCCTTCATAAGAGCTGACTACAACAGTGAAACTCTCTGCAGGGCCCTTTACCCACTTGATCCCTACAAAAGCTATCCTGTATACCGACTATGTTTACAGCGCTGCGGAATCTGTTGGCGCTCTACAAATACCTGATAATAATAATAATAATAATAATAAAGTAAGCCCTGCTCTGCAGCTACATTTTGAAGATGGCCCATGAGACCTGTATACTTTTCAACTCTTAATTTTGAATGATTTTGTCTTACATAGTTTAAACGATTACCTTCTGTTTTAACATATGCATTTACAAAGAACTGCTGAGTCAATTTGCCAGCACTCAGAAATGGGTTAAGCTCATGAAGGATGGAAAGTATATACCCATAAATTTGTATTTGTGTGACCCTTTCTCTTGGCTTTGCTAAGGATTGAGTTCTTATATTTCTAACAGTAGTAGGGTTATAATTAAGTTTGATTTTATGTGACCAAATTTGATCCCCAAAAGGAAAGAGAAGTGGATACAACATTGGTACCAAATTTGGATCTAAAATACTTATCCTTTCTGTTTTTTTTTTCATTGTTTGTAATTCAACAATGAATAATAAGATCTCGCTCAAGAGGAGGTTCACCATCTGCATTTTGGAAAATAATAGCTACCTCATTACACCGTGGAGCATTATATCTACTTTATCATTTTTGCGATCTTGTACTATTGCCATGAGCACTGTTGCAGGTGTAACACCATTTTGAGATGCATCTTCTAAACATTCTTGTTCTACTTCATATAACATTTCACATGCTGCTGCAAAAGAATTGTTTAAAGCCATAGAAGAACTCAACTCAGTCATTAAAGGGTCAGTAAACCTTAAAAATAATGTTATATAATTCTGCACATAGTGCAGAATTACATAACATTATATTAGCCAAACTTTGTAAATCATAATATTCCCTTTTTATTTTGTAAAAATACCGCTGTTTTACAGACCCGCTCTCTGTACTCTGCTGAGCGGGTCTGTTGTTTTTACTGAGCGCATCGGGCCAGCTGTATAGTCACAGCCCGTCCCGACCGCGCCATTAGACACAGTGCAGCTCGCTCCCGCTGTCAGACAGAGCAGGAGCGAGCTGCACTGTGTCTAATGGCGCGGTCGGGCCGGGCTGTGACTATACAGCTGGCCCGATGCGCTCAGTAAAAACAGCAGACCCGCTCAGTAGAGTACAGAGAGCGGGTCTGTAAAACAGCGGTATTTTTACAAAATAAAAAGGGAATATTATGATTTACAAAGTTTGGCTAATGTAATGTTATATAATTCTGCACTATGTGCAGAATTATATAACATTATTTTTAAGGTTTACTGTCCCTTTAATTCAGGGTTGCAATTTGTATTTTCATTAATCTTAAGGCACCGTTGTGCAGCCTCATCTGGATCAAGAATATACAGTTGTGCAAACTTTCTATTATTCTCATTGGAAGGATGAAGTGATCCAGTTCTGTGATATATTTGTCCATTAATTCTTAAACAGTAAGGGCCATAACCGGGAGGAGGAGCAATATTCGCCCCATAGAAGCAAATGCTAATGAATTATTAAAAGATCTAATATTTTTGTAATTTTTTTTTGAATGCTTATGACTTCCTGCCATTAAACTTTCTATTAAAGGAACAACATTAATAGCGTCAATATTTACTTTTCGTTTGCTGCAGCATTGACTAAATAGTTTGTCTAATGGCTGCTCTTTTGCAAAATGTACAGCATCAGAGTTGGTGCATATAACATTTAGCTCTCCACAGTTATGATGATCTAATGAATCATCATATCTCGCAAGTGCTGCAATGTGTTGAGCATGTTTTTCCAAATTTGTACAATGACTTTTTACATAACGCACTAACGCCTAGATTTAGAGTTCTGCGGCCAAAGGGGTGCGTTAGCTACGCTGGCTTTTTTCTGGCCGCACCTTTTAAATACCGCTGGTATTGAGAGTTCACAGAATGGCTGCGTTAGGCTCCAAAAAAGGAGCGTAGAGCATATTTACCGCAACTTCAACTCTCGATACCAGCGGTGCTTACGGACGCGGCCAGCTTCAAAAACGTGCTCGTGCACGATTCCCTCATAGAAAACAATGGGGCTGTTTGAGCTGAAAAAAAACCTAACACCTGCAAAAAAGCCGCGTTCAGCTCCTAACGCAGCCCCATTGTTTCCTATGGGGAAACACTTCCTACGTCTGCACCTAACACCCTAACATGTACCCCGAGTCTAAACACCCCTAACCGTACACTTATTAACCCCTATTCTGCTGCCCCCGCTATCGCTGACCCCTGCATATTATTATTAACCCCTAATCTGCTGCTCCGTACACCCCCGCCACCTACATTATCCCTATGTACCCCTAATCTGCTGCCCTAACATCGCCGACCCCTATATTATATTTATTAACCCCTAATCTGCCGCCCCCAACATCGCCTCCACCTAAATACACTTATTAACCCCTAATCTACCGACCGGACCTGAGCGCTACTATAATAAATGTATTAACCCCTAATCCGCCTCACTCCCGCCTCAATAACCCTATAATAAATAGTATTAACCCCTAATCTGCCCTCCCTAACATCGCCGACACCTAACTTCAATTATTAACCCCTAATCTGCCGACCGAATCTCGCCGCTACTGTAATATATGGATTAACCCCTAAAGCTAAATCTAACCCTAACACTAACACCCCCCTAAATTAAATATAATTTAAATCTAACGAAATAAATTAACTCTTATTAAATAAATTATTCCTATTTAAAGCTAAATACTTACCTGTAAAATAAACCCTAATATAGCTACAATATAAATTATAATTATATTATAGCTATTTTAGGATTTATATTTATTTTACAGGTAACTTTGTATTTATTTTAACCAGGTACAATAGCTATTAAATAGTTAAGAACTATTTAATAGCTAAAATAGTTAAAATAATTACAAAATTACCTGTAAAATAAATCCTAACCTAAGTTACAATTAAACCTAACACTACACTATCAATAAATAAATAAAATAAAATACCTACAATTATCTACAATTAAATCTAACACTACACTATCAATAAATAAATTAAATACAATTCCTACAAATAAATACAATTAAATAAACTAACTAAAGTACAAAAAATAAAAAAGAACTAAGTTACAAAAAATAAAAAAATATTTACAAACATTAGAAAAAAATTACAACAATTTTAAACTAATTACACCTACTCTAAGCCCCCTAATAAAATAACAAAGACCCCCAAACCTAAGTTACAATTAAACCTAACACTACACTATCAATAAATAAATAAAATAAAATACCTACAATTATCTACAATTAAATCTAACACTACACTATCAATAAATAAATTAAATACAATTCCTACAAATAAATACAATTAAATAAACTAACTAAAGTACAAAAAATAAAAAAGAACTAAGTTACAAAAAATAAAAAAATATTTACAAACATTAGAAAAAAATTACAACAATTTTAAACTAATTACACCTACTCTAAGCCCCCTAATAAAATAACAAAGACCCCCAAAATAAAAAAATGCCCTACCCTATTCTAAATTACAAAAGTTCAAAGCTCTTTTACCTTACCAGCCCTGAACAGGGCCCTTTGCGGGGCATGCCCCAAAGAATTCAGCTCTTTTGCCTGTAAAAAAAAACATACAATACCCCCCCCAACATTACAACCCCCCACCCACATACCCCTAATCTAACCCAAACCCCCCTTAAATAAACCTAACACTAAGCCCCTGAAGATCTTCCTACCTTGTCTTCACCATGCCAGGTTCACTGATCGATCCAGAAGAGCCTCCGATGTCTTGATCCAAGCCCAAGCGGGGGGCTGAAGAGTGACGTCCATCCTCCGGCTGAAGTCTTGATCCAAGCGGGCAGAAGAGGACATCCGGACAGGCAAACATCTTCATCCAAGCCGCATCTTCTATGTTCTTCAATCCGATGACGACCGGCTGATCTTCAAGACCTCCATCGTGGATCCATCCTTCTTCTCCGACGACTTCCCGACGAATGACGGTTCCTTTAAGGGACGTCATCCAAGATGGCGTCCCTCGAATTCCGATTGCCTGATAGGATTCTATCAGCCAATCGGAATTAAGGTAGGAAAATTCTGATTGGCTGATGGAATCTGCCAATCAGAATCAAGTTCAATCCGATTGGCTGATTCAATCAGCAATTCAGATTGAGCTCGCATTCTATTGGCTGTTCCGATCAGCCAATAGAATGCAAGCTCAATCTGATTGGCTGATCGGATCAGCCAATCGGATTGAACTTGATTCTGATTGGCTGATTCCATCAGCCAATCAGAATTTTCCTACCTTAATTCCGATTGGCTGATAGAATCCTATCAGCCAATCGGAATTTGAGGGACGCCATCTTGGATGACGTCCCTTAAAGGAACCGTCATTCGTCGGGAAGTCATCGGTGAAGAAGGATGGATCTGCGATGGAGGTCTTGAAGATCAGCCGGTCATCATCGGATTGAAGAACATAGAAGATGCGGCTTGGATGAAGATGTTTGCCGGTCCGGATGTCCTCTTCTGCCCGCTTGGATCAAGACGTCAGCCGGAGGATGGACGTCACTCTTCAGCCCCCCGCTTGGGCTTGGATCAAGACATCGGAGGCTCTTCTGGATCGATCGGTGAACCTGGCATGGTGAAGACAAGGTAGGAAGATCTTCAGGGGCTTAGTGTTAGGTTTATTTAAGGGGGGTTTGGGTTAGATTAGGGGTATGTGGGTGGTGGGTTGTAATGTTGGGGGGGTATTGTATATTTTTTTTTACAGGCAAAAGAGCTGAATTCTTTGGGGCATGCCCCGCAAAGGGCCCTGTTCAGGGCTGGTAAGGTAAAAGAGCTTTGAACTTTTGTAATTTAGAATAGGGTAGGGCATTTTTTTATTTTGGGGGTCTTTGTTATTTTATTAGGGGGCTTAGAGTAGGTGTAATTAGTTTAAAATTGTTGTAATTTTTTTCTAATGTTTGTAAATATTTTTTTATTTTTTGTAACTTAGTTCTTTTTTATTTTTTGTACTTTAGTTAGTTTATTTAATTGTATTTATTTGTAGGAATTGTATTTAATTTATTTATTGATAGTGTAGTGTTAGGTTTAATTGTAGGTAATTGTAGGTATTTTATTTAATTTATTTATTGATAGTGTAGTGTTAGGTTTAATTGTAACTTAGGTTAGGATTTATTTTACAGGTAATTTTGTAATTATTTTAACTATTTTAGCTATTAAATAGTTCTTAACTATTTAATAGCTATTGTACCTGGTTAAAATAAATACAAAGTTGCCTGTAAAATAAATATAAATCCTAAAATAGCTATAATATAATTATAATTTATATTGTAGCTATATTAGGGTTTATTTTACAGGTAAGTATTTAGCTTTAAATAGGAATAATTTATTTAATAAGAGTTAATTTATTTCGTTAGATTTAAATTAAATTTAATTTAGGGGGGTGTTAGTGTTAGGGTTAGATTTAGCTTTAGGGGTTAATCCATTTATTACAGTAGCGGCGAGATTCGGTCGGCAGATTAGGGGTTAATAATTGAAGTTAGGTGTCGGCGATGTTAGGGAGGGCAGATTAGGGGTTAATACTATTTATTATAGGGTTATTGAGGCGGGAGTGAGGCGGATTAGGGGTTAATAACTTTATTATAGTAGTGGTGAGATCCGCTCGGCAGATTAGGGGTTAATAAGTGTAGGCAGGTGGAGGCGACATTGAGGGGGGCAGATTAGGGGTTAATAAATATAATATAGGGGTCGGCGGTGTTAGGGGCAGCAGATTAGGGGTACATAGCTATAATGTAGGTGGCAGCGCTTTGCGGTCGGCAGATTAGGGGTTATAAAAATTTAATCGAGTGGCGGCGATGTGGGGGGACCTCGGTTTAGGGGTACATAGGTAGTTTATGGGTGTTAGTGTACTTTAGAGCACAGTAGTTAAGAGCTTTATAAACCGGCGTTAGCCAAGAAAGCTCTTAACTACTGACTTTTTTCTGCGGCTGGAGTTTTGTCGTTAGATTTCTAACGCTCACTTCAGCCAAGACTCTAAATACCGGTGTTAGAAAGATCCCATTGAAAAGATAGGATACGCAATTGACGTAAGGGGATCTGCGGTATGGAAAAGTCACAGCTGGAAAGTGAGCGTTAGACCCTTTCCTGACTGACTCCAAATACCGGCGGTAGCCTAAAACCAGCGTTAGGAGCCTCTAACGCTGGTTTTGACGGCTACCGCCAAATTCTAAATCTAGGCCTAAGTTTCCTTTTATGTTCCCTTTCTGTATTGCTTATGCTATGCTGTTTTTGTGTTTCTGATTGTTCATTTTCTGAACGTGCTTTTCTATGAGTATAAGCATTATTTTGTTTTTCTTTATGTCTCTGATTTTCTGTCATATTTGCTCTCTCTTTTCTTTTCTGAACTGCTTTTGCTTCCCTTAAATGGGCCCTTTCTTCATCAGTTTTTTTATTTATTCTATCTCTCTCATTTCGTCTCTTTTTTGCATCAGATTGTTCTTCTAAAGATAACTTTCTTTTAGGGGGCATGTTTTATTAAAATTATTTTTAATTTTTTGATATATTTATTGAATCTACAGCAGTAGCAAAACCCAGACTTATTTAATATATATATATATATATATATATATATATATATATATATATATATATATATATATATATATATATATATATATATATATATATAAAAAACCAACAGGTATACTGACAACCTTATCTGGATGGACTGTTGTCCTAAACATATGCCAAATATATTATAGATAATAAGGCTACATATGTAACAACAATATTTATTTTTGTTATAATGTAACAGATATAGCAACACTTTGTTTAGCAAAGCTGCTTTTATCTATATATATAAATTAATCTACAGGTGTATTATACATATATGTATATAACCTACAGGTGTAACAACACCCTTATTTGAATGGACTGCTGTCCTAAATATATTGAAAATAGATAACTTCTAATAAAGCTACAGTATATATTATAAAGCTACCAAAGTAGCAAAAATGTATTGTGAAAACTGCTTTAACCTATTTTTAAATATTTCAGGTGTAGTGATGGCCTTTTTTTATATTCAACTGTCCTATAAAAATAATAATCAGTTTAGCCAAACCCTTTTTGGCAAAGTTATTGAAAATGTATATATATATATATACCCAACAGGTATAATGACATCCTTATCGGGATGGACTTTTGTCCTAAATATATGCAAAATATATTAAATATAATAAGGCTACAGATGTAGCAACAAAATGAATTTATGTTATAATGTTACAGATATTGCAACACTTTATTTAGCAACGCTGCTTTTATCTATCTATCTATCTATCTATCTATCTATCTATCTATCTATCTATCTATCTATCTATCTATCTATCTATATATATATCTATCTATATATATATATATATATATATATATATATATATATATATATATATATATAAAGTAATCTACTGGTGTTGTAACACCTTTTTTTTAAAAACTGATTTCCTAAATAATCTACAGATGTTGCAAACCCCTATTTGCAATATCTTTCTTATATTATTCTAATCTATAGTTAAATTTACAACTTTTTTTTTTAACTTTAAAAAATAAAACACAATTTAAAAAAATAAAAATATGTAATAAAAAAATTGTATTCCTTTTAGATTATACTTTATATTAATATATTTATATAAATTATTATAAAATGTTGTATCCTACTGAGCTACTTATGTATCCACATACGTTTTAAGTTCTGTTATTTAGCTTTCTATAAAGCTTATGAGGTAAAATATGTCCAATCGTTTTTCTTTTTTTTTTTTAAACAACTTAAGCTTTGAAAAAAGCTGCTAAAAATAAAAAACAACAGGCTTATCTTTAGCTTTTATAAAAGCTTTTGGATAGAATAGCTAATAATGCTAAAAAAATGTAAACTAAATACGATGTTCTGCTATTAAACTAACTGATCTCTCTCTACAACAGCTCTCCTCACAGACTGCTTTTTCCTAACTGCGTCAGATAATGTTTTAACTTATTATTTAAATTGACTAACCGGCGCGAGGAAGAGGCATGGTTAGTCACTCGCGACACACACGTTTTGCCGTGAGCGAGAGGCATGGCTTTCCACAAACGTACAGTGTTTGATTGACACTGACACATATGTTAATTCCTATGCCAGTAAAATATTTTCGGGAAGTTGCGATCGGCAATTTCTGTAACTCCGCCCACACATAATTTATACTGTAACAATGCATAGTTACTGTATCAATAATGTAGACACTAACACTGAAAAAATAAGCATTAATAAAAATCATGTACAAACTGACATACATACACTTCCTTTCAATACATACGGCTAAATGCTAAATTATTAAGTATCAGTATGTACATTATATATATATATATATATATATATATATATATATATATATATATATTACAAATGCTTATTTCAGAAGTGTCAGTGTCTACTTATTTATACAGTCACTATGCATTGTGACTGTATAAATCAGGGGTGTCCAAACTTTGCTCTCCAGAGGTTTTCGAACTACACTTCCGATGATGCTCAGCCAGCATTTTATCTAGCTGAGCATCATGGGAAATGTAGTTCCAAAACCTCTGGAGAGCAAAGTTTGGACACCCTAACACTTCTTTACCACTATGTCCGCCATCCCCAAAATATCGCAAGTACAATTAAAATTAATAACCCCTAATCCGAGAACCCCCCACATTGCAATAAACCTAATTCCCATTTTAATCCCTAAACTGCAAAACCCCCACATCGAAATAAACATAATTACCCTATTAACCCCTAAACCACAAAACCCCCACATCGCAATAAACCTAATTACCCTATTAACCCCTAAACCGCAAAACCCCACATCGCAATAAACATTATTAACCTATTAACCCCTAAACCACAAAACCCCACATCGCAATAAACATTATTAACCTATTAACCCCTAAACCGCAAAACCCCCACATCGCAATAAACCTAATTAACTTATTTACCCCTTAAATCGCCATAACCCACAATGCAAATAACTAATTAAATAACTAAGTACCCTAACCTAACACCCCCAAATTAACCCAAATTACCTAAACTAATAAATTCTAAAATTACAAAAAATAAAAAAAGCTAAGTTTACAAAAAATAAAAAAGGCTAACGTTACAGAAAAAATAAATAAAATCAAATGATCAAATATTAAAAAAATTAAACCTAATTCCTATGAAAATAAAAAGCCCACCAAAATAAAAACACCCCTAATGCATTGTCCCAAGATAATCAGCTCTTTTACATCCAAAATACACCAAGTCCCCCCTAACAGTAAAATCCCCCCACCCATTAGGTTTATTGCAATGTGGAGGTTTTGTGGTTTAAGGGTTAGAAGGGTAATAAGGTTTATTGCAAGGTGGGGGTTTTGTGGTTAAGGGGTTAATAGGGTAATACGGTTTATTGCGATGTGGGGGATTTGTGGTTTAGGGGTTAATAGGTAAATAATGTTTATTGCGATGTGGGGGGTTTGCGGTTTAGGGGTTAATAGGGTAATTAGGTTTATTGCAATGTGGAGGTTTTGTGGTTTAAGGGTTAATAGGGTAATAAGGTTTATTGCGATGTGGGGGTTTTGTGGTTAAGGGGTTAATAGGGTAATTAGGTTTATTGCAATGTGGAGGTTTTGTGGTTTAAGGGTTAATAGGGTAATAAGGTTTATTGCAATGTGGGGGTTTTGTGGTTAAGGGGTTAATAGGGTAATTAGGTTTATTGCAATATGGGGGTTTTGTGGTTTAAGGGTTAATAGGG
The DNA here is from genome assembly GCF_027579735.1 of Bombina bombina. Taxonomy (NCBI): domain Eukaryota; kingdom Metazoa; phylum Chordata; class Amphibia; order Anura; family Bombinatoridae; genus Bombina; species Bombina bombina. The sequence continues at coordinate 671,475,668 of NC_069499.1, forward strand.
TAATTAGGTTCGGGTTTTTTTGTTATACTTCGTGCAGGCTGTGTTTTTTTTTGTTTTAATACTTGATGCGGGTGGTTAGTTTTTGTTTTTGTAATGCTCCGTTTGCCTTTGCTGCATACCGGCAGGTTCGCGCTGCCAACCTTCCATTGAGGATGCGTGCGCAACTGCCGACGGCGATGGACATTACAAACGCAATTATAGTATAGATATACTATACCTATATAAATAATGTGTATATATATCCATCTAGATATAACTATAGATATATAAATATATATATATATATAAATAAATTAAAATAATCACTTCTAAGTGAAGAACATTTCTAACGCACCATCGGCTTTAGCGCAATTATTATATGCGTAGTTTCGGGTTAGAGCGCCCCATAGGAGACTATAAGGAAAATGAGCTAGCACAGTCACGATATCCGAAGTCTTGAAGATAGCATGCCTGAGTTGATGCACTTTATACTTTCAACTTGTAACTTTCATCTTGTACTAACGCTAACCTGGGAGCTCTAATTTTTTTTACCGGCTTGAACATGTATCACTCCACTTGTAATTTAGGCCAATTTTCTTTTAAGAACTTGCTATCTCATTTAGTCATTGGATTGTGGGAAAAATGAACAAACATATTTTATTTTATATTAGAAAAATCGCAGCTTTACAAACCTTAAAGAAAATCTGAAAGCTAAAGTATTAATCAAGCTTACAATAAATGTGTGTCAATAAAAATGTTTGTTTTTCTCCATAAATAAATGTTTTATAATTTCTTCAGTATCGATACATTTAATTATTAAACTTTGTTAAACTTAAGCTGCAATGTCACATGATTTAGTTTTTGCTAGTAACTCTATAATTTAAGATGTTATCGAGAAATAAATAATTATTATTTAAAAATATGTTACTCACTGGACATTCAAATTACAGCTGTAGAGGAACTGGACAAAATTACAGTAAAATAGTTGTTACAAATGTAGTTACAAATGTTACAATGTAGTTACAAAGCAAATTTTAAAAACTGTATGCCAATATAGGGCTAGATTACGAGTGGAGCGCTAACTGTTGTACGCTAGTGGTAATGGGTAATCACGTATCTTTGTTATAAGGGCTCAAAGATATGAGGACTTATAGGGTTTCAAAAAGCTCTAACATAGAAATACAAACATATGCATATCTATATATGAATATGTGTGTGTATATGTATTTATATGTGTGTATATATGTATTTACAGACATATATACACATATAAACACATAAATACATATGTATACATATCTATATCTATTTATATCTATATCTCTATATCCATATACTGTATATCTATCTATCTATCTATCTATCCATCTATCTATCTATCTATCTATCTATCTATCTATCTATCTATCTATATATGCATTGGAGCCCTCCCTTTACAGCCAAATAGCTGAAAACATGAAAATCATATTTATGCATTATTCATATTTAATAAAGTGTTTAATTGTGTATGTGCTGTAAATATTTCACAGTCCAAAGTTCTTCACATAGGGGAATATTTTTAAATAGATATTCCTGTATATATATATATATATGGAAATATGTACTTAAGAATAAATAGAACATATTCTGCTATGTGAAGAACAGGGGAATGTGAAAAATTCATATTTCATATCGTGCTCTTTAGAACACACGGTCGGGTTTGGTCATGACTCACGAGTAAGGGAGTTTGCCTTTTCCCCCATTTTTGCACTCCATTGAAATCTATGGGCCGATTTACTAATGTGCGGGTGGACATGATCATCTCCGCCACACATTGATAAATTCGGACAGCATACGCTGTCGGAATTTATCATTGCACAAGCATTTCTAGTGAAATGCTTGTGCAATGCCGCCCCCTGAACATTCGTGGCCAAGCAGAGGGTGTCAATCAACCCGATTGTATCCGATCAGGCTGATTGCTGTCCACCCCCTCAGAGGTGGCGGACGAGTTAAGGGACAGCGGTCTTAAGACTGCTGCTTCTTAACTCCTGTTTCAGGCAAGCCTGAAGGCTCGCGTGGAAAGAGATGCATTGATGGGTTGATAAATCGACCCCAATGGATTAATATGCTAACATGGTCATGATATTCGAAGTTCGACTTTTTATGTGCGTGCTCGTGTGAAAACTTTTTGCTTTTAACTTGTATTACACGTGCTACCCGATGTGTGCAAAAAGCTTACTTCTAGTGAATGTATCACTCCTGCAAGAGCGCTTAATAGTGCATCACTTGTAATCTAACCCACATTGCACTATGAAAAAAGCAATACAAAGAAAATTTATGTATGTGATGCATAGATTCTAAAATGATTTAGCCATTGTAAGACAATTGTTTACAGATATAATGTAACAACATATGTAATTCTTAAGGTACAATATTGCAACCCCCCCAAAAAAATAACAACAACATTGCTTTGTCAATGGATCAACAAATCTTGAGATGAGACAGAAATAGAATGCAAGCCATAAAGGAGAATAGAAAGGTTAAAATGTAAATTTACATGAGTGCATTTCAGTTTTAAATAGAAGCATTTTTGCCTCATATGTTCATCAGCAAAAATGCTTCTAGTAAAAGTTATTGCTGTTTTTCAGAGACATACACACATATGCTGTAAGGGCCTGTGCACCAGTATTTAAACACTACACATTCTCAGAGAGTAAGCCGTTTTTCTGACACAAATTGTCTTTACAGACACAATGCACACCTCTGCCAGCTCTCTGAGCTTAAAGGGACAGTCAACACAAAAATGGTTATTGTTTAAAAAGATAGATAATGCCTTTAATACCAATTCCCCAGCTTTGCGCAACCAACATGGTTATATTAACATACTTTATAACCTTTAAACCTCTAAATTTCTGCCTGTTTCTAAGTCCCTAAAGACAGCCCCATGATCACATGCTTTTGTATTTGCTTTTCACATCAGGGGAAGCTAGTTCATGTGAGCCATATAGATAACATTGTGCTGACGCCTGTGGATTCTAACAACACAGCACTAATTGGCTTAAATGCAAGTCAATAGATAAAGTCATGTTGGGGCAGTCAGAAAATAATTAGAAACAAGGTAATCACAGAGGTAAAATATGTATTAATATAACCATGTTTTCTGTGCAAACCTGGGGAATGGGTAATAAAGGGATTATCTATCTTTTAAAACAATAACATTTTTGAGTTGACAGTCCTTTTAAAGGTGCACGGGCCAACCCAGCATATGTGCGTATGCTGATGAAAACCATTAATAACTTTTACTAGAATTGTTTTTTCTAATGAAAGTATATCACAAAAATGCTTTTACTCAAAACTGAGAAGCACCCACACACATTTAATTTTCAACATTTCTATCCCTTTAAGTTAAATTAATGTAATATTAAAATATATATTGCTTTGTTTTTTTTGAAAACCAGATGTTCTTGTACTAAGAAAAAAAAATACTGTTTATACTTTTTAAGCATTTTACAATCCACCAATAGTGTTGTGTTAGTTTTGTTCATTAACTAGTAAGCTTGTATTAGTTAATGAACTAGTTATGTCTATTGGTATCAATATAAAAATTAGATATGCGCATATTTTTATTTTTTACATTCATTTAGTGAAACAATTGCTGAAAATGGTTGCGGTCTGCAGCATTTGGCTATTTCCTACACCAGATTTATTAGAAAATAAAGTGTAGCACACAATTATCTGAATTTGCACTGATATTTGTGTTTTGCACTTTTTTTTCTAATAAATCTGGTGTAGAAAATAGCCGAATTCTGCAGACTGCAGTCATTTTCAATAATATGCATATACCTAATAAATAGCTAGATTACGAGTTTTGAGCGCTATAGGGATTTTAACGAACACCACAAAAGCAACGTTATTTCACCTGCCTATAGCGCTGGTATTGCGAGTTTTAAAAAAGCAGGCTTGTGCGGGCTATATGGTTGCGTTGAGCTCCATACCGCACCGAAAATAAGTGCTGTTTTGACGTGCTTGTGCACAATTTCCCCATAGACATCAATGGGAAGAGCCGGCAAACAAAAAGCCTAACACAAGCGATCGCAGAAACAAAAGCAGCCCCATTGATGTCTATGGGGAAAAAGAAAATAATGTTTAAACCTAACACCCTAACATAAACCCTGAGTCTAAACACTACTAATCTGCCGCCCCAACATCGCCGCCACATACATAATGTTATTAACCCCTAATCTGCCACCCCCAACATTGCCGCCACCTACATAAAACTATTAACCCCTAACCTGATGCTCCCGTTGTCGCCACCACTATACTAAAGTTATTAACCCCTAAACCTCTGGCCTCCCACATCACTACCACTAAATAAATCCATTAACGCCTAAACCTAACCCTAACCCTAACGTAACCCTAACACCCACTAACTTTAACATAATAAAAATATAGCTAAATTAAATTTACAATTATTAACTAAATAAACCTATTAACCCCCCTATTAAGAGTTAGTAACCCTTAAACCGCCAGCCCCTCCACATCGCAACAAGCTAAATTAAAATAAATTAACCACTAAACCTAACCCTAACCCTAAACCTAACCCTAACCCTCCCTAACTTTAACATAATTAAAATAGAGCTAAACTAAAGTTACAATTATTAACTAAATAATACCTGTTTAAAAGTAAATACATACTTACCTGTAAAATAAAACCTAAGCTAGCTACAATATAACTAATAGTTATATTGTAGCTAGCTTAGGTTTTATTTTTATTTCACAGGTAAGTTTGTATTTATTTTAACTAATTTGATAGAATATGTACAGCGCCAATAAAGGCTAAGGGATAAATATAAACACTAAAAACGAAATATACCTGCTAAGGCTGAACAAGAATTTATTATAATTCAACAATATTGGTACCAATAGATAAAATGAGTAAAAAACAGTAATTAAAACAGTTCTTAAAAGCAATGGTAAGGTGGAGTGTTGTGCTGATACACTCACAAAGTGCAAATAGCAATAGAATCCAAGGGGTGAAGAACTAAGATGGTGGAATCCACATTTGCTTGTGGATACACGAATGAACAAAATGTGTAAGCAGCATAAAAATGTATGCGACTTAAATGTGCAACATGATAGTGCAAATGTTGTGCAACATAAGTGAGAGTAATTGTGATCACTAAGTGTATAAAAGATAAGGAAAAAACAATTCACATCAAAAATACAAAAAATCACAATAAAATATAATATATTAATATATTAAAATATTAAAAAGTCCCAATGACACTGCAGTGCAAAAAATAGTAAATCACAGGTGAATAACTGCCATTGAGTGGCAAATGTGGAAAAAGGGTGGTATACCCACGGCAAAAAAGAAGAAATCCAGTGAAAAAACAAAAATGAAAATAAAAATCAAAAAACAAATACAAAAATGATGTTCAACAAAAGGTTAAAAAAGAACAAAAAAGAACAAAAAGAGTATTGTAATCCAAAAAACAGTAAATTAAAAGTCAATCACATGGAGGAACCTTGAATCCTGAGGGGAAGAGTTCCCAGGCGAATCCTTACAACGGTCAGCTCTTTGTCCAAAGTCCTAGAGATGTCCCTGTAAAAAAAGGAGTACCATAGCGTAACAAGTCCTCAAAGTGGTTAAAATAATTGGAATAATGCTTACCAACAGGTCTACGCGTTTCGGCCCCAAAAATAAGGCCTTTATCAAGACTGCAGCAGTCTTGATAAAGGCCTTATTTTTGGGGCCGAAACGCGTAGACCTGTTGGTAAGCATTATTCCAATTATTTTAACCACTTTGAGGACTTGTTACGCTATGGTACTCCTTTTTTTACAGGGACATCTCTAGGACTTTGGACAAAGAGCTGACCGTTGTAAGGATTCGCCTGGGAACTCTTCCCCTCAGGATTCAAGGTTCCTCCATGTGATTGACTTTTAATTTACTGTTTTTTGGATTACAATACTCTTTTTGTTCTTTTTTGTTCTTTTTTAACCTTTTGTTGAACATCATTTTTGTATTTGTTTTTTGATTTTTATTTTCATTTTTGTTTTTTCACTGGATTTCTTCTTTTTTGCCGTGGGTATACCACCCTTTTTCCACATTTGCCACTCAATGGCAGTTATTCACCTGTGATTTACTATTTTTTGCACTGCAGTGTCATTGGGACTTTTTAATATTTTAATATATTAATATATTATATTTTATTGTGATTTTTTGTATTTTTGATGTGAATTGTTTTTTCCTTATCTTTTATACACTTAGTGATCACAATTACTCTCACTTATGTTGCACAACATTTGCACTATCATGTTGCACATTTAAGTCGCATACATTTTTATGCTGCTTACACATTTTGTTCATTCGTGTATCCACAAGCAAATGTGGATTCCACCATCTTAGTTCTTCACCCCTTGGATTCTATTGCTATTTGCACTTTGTGAGTGTATCAGCACAACACTCCACCTTACCATTGCTTTTAAGAACTGTTTTAATTACTGTTTTTTACTCATTTTATCTATTGGTACCAATATTGTTGAATTATAATAAATTCTTGTTCAGCCTTAGCAGGTATATTTCGTTTTTAGTGTTTATATTTATCCCTTAGCCTTTATTGGCGCTGTACATATTCTATCAAACCTGTTCTTTCCTTTGGGGGTTGGTTAGACCCTTTATTTGTACTCAGCACAAGGGATTATCTTAGCGCTTGGCTACCACTCCTTACTTTTCATTTATTTTAACTAAGTAGACTAGTTAGTAAATAATTATTAACTATTTAAAAACTACCTAGTTAAAATAATTAAAAACTTACCTGTGAAATAAAACCTAAGCTGCCTTACACTAAAACCTAAAATTACAAAAAAAATAAACACTAAAATTACTAAAAATAAAAGTAACTAAATTACATTAAAAACCCCCCACTAAATTACAAAAATAAGAAACAAATTATCAAAAATAAAAAAGAATTACAACTAATCTAATTACCCTATCAAAATAAAAAAGCCCCCCCAAAATAAAAAAAACCCTAGCCTACAATAAACTACCAATGGCCCTTAAAAGGGCCTTTTGTGGAGCATTGCCCCAAAGAAATCAGCTCTTTTACCTGTAAAAAAAATACAAACCCCCCCAACAGTAAAACAACCCCCCCAAATAAAATAACTATCTAAAAAAAACTAAGCTCCCCATTGCCCTGAAAAGGGCATTTGTATGGGCATTGCCCTTAAAAGGGCATTTAGCTCTTTTACATGCACAGACCCTAATCTTTAAAAGGGCATTTAGCTCTTTTACATGCACAGACCCTAATCTAAAAATAAAACCCACCATAAAAAACCTTAAAAAAAACATACACTAACCCCCGACGATCCACTTATGTTTCTTGAAGTCTGGCTTGAAGGATCCATCCTGCCTGTGAAGTCATCATCCATGCGGCAACAAGTCTTCATCCAGACGGCCTCTTCGATCTTCATCCAGCAGGCAAAGTCCTCATCCAGGCGGCAAGAAGTCTTCATCCAGATGGCATCCTCTATCTTCATCCATCCGGCACGGAGCATCCTCTTCATATGGTTGCTGCCGTAAACTGGAACTTCAATGCAAGTGACGTTATCCAAGATGGCATCCCTTGCATTCCTATTGGCTGTTAGATTTCAATCAGCCAATAGGATTAGAGCTGCTAAAATCCTATTGGCTGTTATAATCAGCCAATAGGATTTGAGCAGCTCTCATCCTATTGGCTGTTCCAATCAGCCAATAGGATTGAGATCTCATCCTATTGGCTGATTGGAACAGCCAATAGGATTTTAGCAGCTCTAATCCTATTGGCTGATTGAAATATTTCAGCCAATAGGAATGCAAGGGATGTCATCTTGGATGACGTCACTTGCATTGAAGTTCCAATTTACGGTGGCGACGGTATGAAGAGGATGCTCCTCGCCGGATGTTTTCAGGATGGACCCACTCCACGCCAGATGGATGAAGATAGAAGATGCCGTCTGGATGAAGACTTCTTGCCGCCTGGATGAGAACTTCGCTGGCTGGATGAAGATTGAAGAGGCCGCCTGGATGATGACTTCGCCGGCAGGATGGATCCTTCAAGCGTGACTTCAAGAACTGTAAGTGGATCGTCGAGGGTTAGTGGATGTTTTTTTTAAGATTTTTTTTGGTGGGTTTTATTTTTAGATTAGGGTCTTGGCATGTAAAAGAGCTAAATGCCTTTTTAAGGGCAATGCCCAAACAAATGCCCTTTTCAGGGCAATGCGGAGCTTAGGTTTTTTTAGTGTTAGGTTTTTTTATTTTGGGGGGTTTGATGGGTGGGGGGATTTTACTGTTAGGGGGGACTTGGTGTATTTTGGATGTAAAAGAGCTGATTATCTTGGGACAATGCATTAGGGAGACGTTGGTTGTGGGGATGGTGAGTTTTACTGTTGGGGGGTTTGTATTTTTTTTACAGGTAAAATAGCTGATTTCTTTGGGGCAATGCCCCACAAAAGGCCCTTTTAAGGGCCATTGGTAGTTTATTGTAGGCTAGGTTTTTTTTATTTTGATAGGGCTATTAGATTAGGTGTAATTTTTTTTTATTTTTGATAATTTGTTTCTTATTTTTCGTAATTAAGTGTTTTTTTTGTAATTTAGTTATTTTTTGTAATTAGATACTTTTTGTCATTTTTAGAGTAGTGTTAGGATTTTTTAATGTGTAGTTTAGTTTAATTTAATTGGTAGTTAATTTAATTGTAGTTTAATAATTATCTTAGTTTAATTGTTAGTTTAAAATTAATTTATTTAATTTGACAGGTAAGTTTTGTAATGTTAATATAAAGTTAGGGGGTCATTAGATTTAGGGGTTAATAGTTTATTTTAGTATATTTTGTTGTGGGGGGCTTTTGGTTTGGGGGTTAATAGTTTATTTAAGTATATTTCATTGTGGGGGCTTAGGGGTTGAATATTTTTGAGATACAGGAGTTGATTTTCGACTGCAAATCTGACCTGTGCTCTTCAGAAAGCCACGTGTACCTGCATCTTCTGTGTCCTTGTAAGCCTAATCCATAAACATAGTCTGCAGCATGTCTGGGACTACCGCATAAATACCCACCCCAGATTTCTGGGTTAGTAGTGTATTACTACTTCAAATGTACTTATATTCAACACGGGCAACTTAGTTGGGACTACCTATATTGGAAGAAGGCATTGGAGCTATATATCTTCAAATCAGGAAAGCAACATATAGCTCACCCTGGAAGCCTTAGTGATGATTACCAGTACTCGATTATCTCTCAGCTTGCTATTAGGGCATGCTTATGACTACCATGGACAATACTCAAAATTTGACCGAGTTGTGGAGACGCTTGGATGACTACTACAGTGTACTTGCTGACATGCTGCCTGTGCCCCACTGAATACTAATAGATCAACGTCTGATGTTTATATGGTGGCAAACATTCAGCAATCACCACATACCTTTGATGATAGCTATGTGCAGATCACACTTTGAGATTGGAGGTACTGTTAAGGAGCCTTGAGAGGGAAGCGAGAGGGAGATGAGCTACTCTGGGAAGGATCTTCACAGAGACAATTGGATGAAGCGACTAGCAAGCCCCAGTTCTAAAGTGCTGCTTTCTGAGCTTAACACTCTTTCTACTGCTCCTACACAGATTGCAGTTTTTGGGTATCGCTCCCTCAGATCAGAAACTGGTGGAGTCTGCAGTAAAAGCTCTCCCGCCCTCGTATCTGCAATACCCCAGCTCTGAGACCTTTACTTAATATAGATAACTAGTCTATTAATAGAAATATTGCCATGCTGCCAGTGGCTGGGGCAGCGGAGCATATCTACTCTATGTCTATTAGCCAATAGTTTATATTATAAGGTTTATTTAAACTTGGCTCCAGCAAGATAATGTTTTTGTACTATACCAAATCTGCCCCAACTTAACGACATAGCAGCTACGGGTCTATATAGCGTGGGAATAATTTTACATGGAAAAATAGATTATATGATTTAGAGTCTGCACTATTTAGAATTCCCAAGGCTGGGTAAATATAGTAAGCTTACATTCCTTATGCTTGATATTTCATCCTAAATGTGTTCCCTACTTATTCTATTTGTATAGTTTTGCTGGGCTGTTATACTACCACCCAAGACCTCATACTGCTAGTATTTAAGACCCAAGAAAGGTTCTCATGGACATATGTTGGAGTTTTGATATTGCTGTTATATGATAGTATAATGAGTAAATAGATAGCATGTTTTAGATTATATAATACCTAAAGTATTTAAAGATAGTTAAAAATAGCAAGTTTACGCTTCTTTGGCTTGATATTTAATCCCAGGTTTCTTTCCCACCTTTTGAATTTATTTAGTTACTGTGCCCATTGTAATCTAACAAAAGCATTTGCCTGATATATAATACAACGAGAAAAAATATGGTTTATCAGTTGGGATCCAAGAGTGGTCCCCTGTTGTTCATGGCTGCCTTCTATAGCTTTGCATTTCTCATAGTATTAGAAGGTCCAAGAGTGGCCTCATATGTCATTGAGAAGGCATATAGTTTGATTGGCATACATAATGTTTACTAATATGAATGGAAATTGTCACGGAATTGTGCTCTGTTTATCCTGTTTAACGTATACTGGTTGTATGTCTGGAAATTATGCCTTTGCATATTCATATATGGTTTGTATGCTTTGATTTTAACATTAATTTAAAAACAAAAAACAAACCTTTTATTGTTACAGGAACTAATTCTGGACTACTCTATGAGAGCTCACCCTACACTTGACTTCACTTCATCCAACCAAGTAGAACATGTTTTTCAACATTTTCACATTCATTTTGATAGCCTTTTATGACATAACTAGCAAAGATTTATCATCAACCATGAATGACCTCTCTGGTGTTAATGTTTTGTTTGTTAACATGTTCCATGGTTTAAAAGCTGTGTTTTCATAGTTATTTTGACATTTAAATAAATAAAAAAAAGATAAAAGTAAGCACATTTGGTGAAATATGAACCGCGCACGAATGAGATAGAATATAAATAAAAGTTGTGAGAAACACCTAGAAAAAAATAAAAATGTATAAGGACTTCTGATGGATTAATATAGGGTTTATATATATAACAAATCTTACCTGAAAGGCCATTATATTCAGTAATAAAGTATATTTTACCCGTGTTATATTTGTTATTTTACAATAGCATATAAAGTTTTCTATAGGTATTTAGTGCTCTCCTAATACTTAACCAATACATTTTGGAATAACTTACTTGGTGCTAGTTTATGAGTGGAGCATTATTTAGCACTCCCGTTTGAGCATAAACTTAATTAGATGGAGGCTTATTTGCTCTCGACGGGTAACACGTATATCACAAGTTGAAAGTTTGCAAAACCTGAAGCGCGCTAACCAAATATTGCGATCTCATTAACTTCTACTTTCTATAGAAGTCAATAGACAGCGCAGAAGAAAAAACCTAACACCAATCGCTTGGGTTCTAACCCGACAGGAGTTATGAATAGTTCACATTCCAATGTTCTTAGCATATAGAACAATGTACTTTTTATAGTAAATACATATTTCTTTATATATCTTTATATACCTTTACGTATATATTTATTCCTATAGAAATATAGGTATAGATATTTTACATTAACAGTATCACATACAGTATCCCACAAAAGTGAGTAAACCCCTCACATTTTTGTAAATATTTTATTATATATTTTTATGGGACAACACTGAAGAATTGACACTTTGCTACAATGTAAAGTAGTGAGTGTACAGCCTGTATAACAGTGTAAATTTGCTGTCCCCTCAATATAACTCAACACACAGCCATTATGGTCTAAACCGTTGGCAACAAAAGTGAGTACCCTAAGTGGAAATGTCAAAATTGGGCCCAATTAGCCATTTTACCTCCCCGGTGTCATGTGACTCGTTAGTGTTACAAGGTCTCAGGTGTGAATAGGGAGCAGGTGTGTTACATTTGGTGTTATCGCTCTCACACTCTCTCATACTGGTCACTGGAAGTTTAACATGGCACCTCATGGCAGAGAACTCTCTGAGGATCTGAAAAAAAAGAATTGTTGCTCTAAATAAAGATGGGCTAGGCTATAAGAAGATTGCCAAGACCCGGAAACTGAGCTGCAGCCCTGTGGGCAAGACCATACAGGGGTTTCACAGGACAGGTTCCATTCAGAACAGGCCCTGCTATGGTCGACAAAAGAAGTTGAGTGCACCTGCTCAGCGTCATATCCAGAGGTTATCTTTGGAAATAGACATATGAGTGCTGCCAGCATTGCTGCAGAGGTTGAAGGGTTGGGGGGGTCAGCCTGTCAGAGCTCAGACCATACGCCGCACACTGCATCAAATTGGTCTGCATGGCTGTCGTCCCAGAAGAAAGCCTCTTCTAAAGATGATACACAAGAAAGCCCACAAACAGTTTGCTGAAGACAAGCAGACTAAGGACATGGATTACTGGAACCATGTCCTGTGGTCCAATGAGACTAAGATAAACTTATTTGGTTTAGATGGTGTCAAGCGTGTGGTGGCAACTAGGTGAGAAGTACAAAGACAAGTGTGTCTTGCCTACAGTCAAGCATGGTGGTGGGAGTGTCATGGTCTGGGCCTGCATAACTACTGTCGGCACTGTGGATCTACAGTTCATTGAGGAAACCATGAATGCCAACATGTACTGTAACATACTGAAGCAGAGCATGATCCCCTCCTTTCTGAGACTGGGCCACAGGGCAGTATTTCAACATGATAACAACCCCAAAAACACCTCCAAGATGACCACTGCCTTGCTAAAGAAGATGAGGTTAAAGGTGATGGACTGGCCATGCATATCTCCAGAACTAAACCCTATTGAGCATCTGTGGGGCATCCTCAAACGAAGGAGGGGGAGCGTATGGTCTCTAACATCCACCAGCTCTGTGATGTCATCATAGAGGAGTGGAAAAGGACTCCAGTGGCCACCTGTGAAGCTCTGGTGAACTCCATGACCAAGAGGGATAAGGCAGTGCTGGAAAATAATGGTGGCCACATTTCCACTTAGGGGTGTATTCGCTTTTGTTGCCAACGGTTTAGACATTAATCTCTGTGTGTTGAGTTATTTTGAGGGGACAGCAAAGTTGCACTGTTATACAGGCTGTACACTCGCTACTTTACATTGTAATAAAGTGCCATTTCTTCAGTGTTGTCACATGAAAAGATATAATAAAATATTTACAAAAAATGTGAGGGGTGTACTCACTTTTGTGAGATATTGTATATATAGAAATATATATTTAATAATAAAAAGTACATTATTTTCTACATCAAGAAAATAGGAATGAAAAGTATGCGTAATGCTATTTAGGGTTTGCGATTTAGGTCTAATGTGGTCAGGTTAGCGCACATGAAGAATTGCTAACTTCAATGTGTGTTATTGAAATATTACATATAAAATCAATTTAAAAAAAATATTACAAATTATCATACATACTGTAAAATATTCTAAATAACCCTTAGAATGTATCTATATTTTTTACGAGTATAATAATTTTTAATAATTTATGTTAAGATTTTTAAATATTTTAGATTTAATATATCAATAGCGCGCATTGAAAATAGCAATTCTTCATGTGTGCTAACCCAACCTCTTTAGACCTAAATCACTAATCCCAAGGCGCGTTATGCATATTTTACATTCCTATGTTTTTCACATAAAAAATAATGTACTTTTTTATTATTTATTATTATATTTCTATATATATGTGATACTGTTAATGTAAAATATAATTTATACCTACAGTATATATCTAAATGAATAGATATATAGGTAAAAGTATATCTATCTATCTCTCAATCTCTCTCTCTCTCTCTCTCTCTCTATCTATCTATCTACATGTAAAATAGCACCCCAGGAAGATGGTGCAAATAAAGCAGGCTGGAATATCTCAGTCACCTAGCAGACTGACCTCCCGTGGTACACGAACGGCAGGAATGGTGGTCTTCTAATAATTCTCTCCAAAGCAGGATAAACCAATAAAGTGATATATAGCAAGTTGCATGATTAAAACTTACATTTATAAAAAAAAAATACGCAACGCGTTTCTCAGCTAAAAAAGGCTGTTTCATCAGGCTTCATAAAAGTACAAATGTTAAAATGCTATATATAACCAAACAAAGTATTAATTTAAAAAGTAATTGGAAAAATCTGTCTGGGCAGGGAATCACAAACCAATCAAGTGATTTTATGCCATACAAACGAGATAAATTTAAAAACAGATAAAATGACAAATCTATACCAATAAATCTTCAAAGTAGGATAAGAACAAATGTGCAGTCAAAATATTTGAGTAACTTATTGTAGATTAATAGTAAACAAATGAAAATATGTATAGACCAAACTATAACCAATGAGTTCAGTTCATATAAAGATGAAAAGCATAATACTTCACTTATGTCAAGTGCCGCTATTGCTCGCAATAAGTATCTTGTTGCAAAAATGTGCGTTGTATATATTAGAATGTTACATTTTACAGCAGCGATATAGCTGCAGCCTGCATTAAAAAATTAACGAGTTATTGTTTACTGTGAGGGGTGTATTCAGAAAGACAGAATAGTCCCAATCAAAAATGCTTGGAAGGTTGATTCAACCAAATAGGGAGTGATGATGAAGACGTCACAAAGAGACTGTGACTGTTGGGAGGAATTGAGATGTTTCCGTTATCTCTCTGTCTAGCATTACGAGTGGGCCGTCAACAACGTCAGCATGTCAGGAATGGTCACCCCCATCTTGTGATGCAAAACACGTCAGGTCCATACTAAGTGAACTGACCAAACTTAAATACATGTTATAATGTAATAATAAACAGTGTTCATTAATTGGACTCCTGTAAAAAGGTAAATGAGATTGAATATAGAAATAAAAAGGGGTGAAGAGTTGATAGTAGGATGATGACAGGGGCGATGACGGACTGATACATAATGAAAAATAGTATGAAAAGTGTGTGAGTGAGGGTATGGACATAGGAAAAAATGCTAAAGAAGCAAGGTAAAAATTTAAAGATGTGTAAAAGTGGTCCTGAAAAAAGGGATGGGGAAAAGCCAGTGAGTGAGTGTGATCTAAGTGAATGAAGTTGACCTAATGTGCTGAAAAGGACCCGGTGATGAAAAATAGTCATTCTGAATGGGATAATGTTAAAGTAAAATTCAAACATGATTTTAATGATTAAATAGACAAATTAATAATGGGATGACAATGATGGGTTAAAACAAGAAAAGAAAAAAAGAAAGGAGTGAGTGAGTGAGAGAGTGAGTGAGTGAGTGAGAGAGAGAAAAAGGAATGAGTGAGGCGTGTTGGTGTGACAGCTTAATAATGTATAAAGCCCGTGAAAATGGTAATGGTAAGATTTATTTAAATGACTAGGTAGACGACATGAATGTGGACTTGAATAATAAATATGATTGAAATCAGTGAGTGTGGGAGAAAGTGACAAAGTATATATGTGTAAGAAGTGAAGAAAAAATGAGCAAAAAGGGATATGTGGGATTATGATAAGATGCAAAGTGTTTAAGTGAATGATGTTAAGTGTAAAGTGTTTATTTGCATTGCTCTGCAAAATTCCATATTCACATAGGCTTTAATCATGTGTTTATTTAATGTACTTATATGCCAGAAAGGAAGCCAACAATAGGTGCTTCCCTATTTAACATATGGTAATAGACAGTTAGTCTCACATCTCTGTAAGCATTCAAATAAAAAAGGTATCTGGTCAGCTGTTAGACAGTGAGGTGCCAGGAACTCCCTACCTCCAAAGAGACATCCTGAGTTGGCTGGAGGAGGGACTAGCCTAACTAGTTATGTTGATATACACATATACAGTTGAAACTAGTGTGATATAGACTGCTGAGGGTGGGAGCAGATGCTATAGGGCCTCCCATGACTGGAACTTTGGAAAGGGGTTGCAGGTTTGGACAGTGCAATGTGGACCTTTGAGAGCCCAGCAGTCTGGATATCCTGAGCGAACCTTGGACCATAGACCAGTTCTGGAGCAGTCCCTAAAGATCAGAGACCCACAAGCAGGAAGTCTGGGAAGAGTGAGACCCTAAGATATATTGGTTTTAGTATAGTGGTATAATTTGTTTTTTGTCCTTTATGTATGTTTGTATGCTGTTTTTCTTCTACTTAACTTATGTAACAGTGTTTTCATTTATGTACACAATATAACATCTTTTTTATTTATCACTTTTGTGTCTTGATTTTGTCACCTGTTCCCTAGCGAGAAGTTATTAAAAAAAAACTTAACTAAATAAAATGTAGGCTAATAAATCCAGAGACAAGAAATGGATTCTTAAATGTCATATACGGCTAGATTACGAGTTGTGCGTTAGGGTAAAAAAGAAGCGTTAAGAGGTCCTAACGCTGCTTTTTTACGCACGCTGGTATTACGAGTCTTGAAGGGTTAGGGTCACCACACACTTCTTTGGCCTTAACGCAGAACGACTTACGTGAACTTCGTAAAGTCTTTTTTCTATGGGACTTCCATAGCGCTGATATTACGAGTCTGTCCTGGGAGGACAAAACGTGAGTGGTACACCCTCTACCTCCAAGAGTCCTAACCCATTTAAAAGTCAGTAGTTAAGAGTTTTATGGTACAACACCGTAACATAAAACTCATAACTAAAGTGCTAAAAAGTACACTAACACCCATAAACTACCTATTAACCCCTAAACCGAGGACCTCCCACATCGCAAACACTATAATAAAAATTTTAACCCCTAATCTGCCGCTCTGGACACCGTCGCCACCTACATTATATTTATGAACCCCTAATCTGGTGCCCCCAACATCGCCGACACCTACATTATATTTATTAACCCCTAATCTGCCGCCCCCAATGTCGCTGCAACCTACCTACACTTATTGACCCCTAATCTGTCGCCCCCAACATCACCGACACTATAATAAACATATTAACCCCTAAACCGCTGCACTCCCGCCTCACAAACATTAGTTAAATATTATTAACCCCTAATCTGCCATCCCTAACATCGCCGCCACTATACTAAATGTATTAACCTCTAAATCTAATTCCTATTTAAAACCAAATACTTACCTTTAAAATAAACCCTAAGCTAGCTACAACTATAACTAATAGTTAAATTGTATCTATTTTAGGGTTTATTTTTATTTTACAGGCAAGTTTGTATTTATTTTAACTAGGTAGAATAGTTATTAAATAGTTATTAACTATTTAATAACTACCTAGCTAAAATAAATACAAAAGTACCTGTAAAATAAAACCTAACCTAAGTTACACTAACACCTAACACTACACTATAATTAAATAAATTAACTAAATAAAATACAATTCCCTAAATTAAATTAAATTAGCTAAAGTAAAAAAAAACACTAAATTACAGAAAATAATAAATACATTACAGATATTTAAACTAATTACACCTAATCTAATAACCCTATCAAAATAAAAAAGCCCCCCAAAAGTAAAAAAAACCCTAGCCTAAACTAAACTACCAATAGCCCTTAAAAGGGCCTTTTGCGGGGCATTGCCCCAAAGTAATCAGCTCTTTTACCTGTAAAAAAAAATATACAAACAACCCCTCCAACAGTAAAACCCACACAACCAACCCCCCAAACAACTGAAAAGGGCATTTGGATGAGCATTGCCCTTAAAAGGGCAGTTAGCTCTTTTGCAGGCCCAAAGTCCTAACCTAAAAATAAAACCCACCCAATACACCATTAAAAAAAACCTAACACTAACCCCCTGAAGATTGACTTACGGGGATAAGTCTTCATCCAAGCCAGGCCGAAGTCCTCAACGAAGCCGGAAGAAGTCTTCATCCAAGCCGGGCGAAGTGGTCCTCCAGATGGGCAGAACTCTTCATCCAGATGGCATCTTCTATCTTCATCCATCCAGCGCGGAGCGGGTCCATCTTCAAGACATCTGACGTGGAGCATCCTCTTCATCTGATGACTAAAGATGAATGAAGGTACCTTTAAGTGACGTCATCCAAGATGGCGTCCCTTAGATTCTGATTGGCTGTTAGAATTCTATCAGCCAATCGGAATTAAGGTAGAAAAATTCCTATTGGCTGATGCAATCAGCCAATAGGATCTAAGTTCAATCCTATTGGCTGATCCAATCAGCCAATAGAATGTGAGCTCAATCCTATTGGCTGATTGGATCAGCCAATAGGATTGAACTTCAATCCTATTGGCTGATTGCATTAGCCAATAGGATTTTATCTACCTTAATTCCGATTGGCTGATAGAATTCTATCAGCCAATCAGAATCTAAGAGACGCCATCTTGAATGACGTCACTTAAAGGCACCTTCATTCATCTTTAGTCGTCGGATGAAGAGGATGCTCCGCGTTGGATGTCTTGAAGATGGATCCGCTCCACGCCGGATGGATGAAGATAAAAGATGCCGTCTGGATGAAGACTTCTGCCCGTCTGGAGGACCACTTCGCCCGGCTTGGATGAATACTTCTCCCGGCTTTGTTGAGGACTTCTGCCCGGCTTGGATGAAGACTTCTCTCGTAAGTTGACCTTCAGGGGGTTAGTGTGTATTTTAAGGGTGTATTGGGTAGGTTTTATTTTTAGGTTAGGGTTTGGGCCTGCAAAAGAGCTAACTGCCCTATTCAGGGCAATGGGGAGCTTAGTTTTTTTTAGATAGTATTTTATTTGGGGGGTTGGCTGTGTGGGTGGTGGGTTTTACTGTTTGAATGTTGTTTGTATTTTTTTTACAGGTAAAAGAGCTGATTACTTTGGGGCAATGCCCCGCAAAAGGCCCTTTTAAGGGCTATTGGTAGTTTAGTTTAGGCTAGGTTTTTTTTTTTTGGGGGGGGGCTTTTTTATTTTGATAGGGCTATTAGATGTATTTTGATAGGGTTATAAGGTGTAATTAGTTTAAATATCTGTAATTTGTTTATTATTTTCTGTAATTTAGTGTTTTTTTGTACTTTAGCTAATTTAATTTAATTTAGGTAACTGTATTTAATTTAGTTAATTTATTTAATTATTGTGTAGTGTTAGGTGTTAGTGTAACTTAGGTTAGGTTATATTTTACAGGTACTTTTGTATTTATTTTAGCTAGGTAGTTATTAAATAGTAACTATTCTACCTAGTTAAAATAAATATAAACTTGCCTGTAAAATAAAAATAAACCCTAAGCTACAATGTAACTATTAGTTATATTTTAGCTATCTTAGGGTTTATTTCAGGGCCGGTGCTAGGATTTTTGGCCACACAGGCGAGGATACATTTTGCCGCCCCCCCCCACACGATTACATACTATCCCATTGCTAGTTAAAGGGATATGTAGCCCAATTTTTTATATTATGATTCAGATAGAGCATGACATTTTAAGCAACTTTCTAATTAACTCCTATTATGAATTTTCTTTGTTATTTTGGTAACTATTTGAAAAGCAGGAATGTAAGCTTAGGACTCAGCCCATTTTTGGTTCAGTTTCTGGGTAGCACTTGCTGATTGGTGGCTAAATTAAAATCAAACAGTAGTAGTGCTGCATAGCACATCACTAACACACAGTCAAAGACACTAACACATATACACAAACATACACTAACACAGACACTAACACATATACACAAACATACACTAACACAGACACTAATACACATATACACTCACACTGACACACAGTCAGACACTAATACACATATACACACACACTGACACACAGTCACAGACACTAATACACACGTCACTGACACAGTCAGACACTAATACACACACACAATGACACACAGTAACAGACACTAATACACACGTCACTGACACAATCAGACACTAATACACATATACACACACACTGACACACAGTCAGACACTAATACACACACACACTGACACACAGTCACAGACACTAATACACACATCACTGACACACAGTCAGACACTAATACACATATACACACACACACTAGCACACAGTCACAGACACTAATACACACGTCACTGACACACAGTCAGACACTAATACACATATACACATACACTAACACACAGTCACAGACACTACATTGTAAAATGCCCCTAAATAACAGCAAATATTTAATGCATTTGGTCAATACTCTCTAAACAAGGAGTGGGAACTCTTTTAAAAGTTGCTTATAGTAAATAGGGCTCAGCAAAAGCTATTTTTTTATAACCACCCCCCCCCCCTTCCCACACTCAAAGATAAAAGAAGTGTTATAGGGGGAAGGTTAAAGAAGGGAGCAATTATGTGATATCTGCAAGTCAGTAAACGTCTGAAATATCAGCAAAGCTGTATAAAAAAACAATTTCCCTTCAGCTACCATATAGTAGTAATACACCTGAAAGTAAAATGATTATGTAGCTTGCATATAAACAAAATGTTTGTTTTGGCATGGTGGGATAGTGAACCGATTCCTAACACACACAAGCACTTCTGGACCCTATTTCTTCCTGTTAGGACATCTGGAAACTAATTTACTGCTTGTACAGTACAGTTCAGAACTAACCTTCGTGGCTCCTGTGACCTGTCTGCCTGTCTGTCACATCTCAGTGAGTTCTTCCCGCGCTGCAGTTCAAGCTGTCTGGGGTGAGATGCCCCTCCCCCCTCCACAGGCTCATGTGTAAATACACTGCCTTTACAGCCTGCCGTTCCACCTCTGCTCAGCTCAGCTGCTAGCTAAGTATAAGATGTGATACTGTCGCGTCACCTAGAGCAATCAGCTAAGCTACCCATGCTAACTGTTAACCCTTCAAACAGTTTGAGTTAGTTAAAAAAAAAAAACATTAAAAAATTATTTTCTGCAGTAGCATTTTTTAGTAAAAATAAATATTACCTAACTGTTCCTCATTCCTGTCGCGATAGCACCTACCTTTATTTAAAGCAAGCTGCGCTGGTCTTTTCTGACAGTGGGCATCCTGGAAAATACTTGCTGAAAGAATGCTGTGTGTGTAAATAGAGTGCGAACAGTGCGATGCGTGGGTCCCGATGTTTAACATTTCAGTAACCTGTGTAAGAATAAATGCTGAAGCTGTGTAGCCCTGCAGTCTATTTTTTCTCTCTTTATCATTTAATTTATATGGTCACCCTATATCATATTAATTTCTCTCAGTAATACACAGTGCATGATGGTAGCACTGCTCTGCATAGCAGAGTCTGAGATAAACACACACCGTTTGGCAGTCAGCAGCATAGGAGCCTCCGAGCCAGGGGGAAGACTCGATTGTATCTATGTGCGTCTCTCCAGCTGAAGTTACTGTTTGATGCATAGAATCAGAATGCGCTGCTGCTCCGGTACCGGCAAATGACCTGTCACCTTAACATTTAACACTCACAGCCATGCAGCTCAGCCAATGAGTGGGACCAAGGTAGTGAGTCAGTGAGTTACACATGTAGCGCGGCGCAGACAGAAAGGGGTGGGTGGAACACAGACTGACTGAACCATATTAAAAGGTAAGGGCTCAAGAAAAAAAAATACATTAAGGTGTTCGTTTTTTTCTAGCAGATATTACCAGTACAGCAAACTAAAATACAGGACTCTCTGGTCAAATACCAGTCACCAACCCTTAGTCACCCTGCGCACATAAAACATTTTTCACTCACACTGCTTTCCCAATGCCGGCAGCCAGGCAGATCAGGCACCCCCCCTGCTGAGGCGCCCTAAGGCAGCTGCCTAATTTGCCTTACACAAACGCCGGCCCTGGTTTATTTTATAGATAAGTGTTTAGTTTTAAATAGGAATTATTTAGTTAATGATAGGAATTTTTATTTAGATCTATTTTAATTATATTTAAGTTAGGGGGTGTTAGGGTTAGGGTTAGACTTTGATTTAGAGGTTAATACATTTAGTATAGTGGCGGCAGCATTGAGGGCGGCAGATTAGGGGTTACTAAATGTAGGTAGGTGGCGGCAATGTTAGGGACGGCAGATTAGGGGTTAATAAAAATTTAACTAATGTTTGCGAGGCGGGAGTGAGGCAGTTTAGGGGTTAATATGTTTATTATAGTGGCGGCGACGTTGGGGGCGGCAGATTAGGGGTTAATAAATATAATGTAGGTGGCGACGATGTCGGGGGCAGCAGATTAGTGTTAATAAGTGTAAGATTAGGGGTGTTTAGACTCGGGGTTCATGTTAGGGTGTTAGTTGTAGACATAACTTTTATTTCCCCATAGGAATCAATGGGGCTGCGTTAGTGAGTTTTACGCTGCTTTTTTGCAGGTGTTAGACTTTTTCTCAGCCGGCTCTCCCCGTTGATTCCTATGGAGAAGTCGTGCACGAGCATGTACGACCAGCTCACCGCTGACTTAAGCAGCACTGGTATTGGAGTGCGGTAATGAGCAAAATTTTGCTCAACGCTCACTTCTTGTCTTTTGACAACAGGTTTCTGAAAACTCGTAATACCAGCGCTGCAGGTAAGTGAGTGGTGAGAGAAAACTGCTCGTTAGCACCGCATAGCCTCTAACGCAAAACTCGCAATCTAGGCCATAGTGATTATGAGCTAATATGATTGGTTCTTTCGTATACAGATAATAAAATGCCTCTATAGACATCAAAACATCACTCAAAGCTGAATGAAAAAGAAGGAAAATAAATGTATGAAATCTATCAATAGTATGTAGTTTATACTGTTGTTAATCATCCAGCTGCCATGTTTTGCTAGCATAATGACTGTAGCTAGCTGTGGCCTTTTTTACATATTTGCAGATGATTAATTATCAGCAGACGTTAACCATTCATTTTTCTATTTTAATGGTTAACATCTTGCGTCAGTTTACATTTTTTCCGCTTAGCACTTGCTAAATATTGGCAGCTGTTTACTGTTACCAGTTTTCACCTACATCAACAGGAACAGATAAATGATAGTTTGCTTAAAGTTTACATTTCACAAATTGTCATTTAACCGCTGCCAATTTTTGACCAAAAATTACGCCTCACAAAAGGAAATGCTAAGGCAGAAAGATTGAGCAAATCTGTGGGAAAAGATGTTCGAAAAAAATATTAAAAATGTTGAGGTTTTAATCCCTTTATACAAAGTCTAATAATCATTTAGATGTATTCAATTCATCTTTTGTATCCCAACACTATCCTTATGAGGGTTAAATAATCTTTTTTAAAAAAAAATATTTATTTATATACAACAGTATGTATGAATAATCTGATTGTACATACATTTATCATTGACATTGTGATAAAAATGAACAAAATTAGACAAAAATATGTCTGCAATCCACATAGCAGAAAAAACATGTCATACAATTGCCAATACAGCGATATATACAAATATACAAATGATCTCATTGTACAAAATTTCATAATTGACATTATGATAAAAGTGTACAAGAACAGATAAAAATATGTCTGCAATTAACCTAGTAAAAGAAAAAATGTCAAATGTAACAACAGATAATGTTGTATTTTTTCATGAAAGAATTCCCACCCCCTAAATAACGAAATGAAATATACAAACAAACAAAAAAAACACAACAAAAAATCCCCCAATAAATTAATAAATAAATAAATAATTAAATATGTTTTATATATATATATATATATATATATATATAAAATATATTAATCATATTAAAAAACAAAATTTATGCTTACCTGATAAATTTATTTCTCTTGTGGTGTATCCAGTCCACGGATTCATCCATTACTTGTGGGATATTCTCCTTCCCAACACGAAGCTGCAAGAGGATCACCCACAGCAGAGCTGTCTATATAGCTCCTCCCCTAACTGACACCTCCCAGTCATTCGACCGAAGACAAGCAAGAGAAAGGAGAAACTATAGGGTGCAGTGGTGACTGTAGTTTAAAAATAAAAAACACCTGCCTTAAAATGACAGGGTGGGCCGTGGACTGGCTACACCACAAGAGAAATAAATTTATCAGGTAAGCATAAATTTTGTTTTCTCTTGTAAGGTATATCCAGTCCATGGATTCATCCATTACTTGTGGGATACCAATACTAAAGCTATAGGACATGGATGAAGGGAGGAACAAGGCAGGCGCTTAAACTGAAGGCACCACTGCCTGTAAGACCTTTCTCCCAAAAATAGCCTCCGAAGAAGCAAAAGTATCAAATTTGTAGAATTTAGAAAAAATATGAAGCGAAGACCAAGTCGCCGCCTTACAAATCTGTTTAATAGAAGCCTCATTTTTAAAAGCCCATGTGGAAGCTACTGCTCTAGTGGAATGAGCTGTAATTCTTTCAGAAGGCTGCTGGCCAGCAGTCTCATAAGCTAATCGGATTATACTTCTTGACCAAAAAGAAAGAGAAGTTGCTGAAGCCTTTTGGCCTTTCCTCTGTCCAGAGTAGACAACAAACAATGCAGATGTTTGACGAAAATCTTTAGTAGCTTGTAAATAAAACTTTAAAGCACGAACCACGTCAAGATTGTGTAATAGACTTTCCTTCTTTGAAGAAGGATTAGGACACAGTGACGGAACAACAATCTCCTGATTGATATTCTTATTAGATACCACCTTAGGAAGAAACCCAGGTTTGGTACGCAATACTACCTTATCTGCATGGAAGATCAGATAAGGGGAATCACACTGCAAGGCAGATAACTCTGAAACTCTTCGAGCTGAAGAGATAGCTACCAAAACAGAACTTTCCAAGATAAAAGCTTGATATCTATGGAATGCAGAGGTTCAAACGGAATCCCTTGAAGAACTTTAAGAACTAAATTTAAACTCCATGGCGGAGCAACAGGTTTAAACACTAAAGCCTGACAAAACGCCTGAACATCTGGAACATCCGCCAGACGCTTGTGCAAAAGAATAGATAGAGCAGAAATCTGTCCCTTTAAGGAACTAGCTGACAATCCCTTCTCTAATCCTTCTTGGAGAAAAGATAATATCCTGGGAATCCTGCCTTTACTCCATGAGTAACCCTTGGATTCACACCAATGAAGATATTTACACCATATCTTATGATAGATTTTCCTGGTGACAGGCTTTCAAGCCTGAATTAAGGTATCAATGACCAACTCGGAAAATCCACGCTTTGATAAAATCAAGCGTTCAATCTCCAAGCAGTCAGACACAGAGAAATTAGATTTGGATGTTTGAAGGGACCTTGAAGTAGAAGGTCCTGCCTCAGCGGCAGAGTCCATGGTGGAAAGGATGACATGTCCACCAGATCTGCATACCAAGTCCTGCGTGGCCACGCAGGAGCTATCAAAATCACCAAAGCTCTCTCCTGCTTGATCATGGCAATCAGACGAGGGAGCAGAGGAAATGGTGGAAACACATATGCCAGGCTGAAGGACCAGGGCGCTGCTAGAGCATCTATCAGCGCTGCCTGGGGATCCCTTGACCTGGACCCGTAACAAGGAAGCTTGGCGTTCTGACGAGATGCCATGAGATCCAGTTCTGGTTTGCCCCATAGTTGAATCAGCTGGGCAAATACCTCTGGATGGAGCTCCCACTCCCCCCGATGAAAAGTCTGCCGACTTAGAAAATCCGCCTCCCAGTTCTCTACTCCTGGGATATGGATAGCTGAGAGATGGCAAGAGTGAACCTCTGCCCATAGAATTATCTTTGGAACCTCCAACATTGCCAGGGGGCTTCTTGCTCCCCCCTTATGGTTGATATAGGCTACAGTCGTGATATTGTCCGACTGAAATCTGATGAACCTGACTGCAGCTAGCTGAGGCCAAGCCTGAAGAGCATTGAATATCGCTCCTAGTTCCAGAATGTTTATAGGAAGGAGTGCCGCCTCCTGAGTCCACGAGCCCTGAGCCTTCAGGGAGTTCCAGACTGCACCCCAGCCCAGAAGGCTGGCATCTGTCATTACTATAGTCCAATCTGGCCTGCGGAAGCTCATCCCCTTGGATAGATGGACCCGAGATAGCCACCAGAGAAGAGAATCCCTGGTTTCTTGATCCAGATTTAGTAGAGGGGACACCTCTGTGTAATCCCCATTCCACTGACTGAGCATGCAAAGTTGCAGCGGTCTGAGATGTAGGCGGGCAAACGGTACTATGTCCATTGCCGCTACCATTAAACCGATTACTTCCATACACTGAGCCACTGAAGGACGAGAAGTGGAATAAAGAACACGGCAAGAGTCTAGAAATTTTGACAATCTGGCCTTCGTTAGGTAAATCTTCATTTCTACCGAATCTATCAGAGTCCCTAGGAATGAAACTTTTGTTAGAGGTGATAGAGAACTCTTTTCTTCGTTCACCTTCCACCCATGGGACCTCAGAAATGCCAGAACAATGCCCGTACGGGACATGGCGATTTGAAAAGTCGATGCCTGTATCAGAATGTCGTCTAAGTAAGGGGCTACTGCTATACCCCGCGGCCTTAGGACTGCTAGGAGGGACCCTAGAACCTTTGTAAAGATTCTTGGTGCCGTGGCCAACCCGAAGGGAAGAGCCACAAACTGGTAGTGCCTGTCTAGAAAGGCAAACCTGAGAAAACGATGATGATCTTTGTGTATCAGGATGTGAAGATAAGCATCCTTTAAGTCTACGGTAGTCATATATTGACCCTCCTGGATCATAGGAAGGATGGTTCGAATAGTCTCCATCTTGAAGGATGGGACTCTGAGAAATTTATTTAAGATCTTGAGATCTAAGATTGGTCTGAATGTTCCCTCTTTCTTGGGAACTACAAAAAGATTTGAATAGAAGCCCTGCCCCTGTTCCTCCTGCGGAACTGGGTGGATCACTCCCATAACTAGGAGGTCTTGAACACAATGTAAGAATGCCTCTCTCTTTATCTGGTTTGCAGATAAATGTGAGAGATGAAATCTCCCTTTTGGGGGATAGGTTTTGAATTCCAGAAGATAACCCTTGGACACAATTTCCAATGCCCAGGGATCCTGGATATCGCTTGCCCAAGCCTGGGCGAAGAGAGAGAGTCTGCCCCCTACTAGATCCGTTTCCGGATCAGGGGCTGCTCCTTCATGAAGTCTTAGAGGCAGCAGCAGGCTTTTTGGCCTGTTTCCCCTTGTTCCAAGCCTGGTTAGGTCTCCAGACCGGCTTAGACTGGGCAAAAGTTCCCTCTTGTTTTGTGTTAGAGGAAGTTGAAGCTGCGCCACTCTTGAAGTTTTGAAAGGGCCGAAAACTAGACTGTTTGGTCCCAAATTTGTTGGACCTATCTTGAGGAAGGGCGTGACCTTTTCCTCCAGTGATGTCAGAAATGATCTCCTTCAGTCCAGGCCCGAATAGGGTCTGTCCTTTGAAGGGAATGTTGAGAAGTTTAGACTTTGAAGTCACGTCAGATGTCCAGGATTTAAGCCATAGCGCCCTACGCGCCTGAATAGCAAAACCTGAATTTTTAGCCGTTAGCTTAGTTAAATGAACAACGGCGTCAGAAACAAAAGAATTGGCTAGCTTCAGAGCCTTAAGCTTGTCAAAAATATCTTTCAACGGGGTTTCAACCTGTAGAGCCTCCTCTAGAGACTCAAACCAGAAAGCTGCAGCAGCAGTGACTGGAGCAATGCATGCAAGAGGCTGGAGAATAAAACCTTGTTGAATAAAAATTTTCTTAAGATAACCCTCTAATTTTTTATCCATTGGATCTAGAAAAGCACAACTGTCCTCGACAGGGATAGTGGTACGCTTAGCTAGAGTAGAAACTGCTCCCTCCACCTTAGGGACCGTCTGCCATAAGTCCCGTGTAGCGGCGTCTATAGGAAACATCTTTTTAAAAACAGGAGGGGGAGAGAACGGTACACCTGGTCTATCCCATTCCTTAGTAATAATTTCAGAAAACCTCTTAGGGATTGAAAAAACATCAGTGTAAGTAGGTACTGCATAGTATTTATCCAATCTACATAATTTCTCTGGGACTACAATAGTGTCACAGTCGCCCAGAGTTGCTAAGACCTCCCTGAGCAATATGTGGAGGTGCTCAAGTTTAAATTTAAATGTAGACATATCAGAATCAGGTTGAAGTATCTTCCCAGAATCAGAAAAATCACCCACAAATTGAAGCTCCCCTGCTTCAGCTTCAGTACATTGTGAGGGTGTATCAGACATAGCCACTAAAGCGTCAGAGAGCTCTGTATTTGTTCTAGTCCCAGAGCTGTCTCGCTTTCCTTGCAATCCTGGCAGTTTAGATAATACCTCTGTAAGGGTATGATTCATAACTGCCTCCATGTCTTGCAAGGTATACGCAATGGGCGCGCTAGATGTACTTGGCGTCCCCTGAGCGGGATTTATAGGTTCTGACACGTGGGCAGAGTTAGACGGCATAACTTCCTCCTTGTCAATTTCTTCTGGTGATAAATTTTTTAAAGCCAGAATATGGTCTTTGTAATCTATAGTAAAATCAGTGCATTTGGTACACATTCTAAGAGGGGGTTCCACAATGACTTCTAAACATAATGAACAATGAGTTTCCTCTATGTCAGACATGTTTAAACAGACTAGTAATGAGGCCAGCAAGCTTGGAAAACACTTTAATAACTGTGAACAAGCAAAAAATAAAAACGGTACTGTGCCTTTAAGAGAAAAAATCAATTACAGAAACTGCAAAACAGTGAAAAAAGCAGTACATTTTACGAAATTTTTACAGTGTGTATAATAGACTGAAATAGCATTGCACCCACTTGCAAATGGATGATTAACCCCTTAGTTTCAAAACCGGATAAAAAAAATGATCTAAACGTTTTAAACAGTCACAACCAACTGCCACAGCTCTACTGTGGCTCCTACCTGCCCATACAACGACTTTGGAAGGCACAAAAACCCTTTATAGAGGTCCTATATGTTCAGGGGACTCCTTCAGGGAAGCTGGATGTCTCAAGCTGCAAAAACTACTGTGCAATTTAGGCGCGAAAATAGGCCCCTCCCAACCTGTACTCACAGTGAGAGGGCCTTAAAAAACTATCCTTAGGCAAAATCTAGTCAGACATGTTGAAAACTGGGCCCCAGAATAAAGTTTTATCACCAATTTGTAATAAACATTTATATACCTCAAGCAAACGTTATATCTTTTCAGTAATGAGAGTAAATAACAAAAATATTACCATTTACAGCAAGCATGATACCAGTCATTATTAAATCACTGTAATCAGGCTTACCTTAAATAAATCCGGTATTGTCAGCATTTTCTAGCTTATCATCTCTCTAGAAAAATTTAAAACTGCACATACCTCAGAGCAGGAGACCCTGCACTCTATTCCATCAGCTGAAGTTACCCATCTCTTCAGTTATGTGTGAGAACAGCCATGGATCTTAGTTACAAACCGCTAAGATCATCAAAAAACCACAGGCAGACTCTTCTTCAACTTTCTGCCTGAGGCTAAAATAGTACATCTCCGGTACCATTTGAAAATAATAAACTTTTGATTGAAGATAAACTACATTAATGCACCACATCTCTCTAGCTACTTCCCTTGTCGAGAGCTGCAAGAGAATGACTGGGAGGTGGCAGTTAGGGGAGGAGCTATATAGACAGCTCTGCTGTGGGTGATCCTCTTGCAGCTTCCTGTTGGGAAGGAGAATATCCCACAAGTAATGGATGAATCCGTGGACTGGATACACCTTACAAGAGAAATAGAGTATCACCAGAATATAGGGTATGAATCTAATTGAATTCTTTAAAGGAATGAGGGGGAGCCATGGGATTTATACAATACTTGAATCTGGGATTCTGGCGGGAGTGATAGAATAACTCCTGTCTATTTAGCTAAGAAGGCATGCATTTTAGTCTCTTCATATATCATCGGGTCAGATTGGTCGATTATCATTTGCATATTATCTATAAAAACTCTGATCCCAGGTGAACCTTTGCTCTTCCATGTATTAAAGATCATCTGTCTAGCAACAAAGATGGCAGTGTTAATTAGATGTTTATTCTGTGTTGAGTTCTGATCAACTAGAAAAAAATATGAGAGCAGTGAAATTTAATTTTAGGGTCTATAAACTTATTAAGCCAATATTCAATCGATAGCCAGAATCTTTGGATTTTTAGACATGACCAAAAGGCATGTATCAAATTGGAATTCTAGAGATGACACCTGGGACAATATTTAGATTGGCCAGAGCTCAATTTGGCCATATTATATAGAGTAAGATAAGATCTATTGATCAATTTTGTATGTGATGCTCTCATGGAGATAGATTTAGTATATTTAGCTGCGAGTATGACATTTTTACTGAACTGTTCTTGATCTATGTCTGGAATCTCATTGACCCATTTGAGAAATAGAACCTCCAGCCTAGCTCTGGAGTTATATTCTGCTAATAAATTATAAATCATAGAGATGGAGTGTATTCCAGCACTGTAACATCTAATTATTGTTTCTAGCTCCCCAGATCCCATGTATGACGTTGCGAGTATTTTTGTGAATTGATAAAGTGACAGATTTGCAGATGTTTTGAGATTGATTGATTTATATGCAGAATTCCACATATTTTATTCCATGCCGATATTATGTTTAGCATGGTATATTTAAGAATTTTTCCCTTGTAGGATTGTGCGGTAATTTTATGTAGCAAAGCTTTTAAAGATAGAGGGAAGATTAGGGCCTCCTTCTTAGCACCATGAGTGATATAGTTAGCTCCTGAAAGTCAATCCAAAGCAACCTTTTCTAAACAAGCTAAATTATATAATCTAATATTAGGAAGTGTAAATCCTCCATTATTTTTTGGAAGAGATAGATTGGCTATTGATATGCAAGCATTTTGTTTTCCCCAGAGGAATTTTGAACACTGAGAGTTGAAGTTAGAGATATCTTTGTTATGTACAAATACAGGTATATTTTGTAGGAATAATAAAATCTTAGGGAATAGTATCATTTTAATCAGTGTGATCTTGGCTGAAAGAGATAAAGGTAATTTTCCCCAATTCTTAAGAGTGATATCACATTTCTGCCATAGAGGAGGAAAATTATTTTAAACCAATCATGAGGATTTTTAGTAAGATTAATCCCCAGGTATTTGGTCCTAATATCCGCTTGAATAAAAGGATTATTTACATACAGTTGTGCTCATAAGTTTACATACCCTGGCAGAATTTAGGATTTCTTGGCCATTTTTCAGAGAATATGAATGATAACACAAAAACTTTTCTTTCACTCATGATTAGTGTTTGGCTGAAGCCATTTATTATCAATCAACTGTGTTTACTCTTTTTAAATCATAATGACAACAGAAACTACCCAAATGACCCTGATAAAAAGTTTACATACCCTGGTGATTTTGGCCTGATAACATGCACACAAGTTGACATAAAGGGGTTTGAATGGTTATTAAAGGTAACCATCCTCACCTGTGATCTGTTTGCTTGTAATTAATGTCTGTGTATAAAAGGTTAATGAGTTTCTGGACTCCTGACAGATCCTTGCATCTTTCATCCAGTGCTGTACTGACATTTTTGGATTCTGAGTCATGGGGAAATATAAAGAATTGTCAAAGGATCTGTGGGAAAAGGGTAGTTGAACTGTATAAATCAGGAAAGGGATATACAAAGATATCCAAGGAATTGAGAATGCAAATCAGCAGTGTTCAAACTCTAGTCAAGAAGTGGAAAATGAGGGGTTCTGTTTGATAACATACTGCATTCATCTTGCCATCAATTCTAACCAAATTTCCTGTGCCTTTGTAGCTCACACATCCCCAAAACATCAGCGATCCACCTCCGTGTTTCACAGTAGGAATAATGTAACTTTCATCATAGGCCTTATTGACTCATCTCCATATGTAGCGTTTATGGTTGTGGCAAAAAAGCAAAATTTTGGTCTCATCATTTCAAATGACTTTGTGCTAGAAGGTTTGAGGCTTGTCTCTGTGCTGTTTGGCGTATTGTAAGCAGGATACTTTGTGGCATTTGCGTACTTATGGCTTTCTTCTGGCGACTCGACCATGCAGCCCATCTTTCTTCAAGTGCCTCCTTATTGTGCATCTTGAAACAGCCACACTACATGTCCTGTATTTCACGTGATGTTATTTGTGGGTTTGTCTTTGCATCCCGAACAATGTTCCTGGCAGTTGTGGCTGAAATTTTAGTTGGTCTACCTACAATGAGATCATTTGTATATTTGTATATATCGCTGTATTGGCAAT
The DNA here is from genome assembly GCF_027579735.1 of Bombina bombina. NCBI lineage: Eukaryota > Metazoa > Chordata > Amphibia > Anura > Bombinatoridae > Bombina > Bombina bombina. The sequence goes on from NC_069499.1 coordinate 671,507,665, forward strand.
TGTATGACATGTTTTTTCTGCTATGTGGATTGCAGACATATTTTTGTCTAATTTTGTTCATTTTTATCACAATGTCAATGATAAATGTATGTACAATCAGATTATTCATACATACTGTTGTATATAAATACATTTTTAAAAAAAAAATAGATTATTTAAACCTGATAAGGATAGTGTTGGGATACAAAAGATGAATTGAATACATCTAAATGATTATTAGACTTTGTATAAAGGGATTAAAACCTCAACATTTTTAATATTTTTTTCGAACATCTTTTCCCACAGATTTGCTCGATCTTTCTGCCTTAGCATTTCCTTTTGTGAGGCGTAATTTTTGGTCAAAAATTGGCAACGGTTAATTGACAATTTGTGAAATGTAAACTTTATGCAGAACCCCTCATTTTCCACTTCTTGATTAGAGTTTGAACACTGCTGATTTGCATTCTCAATATATTTTTTTTATCCCTTTCCTGTTTTATTAAGTTCAACTACCTATTTCCCATAGGTCCTTTGACAATTCTTTTTCTTTCCCCATGACTCAGAATCCAGAAACGTCAGTGCAGCACTGGATGAAAGATGCAAGGGTCTGTCAGGAGTCCAGAAACTCATTGACCATTTATACACACACACTAATTACAAGCAAACAGATCACAGGTGAGGATGGTTACCTTTAATAGCCATTCAAACCCCTTTGTGTCAACTTGTGTGCATGTTATCCGGCCAAAATCGCCAGGGTATGTAAACTTTTGATCAGGGTCATTTGGGTAATTTCTGTTGTCATTATGTTTTAAAAAGAGTAAACACAGTTGATTGATAATAAATGGCTTCAGCTAAACACTAACCACGAGTGAAAGAAAAGTTTTTGTGTTATTCATATTCTTTGAAAAATGGCCAAGAAATCATGAATTCTGCTAGGGTATGTAAACTTATGAGCACAACTGTAGCTGTGTCCTTATGCTTATTTATCCATAAGATTTCAGACTTTTTTTAAAATTTTTAATATACCCGGAAAAATAACTATAATTGGCAATTATATTAAGGAGGATTGGGATATTTGTAGAAGAGAGAACAAAGAGGCGTCACAATGGCCTAGTACCACCAACACAGGGACAATCAATCTCATGAAAGAAAGGTACTCACAGACGTAATGCACTAGTTGGGCAGGCTGGAACTTTAGCAGTAGTCTAGCTCACTGAAACATGACCCAGCTCCAATTCAAGCCAGGGAGTATCCACGGATATCTACTCCAAATCTTGTTCTGCTAAAATAGAATACACCACCATAGCCTAGTACTGCATGGCAAGGTAAATTTGTAAGGTAGACAAAAACACACTTACAAAACGAAAAACACCTCCAGGTGCAATATAGGCGGACTGGGACTTCTCAGCCCCCCAGCTGACTGCAAGCTTATCCAACAGGAAAAACTTCAAAAAACAGGATTCAGGATAATGGTATCCAAATAACACCAGCAAGTGTATAGGTTAAAATCAATAATACTTTATTAAGAGTGACATGTTTCTCAAACGTTATGTGGCTGTTTCCTCAGGCTAATACATCCAACCTGTCCCACTAGCACCATTGGGTGCATCACGTCTGTGAGTACCTTTCTTTCATGATATTGATTATCCCTGTGTTGGTGGTACTAGGCCATTGTGGCGCCTCTGTGTTCTCTCTTCTACAGCTCTCACTGCTTCAGGATTTGACCATCCTATGACAGAGAGCTGCCTCTAATTGGAGTACATTTTCTGGACTTTTCTGTTTATATTTTTCTGTTTTATATATTGCCTTATATTTGGTTATATATATTTTTGTTCTGCTTAGTTTTTTTTAGATATTTAGGATTGGGATATTTCTCTTTATGTTAGTCATATAGAAAAGGATATCATCTGCATATAGGGAGAATGTAAATTGTCTTTTATTGACTTTAACCCCTTCCAGCTCTCTTCTGCAGATTACAGCCAAAGGCTCCAGTGCTAAATTAAATGCTGAGGTGTGTTTTCTGTAAAAAGCCAATGTCGGGGGAGTGTTTCTTGAGATAGTATATCATTTTTTTTCCTTTTTATCGGGGATGTGATTTCCCCTACATTCAAAGAAACTAATAATGTCTTTCATCCCTTCTCTTTAAGATAAATGTATAACATAGAGATAAAGTGGCAAAAAAAAAAAAAAAAAAAAAAAAAAAGAGGGAAGAGCCTCAAACCCTGTGTTAACATTATAGATGACAGTATAATATTCAAGAAGTAATACTGCTGGAGTTGACCTTATCTAAATTTTTTGGGAGATCAGCAGTGGTGTCTCGTATTAGAACCTGGGAGTCATTTGTGAACCTGATTTTGGCAGGATATAGCATTCCCATTTTTTTTATTTAATATTTTTATTGAGGACACAATGGCAAATACAAGTTACAGAAAACATAAGAGCATAAGTGTTACATCAAATATTTGCATCATGAGGGGGCGGAGCCAGCAACCTATCATGGCAGACGCATTCTTGTGAGCTCCGTTTAGGTCTGTATAGAAAGTCTGGTTATGTGAGCTATACCATACCAATTATGGATATGTTTTACATGGGAGGATGCTCCTGCCTCTTGGGAAGAATTTTTATCTAAATCTGAAGAGGTTTCTTAGCCTTAGCAATCAACACAGCTGTCTGCGCCATGGAGGCCTACTCTGCCTATCGGGCCCAGCTTGTTTGTCCTACTGGAAGTAGGGAGGATACCGAGAGAGCAAGATATTTTGCCAGAGCTGTGGATCTGGTCGCTATATGGGAGGAGGAAGTTAAACGTCTGCTGGACCTTCGCTTTCAAGCTCTAGAGCAGAGCCTTATAACTTGGCTAGCAGGCATGCTGCAGACCGCCGAGCTAGATGCCATGCAGCGGTCTATGGAGGCGGATTCCGCTGAGCCCATACTTGATGATCTGTGGGGACCGACAGGCGATATGGTAGTTGAGTGCCCTATTGTGCAATTTTTCTATCTGTCGAGTGCCGGAACTAGTAGGGGGCAATTTGATGCACCAAAACACTGCTTTGATTCGATCCCATTGCCAGGTATGATGCAGTGCAAGAGATGGGTGGCCATTTTCCCCAAGAAATACGATATGGAGATACCTGTTAGGCTGGCCAGTATCTCACTGAACCGGAGGAGAGGCATTGGCTAATTTGACCATTGATGCAGTGTCCCCAGCAAAAGAAACACCTCTGGTCACAGAGAATGATAGGACAATGTGAGGGATACTCAAAAGCGCCATATAACGCAGGGCCTTTGTCCTATATATTAAGACTACCTAATGTTGCTATTCTTATCATTCAGTGCTCTCTAACATAAATAACCCCCTTCACTATGCTGGGACATTGCTGACATTCTCTTTTACTATCGCAAAGACTTATTGTTCTGCAATATAGTTTAAAGTGGTGCAAAGATGTAATATGTTCCCTGTGCTTATTTTATGTCATGACTTCTTGTTTAAAAGTGTTCCAGTGTTGTTTGAATTTGCAGTAGCTGTTACTATATGTTTTGCTCAGAATAATTTTGCAGTCACCCCATATGATTACATAAGTGCTCCATATCTTTCTAAGCTCTATAGGGGTGTACTGCTGTCACTAGGAGCATCAGTTTTAATCTGGTACCTACTCTCTATAATATGCTGTGAACAGAAACATTCCTATATCCCTTGCTATGTTCATGTGTTGGTCAATTCTGTATTTAATGGTTCTACTAGTTGGATTTTATGTGTAATCCCCACAATAGAAAAGAACTTCCTTTATTAGATTATGAAGGGTTCACAATATGTTTTTGATTTGTTGTCTTATGTTATATTATATGGCTTTTGCAGGCTAGCAGCTATATGTACTACTTTGCAATCATAGATAATTCCAACATCAGATCTTTTTAAAAAAACCTTGTTGTGGACATGGAGCAAGCTAGTTGTAGGATCTATCCAGAGCTGGTTTTAACAGATTTTCCTGCCGATGGGCATAGGGCCCGTGCCTGGAGGCAGGACCGCACAAGCTAACTCTGAAGGTCCAGTTATTTTCTATGTTGGAAGCTTCATGTGTCCCTATATATCCTTATTAATTATTACTGCAAAAGTCCAACCTTATCAAGAGCTTAGAGAAGTTTTCTGTGCAGATATCACTTTAGCTTCTTTAAAAGAAAAAAGACTTAGTCATTACCTGGTTTATAGAATAAGAATGAGATCAGGTGTCCAAAATTAGATTAGACATACTGTACGGTTTATACTGCTGAGTTTAATCACTACCTCTAAGTATAGGAGCTCCGCGGATCTCCTCCCCCCCTTCACCCATTCACCCATTCATTCAGCATTCATTATACCAGTTCTTTGAAGAATCTTCCACTTATTCACTCATTTACCCACTTAATGTGCTTCCCCCCCACTCATTTATCTACTCATTCATTTACCCTTCCCTCATTCATTCATTTATTCACTCATTTCCCCATCATTCCTTTGATCATTTATGCAATACACTCATATTCCACTCCTCCTTGAGCTATCAGAGCTGAGATACTTAGCCTATGTCACACTTGTACATTTAGATTTTGGGACTCTAGCATATTGGATTTGGCACTGCCCTAGCATGCATTAGTTTCTTGTTATGCACTTACTAGCAACCCAAATATACCTAGTCACACATAGATGATGATAGTGCCCAGTGCTACTACAGCTTATCTCCTCCTATCCCTCCTACATTTATTTCTTTAAGTAACTCCTCCCTGACACATAATGAACCTTTTGGCTCCCAGGTTACATATCTTCGTATAATCGTTCACTTTACCACCTCCCTCCCCCCTTATTGTATAGTATTCTGGTTCTTTGTGATTAGACCAGATACTTAATTCGCGGTTCCCTTGTGAATAACCGCAATTACCAATATTATATAATAACTATGTTCTCTATATATAATGTAAGTTCTCTTATGTATGTAATGTATATGCTGAGTATCTCTGTTTCTCATCATAAGCTTGATGTTAATATACATTTTGATAAGTGCGTATGCACCATGTTTTACTGTCTATTACTTATTAATGAAACGTTATAATACCTAAAAGTAAAAAATGTATGAGGTTTGCTTAGTCTTGGGACTCTACGCATGACATACTATCGTCTTCTCTTATCCTGTCATTAGAAACTACTGCATATTATACTATTATTGACTGGATATTGTTAGCTACTGAGCTTTTACTGTATGATGATGTTTCTCGTTGTTACATAGCAGTTTCACCTGTATTTGTATTTGTATGTCATTTTATCATAAACCTCAATAAAAACTATTTAAACAAAAAAAAAAATATTTGCATCATATCTGAAAATTGAATTGTAAAAATTTGGAATACAGTCCATTTTTTTTAACTTTTCCATATAGGTCTTACATGAACCCATATTGCTATAGTGGATTATAGTAATAATAACAAAACAAAATTTGCTTCCTAGTATAGGGAGCAAAGACCATAACCAAGCACAGCAAACAAAATGTTACTATAAGTTGGTGACATCCCAACGGCATAAACAGCTATTAACATAAGTATAACTGAGCACAAGTGGTACGATTGGTATAATTGCTATAAATACATTACATAAAGTAATTTGTTAATAAATATAAGGGTATTTCCTTTATTACCTATAATTGTTATTGTGGGTCACTGATGATTGGGCCTGGTAGTATGTAAATAAAGCCATCTGGGGTCCACTAGTATGTTGTCATTTTAATTGATTGATACTATAGCAGTGTGTAATTATATAGCAGATGGCATATATGCAGGTGACAAATAATCATCCTAAAACCATCGTCAATAAAAATACAAATCTTAACAGTTGTGGGAAGGGATCTATGACCTATAACAATATGCAACCCTTATCTACGGCTCCGGCCACAAACCGCAGATTGAGCACCAATAATGAAGTTCTGCTGTTAGGTCCCATCCAATGTAATGCAGTCAGTATATCATGAGGACTTAAAATAACTGTATATGGGTGTTTCTGCATCTATATATGTGTATGAGTAGGAGACACCTACTGTAGCAGAAAAGGAGAAATGGTGGTGCACCTGTGGGACCCAGAGGCCCCGTATCAGAATATTTATATAGTGCTTTAAAACATTTAGGTATTATGCCAATTCAATTATTGGGAGTATTAAGCCAAACTGTGAACCCTGTATATTCTAAATTGCACAAACAATAATATCACCCCTCCCAGATAAAGAAAAAATTATTGTCCTTGCCAAATTGTACCTTATTAACACAACAATCCAAACCCCTTGCAACAGTACATAAAATAACCAGCAAGAACACTATAACCCATTTGAACCAAGGTAGTTACAGGTTATAACATATTGTCCGACATTGTTATATCTAACATTTGCTTTAAGCATTTCCAATCAATTCCAGTGACATTCCATTCCCCTCTATGTTATAAGTAGGCTCAGTCTCACCTATAAAAATTTGTAAGAGTGGTAGAAGGGTAGGCAGCGTATTGTTATTAGCTCCTCTATCTTGCTGCATCTTGTAGGTATAGAAACAGAGAATTTACTGACCGTCTCTTTGTGAAGCCAAGGGAGGGCGGATAGTTTCACTTCCGGAAGTACTCTTCATTTATGCTGCTCTAAAATGCTAGCTGAGCCATGTCCCAGTTCATATGATTGTTTGGTCGGCTCAATCCGTGATACTCCAGGGGCTTGCGGAGGAGACACAGCCTGTATGACTTTCTCTGACCTCGATGGAGCCGTAATGAAAGGGGAAGGATTGCGCCCATTACCGGTACCTGCTTTGACTCCCTCGGTAAAGCACAGGCAGCTCAATGAGTTCTCTGTGTTAGTCTTCAGAGGCTTCATCGGTAGGTTTCCTGAGGGCAGGTGCAGGTGCTGCGGAGTGAGTGACTTGCTACTTCCTTTAGATGATACAAGAGATGTGTACAAGAGTTGGCGATCAAGAGTTATGGAGCATGCATGACCCGGTAGGCCCGCTTTCTGTTTCTTATAGTGCGCAGTTTGCAGCTGCTCAACTGATGCGGAGAGCTCCAGTTTTGTAGAAGCCTGGGTTTCATCGTTAGGTGCTATTGAAGATGTTATTTGACACCAGCTTTGCAGCTGCTGCTCCGATGGAGCTTTATCCAGCATTCTTTGTAAGAGGGCCTTGATCCCCAGATAGTGTGTGTCATGACGCTGCCACATGGTTTCCATTTGTGCCAACTGATATGACACTGTTAGGTGCTGCTTTTTTAATGTAGTTCAATATTAGCTCCAAGGGTGTCAGGCAATGCTGATATGCTGTAGCCGGCTATGGTTGGGTACCTCGGCTTGCCGAGGGGGAAATGCTGCCTGGTATAAGCAACCACTACAGGCCTATGACATCCAATCATGGGCTCCGATGTCACGTATACAGTTCAAAAGGCTATGATATGCTCGCAACAGAGCTGTCCATTAATGTTGTAGTCGAAGGTAGCTCTGAAACTGTAAAATTAAGTAAAAAATCGGCAGATTTATGTCTAATCTATTAGTGCTCATGGAGAGTGCGAACGCTCAGGATCGCTGCTTTGACATGCCCCCCTCTAATACCCATTTTAATCAGTTGAGAGCAAAAAGGAGCTAATTCACGCCTTTTAATGGAGGTCTCTGCAGAGAAGTCCTGAAATATCAGGACACGCTCTTGATTAAATTCGAAAGGGGATTGTTTGCAAAAATTTGCAAGCACTTTGTGCTTGCCCTGATATTTCAGAAATTTAATCACAATTGGTCTCTTACTGGGAGATACGTTAGTTTTGAAATCGGTGCTGCCAATCCTGTTTGCTCTTTCTATGTCCAGAGGTATGTCTTGCTCTGGAATGCCTAATGCCCTAGGCAGGGTTGTAGAAGCGAATAATATAAGGTCTGCATATTCTGCATTTTCTGGAAACCCTATAACTCTGAGATTGCTTCTACGAGATCTATCTTCTAGCTCATTGAGTCTTTGTTGTAACAATTGTATAGTTTGATTCTGTGACTTTATGGTATTTTGCTTTGAGTTCTAAGAATCCTCAATATCTGAGGTCCTTTTCTCAATCTCGGCCAATCTATTGGCATACTGCTTATAAAGATAGCTGAGATATTTCTGTTTTTAAGGTGTCAAATTTTGGCAGGAACAAATCAGCTATTTGTTTGACTAAAATATTTGTGTCAATGTTAGTTTGTGCACAAGTAGGGTTGTCTGAGTAACCAGATTCATTGCCATCTAAGCTGTTACGGAACTTTTTATCCCTTTGTTTAGGAGGCATACTTGCAGATTTAAATTTGTGAGTGTTAAAATATTTGTCCATAGACAAGTACAGATACAGCAGTGTTCCAATAACACAAAGGAAGTATAAGGGGTTGCAATACAGACACAAAAGTAGACTATGTTGTGCAGAGCCACCTCTTTGGTACAATAGGTCATGCAGAAGTGAACCATTATAGCTATAATAAATCAGTCAAGAAGTTGATGTGATAACATAAATCTATTTTCTCTAAAATAGTTATACATAGCTGCTTAACATATTACTAGAACATTTTGTTAAGAAGCAGTAAAGGCAGGGTATATAGTTTTAAGGGGGGGCGGAGCAGCGAAATGTGTCTTCACCACTGTAACCTAAAATCCTAGCACTGGATAGCGTGACTTCAGAACTCTGGTTAACTGTTACGCTTGAATAAAACATTGCACAAAATACATCAAAAGTACATTTAAAAGTACAGTTACACTCATAATAACAATATCTGATAAAAATTACTTTTACAAAATTGCAATAAGAAGTGATATGTTGTAAGGGCTCAAACATATAAGGTCTCAGGTGTTTAAAAACAGTCTGTTTCATTGTAGTAACAAAGAAGCACTAAGAAGTGGCTTACATTTTATAAATCATTGCAATATGTATTACCTGTATTCATAATTTCAAAAGGATTTTACCTTTAAATCAATTTTTTAACTTCATTCCTGCAGTGTCCTTTACTTCCTGTCCCAGAACTTCAAGGAGGAGGAGGCCTCAACAGGAAGGCAAATGTATAGTGTTTCCTTTAAAGCATTGCTAGAAGACACCATAAAACATCCCCCGTCAGTTTATTGCCCATGATCAATATAGGACTTCTACTGAAAAAATCATGTGACCCTAAACTCAAGTCAGCTTCATTGTTTAGCTGGGGACAGTGTTTCGCTTTTTTAATGCAATCTGCATCTTTTTATAAGAAAAAAATGGTAGGCACTACTCGGGGGTAAAAGACAAAAAAAGATTTATTAGTACATATAAGCCAAACAAAAGAAAAAGGCTTAGAAATACCAGCAGCAATACGGCAGATGAAATGACACAGAGGGACTGACGGCCGTCAGTCCCTCTGTGTCATTTCATCTGCCGTATTGCTGCTGGTATTTCTAAGCCTTTTTCTTTTGTTTGGCTTATATGTACTAATAAATCTTTTTTTGTCTTTTACCCCCGAGTAGTGCCTACCATTTTTTTTTCTTGTTTATGCACATTGTTGGGCTTGATCCCCCTGGTTACGGCACTCCGGAGTATCTGTTCTACCATTGGATAACCTTGAGGTGTATCAGCAGTTCCGGGTCAGTGCAGCCGCACGCCGTACCTCTTCTCCCCTGCATCTTTTTATGTTTACTTTAATCTAAAGTAAAGTAATAATAATTATTCTTAATAAATAAGTACTGGGTTATATCCCTTTACATATATATGTATGTATTTACAGACAAATATACACATATAAACACATAAATACATATGTATACACACACACACACACATATATATATATATGTGTGTGTGTGTGTGTGTGTGTGTGTGTGCATTGGATCCCATTGCAGTCAAGTAGCTGAAAACTTGAAATGCCAAATTTATGCAATATTCATATTTAATGAAGTGTTTAGCTATGTACTGTATGTACTGTAAATATTTCACATTCCAATATTCTTCAGATAGGGGAATGTGTTCAAAGTATTTTTAAATAGATATTTCTATATATATCTGTATATATCTATACCTAAATATAATCATATATATTTATAGGTATAGATATATATTTTCCAAAGAAACATTATATATATATATATATATATATATATATATATATATATATATATATATATATATATATATATATATATATATATAAAAGAATATATAGAACACATTCTGCTATGTAAAGAACATGGAATGTGAAATATTATTATTTTATGTTGGATTTAGCGACTTTGAGAAAAGGCGATCACGCTTGTGCAACTTGTTTGGTGGTGTTGTTTTTTTTTCACTTTTTTGTGCTCCATTGAAGTCTATGGGTGACTACGTTAATGCAGTTATGATATTCTAGCTTTGCGTGCGTTGGATTTTGCGAGCAAGCAAAAGCTTTTTACTTTGGTAATGTTTGAGCGGGGTCGATAAATAGCGCTCAACTCATAATATAACCTTAAATAAATGCTAGCTATAATTATATATGTAAAGCAAAGTATAGTATTTCAATGTATTTTTTTATGATATTAGTTTAAATTTTGAATACATTTCTGTAATTTTTTAGTTACTTTATGTATTTGGTGCCACCATGCACCTAGGTTACCTATTTGTTTTCTCTCTTCATTTCTCCTCTGAGCTATATGTATTAAGATCACAAAGTATTTCCTTGTAAGGTTTTGTTTTCCTACCTAGACCATGTACCATTTTAGCAGCCTTTCCTTAAATGATTTATATTGTTTAGTCGTCAAACCATGAGTGACACACTGTTTTGAGTGTCTTCTTCAGATCCATTTATTAAGCTAAGGAGGCAGCTTCAGTACCTCAATGTTTTAGGCTTGTTCGCTGAAACGCTATTGGTCTTAAAACAGCAACTACTTAGCCTCTCCGCCACTTTAATCATCCCAATCTGATCTGGATGATTGACAGCCCCTAGTTGTGGTATTGAGAGAATGAGTATCCCAATAATCCCCGTAGGAAAAATGGGGCATGTGCAACAGACTCAACAGAAAATTGGGCTGATCTTCAATTTTTCCAGTGCTGCTTTTTGTTTCCAATCCAATTTGTCTAGGACAAGTAAATTACAATATGCCAGTGCCCTTTGCTTTATAGAAAATCATGGGAATTGGAAAACCCGAATATTTAAGTGAAATTATAGGTAAAAAGGGACAAAATAAATATTAAATTATATTGCAGTTTTTTTATATGCATAATTAGACATTTTACAATACAAAAAGTGTTTAATGTCCCCTGAAATATCAACATGAGCCCCTGTTCCAATACATCAGAGGTTTTATTCTCTGTATCATTACTGTTTTGATTGCTAGAATCACCTGTGTAATTTATGTAATATCACTGTTAAAACTTTTAAACAGGAGTTTTTTTCCAAAAGGTTTTTCCCAATGAATTTCGAAGACCTTAAGGGAAGCAAAATATATCCAGCAAATATGAAAGTAAAGTATGATGGCTTGTCAGTTCAATAATTTTATGGGGTTTACGATTAACAATTTTATATGATTTAAAAATTAACACTTTTTTGATGTCCAAATATTAATTGCAATTATACAGCTAGATTACGAGTTTGGCGTTATGAGTGCTTTTTCCCTAACGCCGCTATTACAAGTCTTGCAGGTATAGGTGTACCGCACACCTTTTTGGCCGTCACGCAACGTCAGTACCGCTCTTTTTAAAAAGTCCTTTTTCAATGGGACTCCCATAGCGCCGGTATTACGAGTATGCCTGGGAGGCCAAAAAGTGAGAAGTACACTCTATAGCTATAGTAACTCCTCTAGCCTTTTATGGAAGGTAGAGGATAGACGGACAGGGAAATCCCCAGGCTTAAATATATGAGCTCTGGACTCCACCCAGTGAGTCTCCTGTAGAAATACTACATCTAGGCTTTGTGTTTTTAAGAATCTGGAGAGCAAGCTTCCTTTTGTAGGGGAGTTAAGGCCCCGGGCATTAAGCGAACAGAGCCTCATTCTGGTCAGGACAGTAGAACGGGGATGGAACGCCAGAGATGAGAGAGAAAGAAGGGACAGAGGGGGTTGGGAAGGAGCGGAGAAAGAGCAGAAAAAGTGGAGAGAAAGAGAGAAGAGGGGAGAAAAAAAAAATAGGGGGGGGAGGGAGATGGACTGTGGAGGGAGGTAGGTGTTTTGAGCTGGGCAGAGACTACTTCACTCTGCTATGGAGGAAGTGCGGGGGTAGACTGGTTTTATCCCTCGCCACACCAAGATAGGTGTTTAGAGGGGGGGGGAGATAAAGCGAGGGGGAGCTCAACACCAAGGCTCCCCTCCACTACCAGTGTATAAGACACGTGATAAATCTATACTAATACAAAATAGCTGCATTTAGGGAATTCTAAAACCTGGTAGGCAACTAAGGTGTGAGAAAGGATGGAGGCCCGGGGAAAAGGGTTAGGGAAGGGCAGGGAGGTAAAGGGAAAGGGGAGGGAAGGGAAGGAAAGGTCAGACGTGTGTATGACAGGGTCCCTTTACAGGTCATAGATACACAGAGCTTCCAGCTCCAGAGTTGTTAAAAGAGGGGGGGGGGAGATGGGGGCATGTAGAGTGACACAAACTCAGGGTGTAGATACATTCAATGATATAAGTTTAGATGCCTTAATGGTCCTACACAAAGATAAGTTACAGAATAATCAGGCAATCAGCCACCGGCTACTCCCCCCTCCCCCGCCCAACATATATTAAGATGACAGCCTATAGATTCAAAACATTCAACAGTTACGATAACATATATCAATCAAAGTAGTGACCAATCCCCTCACAACCAATAGATATTAGTAGAGGTAAAGAACAGAAGAGTCTAAGAAGAAAAGAGATTGAGGAAAAAAAAAATGGCAGGCAAGGGGGGCCCAAGAGACAGGGACATCAGGAGAGGGAGTTGGGTCTGCAAGGCAGTTAGGGGAGTAGAGGAAAGGAAGGGAGTTGGGAGGGGAGGGAATAGAAGAGGGAAAGGGGAATGGGAGAAGGGAATAGGAAAGGGAAAATGAGGGAGAGGAGAGGGGGGGGAAGGAAGGGATAAGGGAAGAGGGTGAGGGGTGTATGGTAAAGGGAGGGAGAAGGGAAAAAAGGGGTAAAGGGGAGAGGGGGGAAGCAAAAGGGAAAAGAGGGGCTACATAGAATGTCACAAATTCAGTAATTAAATACAATCAGAATACAATTTTTGGATACCTCGAGGTTACATAGTGGAATAGGGCACTGAAAACAATTGTCATGGAATCAACATTGTTTCCCCCCAACTCCCCCCCCCCCATCAACACATGTAAGAACGACCATCGAAAGATCCCAACCATTCAGTTGTCCATAGACATGGGAATACACTGAAGAGACAGTCCACAAGTTAATCAATCCACAAGTGCCAAATCATATAGTAGCTGGGATATTATCCATCCCCCCCTGCCCGATGATTGGTAACAGAGGTAAAGTGCGTTGGAATCTGCAAGCAGGCAAACAGGGGGGCCCAGGGAGGAGGGAAGCTGACAAGGGTAGCCAGGTCTAGTGAATAGTTAGGGCGGTAAAGAGAAGGGTAGAGCAAAGGGAGGGAAGGAGATGGAGCGGCGGGGAAGGAACGGAAGAAGTGGGAGAGAGAAGGGGAAAGGGAGATAGGGAAGGAAAGGTGGGGGAGAAGGGAAGGGAGGGGGAAGAGGGAAGGGAGGGAGGGGAAGGGGGAGCAAAGAAAGGGGAAAGGGGGTAAGGGGAGGAAGAAGGAGGGGGGGAGAAGGGGAAAATGGAGGGAAAGGGAAGGAAAGGGGAAAAGGGGGGTGGGGGAGAAAAAAGGAAGAAAAGAGAAGAAAAAAAAAAAGGGGGGGGAAGAGGGGAGGGAAGGGAGAAGGAGGGGGGGAGGGAAAGGGAGGAGGAGGAAGGGGGGAGGAGGAAGGGGGGGAGGAGGAAGGGGGGGAGGAAGGGGGGGGGGAGGAAGGGGGGGAGGAAGGGGGGGAGGAGGGAGAGGGGGGAGACCTAAAGGAACGATAACTAACATTTTACATTTAATTTGTAATATTAGTGCAAAGATAAAAGCGCTATTGATTTAACTAATATTTTTGCGTTCCACTTGCAATCTAGGCATAAATAATTTGAAAGCATTTAAAGATCATCGCTTTATTAATGATTTGTAAAACTGCTTGAAAAGTCTTGATTGTGGCCAATTAGGGCTCACTGTAAATTTGACTGTTCACTACACTAAGCAATCACAAAGCTGGTTTAGGCGATTTGCAGCATTTTGAGGTAAACCTATAAAAGAGAATTACATTTTTGGCGTTTCTGGTGAGTGTGAGACCAACACAATTTTCAGGCAAAAGCAAAATGTTTAATAGAAAAAATCAAGCAAAGTAAGGGTGCTTTTTTTACAATAAATATATATAAATTTTATATTCCAATTTTTAATTTGTTTCATGTCCCTTTAAGTTATATACATTAGAGAATTAGAGAATCTGGCCCCATATTCATTCACTTTCAATTACAAATTTGAATACGTCCAAATTTTGCTTTCTTTCGACATCCACAATCTATCATAATTAAATCCCTATTATTATTTGTTTCTTTCAATGTGTCACTTGGGAAGTTATCTTGTATAAAGTTATACATCTGTGGATTTAATTCCAGCCAAAATTTTTAATATTAATGTCATATAATTTTATAATAATATTTACAGAGCAGAAACTCTACAAACTTCATCAAGTTGCCATCTGCCAAATTCTAGTGTGTATGAAAAATTACCTGTAATAAATCATAATTAGGAAAATTTATCATCAGTATTTATTTAAAAGAGGCGGAAAAACACATCAATTAATGTATTTTATGTATTTATTTTTTTCTGCCAGGACACATGATGGTAGCTGTCCAATTTTAGACTATTCAGTCAAAACTAATATGACTACAAAAATGTCTGTTTTAGTGTTACTGTTTACTTTTTCGTTTTTTGTTGTTGCAATATATTGCTTATAAATATTTGAATAAGGCGTTGTCTCTAATATTTGTTGTAAGGACTATCATTAACTGTCTTCTTCCTGACAATTTAATGCTAATTAAATGAATTAACGGGACAGTAAAAACACTGACGGCTAGATTTGGAGTTTTGTCGGTAACGACCCGAAAAACTAACGCCAGCTTTTTTCTGGCCGCACCATAAAAATAACTCTGGTATTGAGAGTCCACATAAAGGCTGCGTTAGGCTCCAAAAAAGGAGCGTAGAGCATTTTTAACGCAGCTTCAACTCTCGATACCAGAGTTGCTTACGGACGCGGCCAGCCTCAAAAACGTGCTTGTGCACGATTCCCCCATAGGAAACAATGGGGCTGTTTGAGCTGAAAAAAAAAAAAAACACCTGCAAAAAAGCCGCGTTCAGCTCCTAACGCAGCCCCATTGTTTGCTATGCGGTAACCCTTCCTACGTCTGCACTTAACACTCTAACATGTACCCCGAGTCTAAACACCCCTAACCTTACACTTATTAACCCCTAATCTGCCGCCCCCGCTATCGCTGACCCCTGCATATTATTATTAACCCCTAATCTGCCGCTCCGTAAACCGCCGCTACTTACATTATCCTTATGTACCCCTAATCTGCTGCCCTAACATCGCCGACCCCTATATTATATTTATTAACCCCTAATCTGCCCCCCACAATGTCGCCTCCACCTGCCTACACTTATTAACCCCTAATCTGCCGACCGGACCTGAGCGCTACTATAATAAAGTTATTAACCCCTAATCCGCCTCACTAACCCTATCATAAATAGTATTAACCCCTAATCTGCCCTCCCTAACATCGCCGACACCTAACTTCAAACATTAACCCCTAATCTGTTTGGGTTAGATTAGGGGTATGTGGGTGGTGGGTTGTAATGTTGAGGGGCTTGGGTATTGTATTTTTTTTTTTACAGGCAAAAGAGCTGTATTTCTTGGGGCATGCCCCGCAAAGGGCCCTGTTCAGGGCTGGTAAGGTAAAAGAGCTTTGAACTTTAGTAATTTACAATAGGGTAGGGCATTTTTTTTATTTTGGGGGGCTTTGTTATTTTATTAGGGGGCTTAGAGTAGGTGTAATTAGTTTAAAATTGTTGTAATATTTTTCTTATGTTTGTAAATATTTTTTTATTTTTTGTAACTTAGTTCTTTTTTATTTATTGTACTTTAGCTAGTTTATTTAATTGTATTTATTTGTAGCAATTGTATTTAATTAATTTATTGATAGTGTAGTGTTAGGTTAATTGTAGATAATTGTAGGTAGTTTATTTAATTAATTTATTGATAGTCTAGTGTTAGGTTTAATTGTAACTTAGGTTAGGATTTCTTTTACAGGTAAATTTGTAATTATTTTAACTATTTTAGCTATTAAATAGTTCTTAACTATTTAATAGCTATTGTACCTGGTTAAAATAAATACAAAGTTACCTGTAAAATAAATATTAATCCTAAAATAGCTATAATATAATTATAATTTATATTGTAGCTATATTAGGATTTATTTTACAGGTAAGTATTTAGCTTTAAATAGGAATAATTTATTTAATAAGAGTTAATTAATTTCGTTAGATTTAAATTATATTTAACTTAGGGGGGTGTTAGTGTTAGGGTTAGACTTAGCTTTAGGGGTTAATACATTTATTAGAATAGCGGTGAGCTCCGGTCGGCAGATTAGGGGTTAATAATTGAAGTTAGGTGTCGGCGATGTTAGGGAGGGCAGATTAGGGGTTAATACTATTTATGATAGGGTTAGTAAGGCGGATTAGGGGTTAATAACTTTATTATAGTAGCGCTCAGGTCCGGTCGGCAGATTAGGGGTTAATAAGTGTAGGCAGGTGGAGGCGACGTTGAGGGGGGCAGATTAGGGGCTAATAAATATAATATAGGGGTCGGCGGTGTTAGGGGCAGCAGATTAGGGGTACATAAGGATAACGTAGGTGGCGGCGCTTTGCGGTCGGCAGATTAGGGGTTAATAAGTGTAGGTAGGTGGAGGCGACGTTGTGGGGGGCAGGTTAGGGGTTAATAAATATAATACAGGGGTCGGCGGTGTTAGGGGCAGCAGATTAGGGGTACATAAGGATAACGTAGGTGGCGGTCGGCAGATTAGGGGTTAAAAAAAATTATTCGAGTGTCGGCGATGTGGGGGGACCTCGGTTTAGGGGTACATAGGTAGTTTATGGGTGTTAGTGTACTTTAGAGTACAGTAGTTAAGAGCTTTATAAACCGGCGTTAGCCCAGAAAGCTCTTAACTACTGACTTTTTTCCTGCGGCTGGAGTTTTGTCGTTAGATGTCTAACGCTCACTTCAGAAACGACTCTAAATACCGGAGTTAGAAAGATCCCATTGAAAAGATAGGATACGCAATTGATGTAAGGGGATCTGCGGTATGGAAAAGTCGCGGATGAAAAGTGAGCGTTAGACCCTATTTTGAGTGACTCCAAATACCGGCGGTAGCCTAAAACCAGCGTTAGGAGCCTCTAACGCTGGTTTTCAAGGCTAACGCCAAACTTCAAATCTAGGTCTGAGATTTTAATATAAAATGTTTAGTCATGTATAGTAATACAGTATTGCAAATTCCAATATATTTTAGTATTTATTGTAATGTAATTTAGCTCTGAAAATTGAGGGTTTTCTAATTCTCAAAACTAGAAAATCCTGTTGCAGACATCTCAAGGTTAACTTTGCTAACATATAAGAACTGCAAAACAATGAACTTTATATTCTTCATAATGGACATGGCTAGCCTTCTCAGCTGTAAACTTAAAGGGACAGTATACTATAAAATTGTTTTTCCCTTAATGTGTTTCTAATTTTTTTACTAGTTGCAGAGTATAAAATGTATGAGATTTGCTTTTTAAGGCTTATTTGTGTGTATGACTTATCTGATTTTGTGTTTTCAAGCCACAACCTAATAAAATGGGTTGAGCTTGTATTTATAATCAGATCTCATTACTTTATCACATTGTGTACATATATCTGCTTCTTTATCTTATATCTGTCCATAAACCAATCACCAATACTTGGAGAGAACAATGGAAAATTAACATTTTATTACCTTATCTCTGCTATAGCCCACTGGGAGTGTAATTTCTTCTACTGACTGTGTTAACACAGCTTGGCCTCAAGGCCAAAAACTTTCAGGATGGGTGGGGATACCACAGGCTAAATAAACTAATTCAAATGCCAATATAAAGTTAATGAAAATACTTGTAAACAATTGAATACACTCCAGCAGGTAAAGGGGATCATTGGAAATAAATTAAAGGGGAGAACATTTTTGAGTAAACTGTTCCTTTAAGCTAAGCTAGGTTCGTCCAAATAGGGCAAGAGATAAGTGGAGTTTGGGGGTTAAAAATAATTGCAGCAAACAAGATATTCATTTTTAAAAATATGTTTATAGCATTCAATAGCAAAACCCAAAAAATGTCTTGTAATAAGGTGTTTACTGTCACTTTAACTGACACTGGTAATGTCAGATTTGCAGCAATGAGCACAGTAGGAGAAGTTATGGTCTGGACCTAGACAGGGAAGCATTACCCAAGGCACCACCTTAAAGGGACATGTAACTCACATTTTGAAATAGAGATTACAATTTTAAAAATGTTTCCAATTTACTTCTTTTATCAAATTTGCATTGTTCTTATGTTATTCATTGTTGAGGATATATCTAGATAGGTAGTGTGCACACGTCTGGAGCGCTACATGACAGGAAATAGTGCTGCCATCTAGTGTTCTTGCTAATGTATAACAATGTTGCAAAACTGCTGCCATTTAGTACTGCAGACATGTCAACATGCCTGAGCTTTTCAACAAAGGATAGCAAGAAAACTAAGAACATTTGTAAATAGAAGTAAATTACAAAGTTGTTTAAAATTGTATGCTCTATCTGAATCGTGAAAGAAAAATGTTGGGGTTTCTGTCCATTTAAATTAAAAATTACACGCTACTTTATATAATTTCAGATTCCAAAAGCTAATAGTAAAATGCATATTTAATAAAGACAGGTAGTTTTTCAAATATAGTAACTTGTGGGTGCAACAATACATATATAAATAGAAAGAGAGATTGCTAATTTTACAGAGGGAGATAGAGAGACATTCCTTCTCAGATTCCTAAAGGGACAGGAAACCTCAACATTTTCTTCATGATTAGGAAAGAACATACAATTTCAAACAACTTTCCAATGTACTTCTATAATGAAATTAGCTTACTTATCTTGTTATCCATTGCTGAAGAAACAGCATTGCACTACTGGTGGTAGCTAGCTGAACACATCTAGTTAGCCAATCATAAGAGACAAAAATGTGCAGGCACCAATCAGCAGCTAGCTCCCACTAGTGTAGGATATGTGTGTATTCATTTTCAACAAGGGATACTAAGAGAACGAAGCACATTTGAAAATAAAAAGTGAATTTAAAAGTGTCTTAAAATGATATGCTCTATCTGAATCATGGAAGTTTAATTTTGACTTTCCTATTCTTTGAAATTCAAATATTCATGTGCCCAAAGTTATCGCTGATTTTCATATCAAATATGGTTTGATTGTTTTTTAAATAAATATGGTTGCCGATTCAACGACAAAGCAGACATTCACTAATAGAGAAGCAAACAAGTTGACGCCTTGATAAATGGGGCACCATATCTCACCAAACCGGAAACTCAAAAGAACTGTAATGTAACCTTAAAAGGTATGAAAGGGCCATTGTATATGTCAGTTTTGTTTGAATTACCAGTATCAATCAGATAAAAAATACTTAACCGAAAACACTTTTTCAGGAACTTTTCTAGTGAAAACTCATTGGCGACCATGGGCTTTTAGTGATGGAATCCATTAAGTATTGTGATGACTCAAAAAACATGCTGCCCATATTGTCTGAAACCGAGGAGTTGATTTCATAAAGATTGGAATCAAACCTGTCATTTTTTAAAATCCTTGTTCGGTGCACATGGATGTTTCAGTTGTCGCCATGGTCAGAGATTTCAGCACTACGAACTTTAAGTGAATTTAGGGTTGGATTCTTCTGATAATCCCCACCTGTAGTTTTGGAGCTTGATGAATCTGGTATGATTGGTGTCTCTGTAGGCATTTTAAAAATAGGTCTGTATCAACCCATAAAGAAAGTTTTCTGATGGCCACTTTTTAGGGGGTTCAAGCACTAGAGGTGTCATTACATACATAGACATTAAAGTACAAGACGCTTAGATGTTCTTTTCAAAAATAGCAAAATTAATTTTTTAATAGATACATTTTTTGGTTGATTTTGGTCTTTTTTTTGTGTGCAAAAAAAAAAAGACCAGTAAAGTGTTTAAAGGGCATTTGAAATAGGATTAATGTCTCCATGTCTTCAGATAAGTGGCTCAAATCTGGATTAATGATCAAATTCCGCTGTCTTAAATTTGAAAGCAGCTCATAAAGATTTGAGTCTCTGCATTTGTTCACTCTTAGCTTAGTGTTGTATTTCAACAACCTGTTTCAGAGTAATCTAGATAATAGAAAACAAAAATTAGATCATTTGAGAAGAACCATATACAAAACAGCAGGCTAAAACTCATTGACCAATTTAATAGATATTAATGAATCATTTAAAATTATTAAAATAATTTGCACCATATAATCAAAACTCATTTTATTTATTTTGAATTCATAAGGTGTGCATTCATTTATTTTCCATTTTATATTAAGAGGTAAGTTACAAAGTGACCTAATTTTAAGATATATTTTCAGTTCATGACTTCCAGAATTCTTTATAGATTTTCAAATCTGTACAAAAAAAATAAATGTGCGAGACAATATTTTTTTTTCATCTTTGACCCATGTTATTCATTTTGATTTAATTATCTGTGCATACTGGTTTAATAAGATTTAATTGCCATTATGTATTACACTATGCTATTTGGAGTCTAATTCTTCACCTTATATTATGTAATTATTGGGTAATTTGTAAACACGATCTTTATGTTGTTTCTGTGCTTTAAGGGGGATTTTGCCTTTTTTTCTGTACTTTTTTCCTTCAAAATTTTCAAATTTTCAAATGTATTAAAGGGACAGTCTACAATAGAATTGTTATTGTTTTAAAATATAGATAATCCCTTTATTACCCATTCCCCAGTTTTGCATAACCAACACAGTTATATTAATGTACTTTTTACCTCTGTGATTACCTTGTATCTAGGAACCTTCTTCCAGCCCCCTGATCACATGACTGTGACTGTTTATTATCTATTGTCTTGCATTTAGTTTTGTCTTATGCTAAATCTTAAATAACCCCCTGTGCCTGAACACAGTGTTATCTATATGGCCCACGTGTACTTTCTATCTCTTTGTGTTGAAAAGAGATTTAAAAAGCATGTGATAAGAGGCAGCCCTCAAAGGCTTAGAAATTAGCATATGAGCCTACCTAGGTTTAGTTTAAACTAAGAATACCAAGAGAAAAAAAGCAAATTTGATGATAAAAGTAAATTGGAAAGTTGATTAAAATGACATGTCCTATCTGAATAATGAACGTTTTATTTTGACTAGACTGTCCCTTTAATCATGAAAATTGGATGTTCCTGTACTTAAAAAATGCTTTCCTTATTAGGTTCTTGGAGGTGCATCCCTGTTGGCCAGTCCAGCTGTGGAAGTTGTCCTAGCAAACTAATACTCTAATGAGAGGGCGCTAAAGCTAAAGTAACTTGACACACCTAATCATATGAATAATACATACATTGGAGGTTAAGAATAATCAATTTTACTCAGTATTTTAAAAAGATAACAGGGACGTCTCCCTAATAAAGATACATTTCTCATACAAAATAAAAAACAATAAAAATCGATCAGAATAACAATATTACAAAATATCTATAAGGAATACCACCCTATTAAAAATATTGCGCAAAAAATATCAAAAAATAAAGATGTCAAAAAAATAAAGATGTGTTCAAAAACTTGTTAAAAAATAAAATACGGGTTTACAAGTTCCGATCATTACATATATCTTATGGTGAATCTTCAACTTATAATGTCCCTTTATCCGGAGTTAGTCCAATGGACCTTTCTGATAATACAACAGGTGTTAGTTCGATATAGCTTTGCTTGTAATTTTGTAAGTGTAACTTTAACTCTATAGCCGTAATATGTAACAATGTTCCATTTGTTATATGTATATAACAGAATCTGTTTAAGTACACCAAAGTGTATTATTTATATCTTTTGTATCCGTATATCACCTCTGAATGTGGACAGTTATAACAGTGACTCACGTAATGTTGCAGCAGCTACGGTCAGATTGCTGCTGGTGTCGGTCTGATTGCCTTTAGCACGCCGCTCTTTGCGTATGTGAGGCTTGTCAAACTTAGGCTTTTTCGTCCTCCGTAAAAAAGACTCACCGCTCCTTGCGTATGCGAGTCCTGCTGGATCCCGGCTGACGGCCCCTGGGATGTAAGACACGCCGTTTCTTGCGTGTGAATGATCCGCTGTGTCCCGGTTCAAATGAATGAATGGTTTGAGCAAACACCCGCTCTTAGCGTATTACACGCGCGGGCTAAAACTAGGTACCTAGTGTAGTGGGTTCTTGGCAGGTGAGCAACTTCCTCCTTCTACGCGTTTCACCCGTATATCTGGGCTTTTTCAAGAACTTTCAAGTGTTATCTATATGGCCCACGTGTACTTTCTATCTCTTTGTGTTGAAAAGAGATTTTTGTGTTGAAAAGAGATTTAAAAAGCATGTGATAAGAGGCAGCCCTCAAAGGCTTAGAAATTAGCATATGAGCCTACCTAGGTTTAGTTTAAACTAAGAATACCAAGAGAAAAAAAGCAAATTTGATGATAAAAGTAAATTGGAAAGTTGATTAAAATGACATGTCCTATCTGAATAATGAACGTTTTATTTTGACTAGACTGTCCCTTTAATCATGAAAATGGGATGTTCCTGTACTTAAAAAATGCTTTCCTTATTAGGTTCTTGGAGGTGCATCCCTGTTGGCCAGTCCAGCTGTGGAAGTTGTCCTAGCAACCAATAAACCCCAATGAGCCAGCGAGTATGTGTCCTACTTGTTCCAGTTACAATTTAAACATCTTCTATTTTTTTCATATGAAAAATATTTTAACATATCTGATTTTTCTTCAAATGTATGAGAGGTACTTTGTCTACAATGTTCTTTAAAATGTGATAAAATTACAAATTTAAAGGGGCAGTAAAGTCAAAATTTAACTTTCATGGTTCAGATAGAGCGTCTAAAAAATAAATACATTTCATTTTACTTCTGTTATAAGATTTGCTTCATTACCTTGGTATCCTTTGATGAAAGTAAACATATTTAGTTTCACAAGATCTTAGGAGCGTGCACACGTCTTTAGCACTAGACAGCAATGTGTGCAACAATGTTTACAGCAATTTTATACATTGTTGCAAACGCTGCTGCCATAGATTGCTAAAGAGATATGCATGCTTCTGAACTTCTATGAGTCAATATAGTTTTATTCTTAACACACAATAGAGAAATAACAAAGCAGATTGTGTAATTAAAGTTGGAAAGTTGTTTTTAAATGACATGCTCTATCTAAACCATAAAAGTTTAATTTTGACTTTACTGACCCTTTAAAGAAATTGTACCTTTGTATCCATTATGAAAACTTCTGGCCATATTATATAGCATTTACATTAAATGTTCATGTTAATTCTGGAAACTACATTATATTTATCTATATTTTTTAGTTTGTGATTGTTTTTTAATTTAAGTGACATAATTAACTCAATAATGAATAATCATGCATAGGGAAGCACCACAGTAAAAGAAGTTCAAATATTTAAATGTGTTTGCTTTAAAAAGTTAAAGGACAATTTAATAACGTTGAATTGCATAATTAACAAATGCATACTAAAAAGACAATGCAATAACACTGAGTTTCAAATTAGTAGTAGATTATTTTTTTTAAATTTCAAAGTTACTTCTATTTTCCATGCCTTGGTACCATGTGATAGCCATCAGCCAATCAGAAAACCAATATATGTATATACTGTGAACTCTTTCAGATGCTCTGTAAGAGCTGGTGCCTCCTTATTGTGAGCTCTATCTGAATCATGAGAGTTTAATTTTGACTGTAGTGTGCCTTTAAGCTTTCTAAATTGGTCTTTAAATCTACCAGGAAATGCTGGCTCATATGCAACTGATCAAAGCCCTATATTGCTTACTGACTGATAAAATAACCCCTCTAGTGCTCTTGGATAGGAGGGAAACAAGTATTCAAACAAATTGTAGTTTCATTCAGGATAGGAACTTCCATTTCCAAAAACAATATAATAGTTTTTTTTTAAATATCCTCTTGTTAATCAAGAAAGAAAAAAAAATGATTTTAATGTCCTTGAAGATTCTAAACGATTATATGGTAATAAAATTAAACATGCAATTATATTAATATTGTACGCTTTATTTTACATTATTGATGGTCACATTTATCGTCTTAAATTGTATTATATTTCTAAATAAATATATTTAATTCATTTTGGAGTTATTTATGGTGGACTAAATTTTGCTCACTTGTATTACTCACCATAAGCTACCTGGTGACTGATAGAGATAAAAAACAAACCAAATGGATAAATATATCGAGATGCATGTGTCCTTTAAAATACAGATACAGTTACATAGTATGTACAGTAAATGTCATAATTCTGCATTGTTTTCAAATGACTTCCGAAAGCTGTAAAATTATTGCTCCAAATTCAATGCAATTTCTGTATTTTTTTTTATCATAACTTAATAGCTCCTTTGTTGTTAATCACTTGCCCTACTTAATTCATTCATTATTCTCAAAAGCTTTGAGATTAAGCCCTCAGGCTGGATAGCCTCACATGAAGTCGTCCTTTTTATCTGTTCCAAGTTAGATTAAGCATAGGTCTTGTTTAATGAGGTGCCACTTGCTGGCTTTTCATGCAGAATGAATCCCTAACACTCAGCGGTATGTATATACCATATGAATTATAAAATATTTGGGATTTTTTAGAATTTCTGACTAATGTTTCCTGCAGGAAGCTCCATCACTCTGTGCTTGCTGAGATCAGGACAGCAGGGATTTCTTTGATTTAGTTGGTTCAAAGATTCATTGTGTAATTCATTATTTTTTCCAACACAATCTCTCAGATCGGTTTTCACAAAGAATTATGTTTTTCCCCCATCGCGATGACACATCTGTAGCTTGGCATTAATCATTTAACTATTTTCTATCAAAATTACATAAATTGTGTGGAATTTTGCAGCAATCCTATATATGTCTTTTTTTAAATATTTATTCCATTTCAGAGTTCAACATTATTCTCTAAAGTAGATTTGTTTTTATTTATATGGCAATGTATACATGTGGTAAAGGGCATTATAAGCAAACAAAATTCTAAATTGTGTAATAGCTGAATTAATATATTGTTTAGTTTTGCATAGCGTCAGCTTTACCATTCTAATTTCAACCAATGCTTCCTTTTAAAGAGGAATAATTGTTGTCGTGTCATCCTTTTATTAACTTAAATCTTTCCTTCTTGTTTAGTACTATTACCCACTGCTGATACCTGTGTTTGACTCTCTGCCTGAACTCTAGTCTTCAAGTTGTGTACGCCTGTTACTACTGATACCAGTGTTTGACCCTCTCCCTGAACTCTAGGCTTTGGGTTGTGTACAACTATTACTACTGATACTTGTGTTTGACCCTCTGCCTGAACTCTAGGCTTTTGGTTGTGTACAACTATTACTACTGATACCTGTGTTTGACCCTCTGCCTGAACTCTAGGCTTTGGGTTGTGTACAACTATTACTACTGATACTTTTGTTTGACCCTCTGCCTGAACTTTAGACTTTGTGTTGTGTACAACTGTTACTACTGATAGCTGTGTTTGCCCACTGTCTGAACTCTAGACTCTAGGTTGTGTACAACTGTTACTACTGATACCTGTGTTTGACCCTCTGCCTGAACTTTAGACTGTGGGTTGTGTACAACTGTTACTACTGATACCTGTGTTTGACCCTCTGCCTGGACTTTAGACTTTGTGTTGTGTACAACTGTTACTACGGATACCAGTGTTTGACCCTCTGCCTGAACTTTAGACTTTGTGTTGTGTACAACTGTTACTACTGATACCTGTGTTTACCCTCTGCCTTAACTCTAGACTCTGGGTTGTGTACAACTGTTACTACTGATACCTGTGTTTACCCTCTGCCTGAACTCTAGAATTGGGTTGCGTACAACTGTTATACTGATACCAGTGTTTACCCTTTGGCTGAACACTAGACTTTGGGTTGTGCCCAACTGTTACTCCTGATACCTGTGTTTGCATCACTCCCTGAACACTAGACTTTGGGTTGTGTACAACTGTTACTACTGATACCTGTGTTTGACCCTCTGCCTGATTTCTAGACTCTGGGTTGTGTACAACTGTTTCGAAAGATACCTGTGTTTGACTCTCTGCCTGATTTCTAGACTTTGGGTTGTGTACAACTGTTACTACTGATACCTGTATTTGACCCTCTGCCTGATTTCTAGACTCTGGGTTGTGTACAACTGTTACTACTGATACCTGTGTTTGACCATCTGCCTGAACTCTAAACTATGGGTTGTGTACAACTGTTACTACTGATACCAGAGTTTGACACTTTGCCTGAACTTTATACTTTGGGTTGTAGACCAACAGTTCATAAATGTTCATAAAAGTACAATCCCCTTACACACTCGATCCCAGAGGGATGGAACATCAGGGTGCCTAATTGTGTAGGAGGCAAATTGAACGTTTATACTCCTTGGACATGAGGCTGTTACTAGCGGAGAGAGTTGTGAGCTTCTGGAGGGACTTTTGTCTACAGATGAGAGATTTGTTTTTTCACACATAGTAAGTGCATCATTTAAGAACTGTTGGTTAAGAGACTTTGGTCTATGCAGAGACCAGTAGAGCTTTTGCACATCCTGCCAACTAATGTGAGAGTGCTGGATATATTGTTTGGATTAATACTTTTTTGAATGACAGACTTCTGTTGAGTATTTAATTTCTTAACTTTAACTTTAACTTTCCTCTTCTCATTTCACGTATGTATAAACCACTTCTGTAATCCAACAGACTTCTCTTTCTCAATTTTTTTATTGCAGAAAGTCAAAGGTAATGTCCAAGCACCAATCTAGGGTTTGGATCTCTATTAGTCTTTATTAGGACTGGCAAGTTCTTCAGTCTATGGCTATGATAAAAATGGTAACGACTAACATATTGCTAGTGCATAGAAGAATTTTGTAATACTTGTGGTTGCTTGTTTATCTGTGTGGGGCATTTACAGGAAAAAGACAAGCATTAACAGGAAATTAAAGTTACATTTTGTACATATGCATTGTTACATAATGAATACAAAATACAACGTGTATAACTATCACTGTATTAATAATTTATAAGACTACTTGAAAACTCTGGTAAGCATGTTTATTTTAATCTCCCTTTATGGTTTCCAATTAAGGATAGCTGTAAATGGTAAACGAATCACTGTCTATTGGGTAGTTGGTTTAATTAATATCTGTCTATCTATCTATATATGATATACAAATGTTCAATGTCCCTTTAAGTGCATGAAACACAATATTATTTTCTTTTGGAACATACATCTAAAGTGGCTCTTGTTAAGAAGCCTTCCCTATTTTTTAAATGGCACCTGACAGAAGCTATCATTTTTAGGACCTGATCCTCTAAAACTCTTTGGTGTGGGGAGACTTTTTATAAAGTCATCATTACAAACACATTACAATTATAACACTCAAAGTTCAAAGATTTTGTGTGCTTTATCTACATGCTAGTGGGTGAGATCTAAGTCCAAAGCTCATAGTCCTTCCATCAAAATAAATTCCAATGATACAACATTAGTACTGAAGCTGCCATGATACCTATTTATATAAGTTAAACACATTTAAATACAACTAAATACATAAATAATTTATTATAAATATACGATCATTTATAAGAAAACACTGCGCTCTGAGCACGCTTCATTGTGGCATTTAGGCCTTGAGCTGTAATAATATATGCTTAATCTGCTCGAGTTAATCGTAGTAATAGAGTGAAAAAATGGAAAGAAACCCCCACAATGCTCTTATCACAAAGCTTTGAAAACAGGTTTAGGTTTTAAAACTATATATTTAATCTACCCAAAGGTGCCTTCATTTTTACATGTGTTTTAATTATATCCTATTGCAGATAAACATTTCAGTAAGGTTATAACATGTAGCTGATTTCTATCCTTCCAGCAAACTCTTTATAAACAGAAATACCCAGCTTGTATGTCTCACTGTGAAACAGTATAAATTATGTTCACTTGGAATTGTATGGTTTCTATTAAAGTTGCAACAGAAGAGTGTTAATGAATGATCATGTGGTGAACGCAAACTACAATAGCTCTAAGTAGCAAACCTCCCACATACCTAGTCATGTCCCTGACTGAGAGTAACAACAATGCGCAACAAGTAATGTTTACATAATATCTCTTAGGAATGTTAACTGATGGAAATGAAACATTAATAAATCATGCACTTGTTTTTTTTTTTTCAGGACTACAATAAAACTCCAGGAAATATTTTACTTTACACGCTGTTTATGAGATTTCAGATGTATTTTCATTACAAATGTTACTATGTTTTTGTTAAATGTAACCTGGTAATTCAGATAACAAGCAGAACCAGTGATTCTGGACTATGTAGCCAGGGCACCATGAGCAACAAAGCCTCTACCTGAGAAAATAATTATGGCTAATGATCAAAAAGTTCCAATATTAATCATGATATCATTTCAATATATTAGAATTTCAGCAAGAAAACAATGTATGTCCTTTTTATGCCATTCCAATCTATTAGAAAAGCCACCATTTGAAATAAAACCACTCAAAAATGCTAAAATTAGTTAATGATATAACAATGTCCGCTGATGCCCCTGTTTCCGCGCGAGCCTTCAGGCTCGCCAGAAACAGCAGTTATGAAGCAGCAGTCTTGACCGCTGCTCCATAACTGGTCCGCTGCCTCCTATACAATCAGGCTGATTGACACCCCCTGCTAGCGGATTGGCCGCAAATCTGCAGGGGGCAGCATTACACAAGCAGTTCATAAGAACTGCTTGTGCAATGATAAATGCCAACAGTGTATGCTGTCGGCATTCATCGATGTCTGTCGGACATGATCCACTAAGCGGATCATGTCGGACAGACCGATGCTAAATCGGCCCCAT
Organism: Bombina bombina; assembly: GCF_027579735.1. Classification (NCBI taxonomy): domain Eukaryota; kingdom Metazoa; phylum Chordata; class Amphibia; order Anura; family Bombinatoridae; genus Bombina; species Bombina bombina. Next base: position 671,536,826 of record NC_069499.1, read on the forward strand.
TGAATGCATTTGCTGCTTAATGCGTATAGCAGTGTTGTGAAAGACTTGACATGGAAGTTGAAGCATTAAATATGGGTTTTCATCTTCTAAGAAAACTTTTCTTGCAACATAAGAATTAATAGATTTAACTATTTTTTAATACTGGAAGGAAGATTTAAAAAATAGAAAACAAAAATGACTAGGTAAATACTTGCATAGACATACAGAAAGAGAATACTTGTATAGGGCCTGGATTATAATTCAATAACCCAATTATCCACTCAGCTATTTTAGCCAGGGCCGTTATATAGCTTTTATCAGCTGACATTAGCCTGCCATAACTCATCTGATGGGTCCCAAAAATATAACCATTACTGTTCACCTAATACAAGATACCAGGGATTTAGCTTGAAATCTGCACATGACAGAGCAGTTTTAACTTGTAATTGTGTGTCAAACAGACACAAAAGCTGTGGATTTATTTTCTTTAGTTGCTCTTAGTATTTAAAGGGACACTAAACCCCAAATTTTTCTTTCATGATTCAGATAGAGCATGCAACTTTAAGCAACATTTTAATATACTCCTATTATAATTTTTCTTTGTTCTCTTGGTATCTTTATTTGAAAAGCATTAATGTAATCTTAGGAGCCTATCCCTTTTTTGTTCAGCACCTGGGTAGCGCTTGCTGATTGGTGGCTAAATGTAGCCACCAATTAGCAAGCACTACCCATGGTGCTGAACCAAAAATGACCTGGCTCCTAAACTTACATTCCTGATTTTCTAATCAAGATAGCAAGAGAATAAAGAAAGTATGATAATAGGGGTAAATTAGAAAGTTGCTTAAAATTGCATGCTCTATCTGAATCATGAAAGAATCAAAATTGGGTTTAGTATCCCTTTAAGTTGTATGTGCATGTCTGAAAGAGACAGACTTACCTTTAATAGTAATTGCTCTATGCAGAATAAATTGTGATAATTCATGGTGTATATTGATATGAAAATAATACAATAATTCAAAAGTTATTCTGAGGATTTATATGCTAACCACTATGTCAGATTACGAATGGCGCGCTAACAGTTTATCGCAGTTGTTTGCACACGTCGAGTTTAGCGCTCATATTAAAAGTTGAAAGCAAACATGAACATGTTAGCGCAATCGCAATTTATGCTATAATGATTACTGCGTCCTCAGAGCTCTGGTTAACTGTTTCGCGTTACAGCAAAGTGTCACAAAACACATTAAAATATACAGCTACACTCATAACACTATCTAATACAAATTATTAAAAATAATATTGCACAAAAAAAGCTATAAGTGCTTAAAGATATGAGGTCTCAGGTATTGGAAAAAAAGGCAGGAAAAAAGCTTTAACATTCATGTCTAATCTAAGTATATATATATATATATATATATATATATATATATACTGTATATATATATATATATATATATATATATGTTTATGTGTGTGTACATATGTATTTATGTATTTTTATGTGTATATATGTATTTTCAGACATATATAAACATATAACACATCAATACAATATATATATATATATATATATGTACATATATAGACATATACAGTATATACAGTATATACTGTAAGTGCATTGGAGCCCTTTGCAGTCAAGTAGATGAAAACATGTAAAAGCATATTTATGCAATATTCATCTTTATACATATATATAGGTATAGATATATATTGTACTAAAATCCCTCAGATATATATAGAAATATGTATTTAAGAATAAATAGAACATATTCTGCTATGTGA